>NC_091339.1:18884875-19047375 GCF_038502225.1 Cherax quadricarinatus | reverse complement strand
GCACACCAGTACTGACCCACCACCACTGACACACCAGTACTGACCCACCACCACTAACACACCAGTACTAACCCACCACCACTGACAGCAGTACTGACCCACCACCACTGACACAAAAGTACTGCCCAACCACCACTGACACACCAATACTGACTCACGACCTCTGATACACAAGTATTGACCCACCACCACTGACACACCAGTACTAACCCACCACCAATGACGCACCAGTACTGACCCACCACCACTGAGACACAATTACAGACCCGCCACCACTGACACACCAGTACTGACCCACCACCACTGAGACACCAGTACTTACCCACCACCACTGGCACACCAGTACTGACCCACCACCACTGACACACCAATACTGACCCATCACCACTGACACACCACCACTGACACACCAGTATTGACCCACTACCACTGATACACGAGTACTGACCCACCACCACTGAGACCAGTACTGACCCACCACCACTGACACACCAGTAATGACCCACCACCACTGAGACACCAGTACTGACACACCACCACTGACACACCAGTACTGGCCCACCACCACTGACACGCCAGTACTGGTTCACCACCACTGACCCACCACCACTAACACACCAGTACTGACCCACCACCACTGACACACCAGTACTGACCCACCACTTCTGACACCCTCCACTGACCTATCACCACTAACCCACTACCACTGACCCACCACTACCACTGACCCACCACTACCACTGACCCACCATTACCACTGACCCACCATGACCACTGACCCACCACTACCACTGACCCACCACCACTGACCCACCACTACCACTAACCCACCACTGTCACTAACGCACCACTACCACTGACCCACCACCACCACTAACCCACCACTACCACTGACCCACCACCACCACTGACTCAACACTACCACTGACCCACCACCACTAACCCACCACCACTAACCCACCACCACTGACCCACCACTACCACTGACCCACCACTGCCACTGACTCACCACCACCACTAACCCACTACCACTGACCCACCACTACCACTGACCCACCACTACCACTGATCCACCACTACCACTGACCCACCACTACAACTGACCCACCACCACCACTGACTCAACACTACCACTGACCCACCACCACTAACCCACCACCACTGACCCACTACCACTGACCCACCACTGCCACTGACTCACCACCACCACTAACCCACCACCACTGACCCACCACTACCACTAACCCACCACCACTGACCCACCACTACCACTAACCCACCACCACTGACCCACCACTACCACTGACCCACCACCACCACTGACCCACCACTACCACTGACCCACCACTACCACTAACCCACCACCACTGACCCACCACTACCACTGACCCACCACCACCACTGACCCACCACTACCACTGACCCACCACTACCACTGACCCACCACTGGTCTCGCTACATTAACGTCTGGCCAGAGATTGCAGTTCCGCTCAATTTCGTTGTGATCTTTGTTATTCCAGCGTACCGGAAGTTAGCCGGTGCAGAGCGCTGCGGCTTGATAGTTCGGTAGCGGAAAAAAGCGGCATGGGTAAGGCCGGTATCGAAAAAAGTTGTACCGGTGAAGCCGGTAGCTAAAAAAAAAATGGCAGGTACCAGGTTCTTCAGGTACCGAGGGAAAACCTGTACCAGCAAGACTAGAAGTAATTGACTGTGTGTGACCCGTTCACTACCAGTCAAGAATACTCTCACCCCTGAAATAGAGATTACAGTGTATATATACTGAGATGTACACACACACAGTTTTAAGAAGAGGTATGATCAAGCTCGTGGAGCAGGAAGAGAGTGACCTAGTAGCGACCAGTGAAGAGGCAGGGCCAGGAGTTATGAATTGACCCCTGCAACCACAATTAGATGAGTACACGCACATAAGAAGGAGCACCGCAGCAGGCCTACTGCCCTATGCTACACAAGTCCAAGCCACCTATTGGCCCAAGCCACCTACTGGTCCAACTCATCTACTGGCCCAAGCCAGTCAGGTCCAAGCCACCTACTGGTCCAAGCCACCTACTAGTCCAAATCACCTACTGACCCAAGCGAGTCAGGTCCAAGTCACCTACTGGCCCAAGCCACCTACTGGTCCAAGTCACCTACTGGCCCAAGCCACCTACTGGTCCAAATCACCTACTGGCTAAAGCCAGTCAGGTCCAAGTCACCTACTGGCCCAAGCCAGTCAGGTTCAAGCCACCTACTGGCCCAAGCCACCTACTGGTCCAAGTGACCTACTGGCCCAAGCCACCTACTGGTCCAAGTCACCTACTGGCCCAAGTCAGTCAGGTCCAAGTCACCTACTGACCCAAGCCAGTCAGGTCCAAGTCATCTACTGGCCCAAGCCACGTACTGGTCCAAGTCACCCTCTGGCCCAAGGCAGTCAGGTCCAAGTCACCTGCTGGCCCAACCCAGTCAAATCCAAGACACTTACTGGCCCAAGCCACCTACTGGTCCAAGTCACGTACTGGTCCAAGTCACCTACTGGCCCAAGGCACCTACTGGTCCAAGTCACCCTCTGGTCCAAGTCACCTACTGGCCCAAGCCAGTCAGGTCCAAGTCACCTACTGGCCCAAGCCACCTACTGGTCCAAGTCACGTACTGGTCCAAGTCACCTACTGGCCCAAGGCACCTACTGGTCCAAGTCACCCTTTGGCCCAAGCCAGTCAGGTCCAAGTCACCTACTGGCCCAAACCAGTCAGGTCCAAGTCACCTACTGGCCCAAGCCACCTACTGGTCCAAGTCACCTACTGGCCCAAGTCAGTCAGGTCCAAGTCACCTACTGACCCAAGCCAGTCAGGTCCAAGTCATCTACTGGCCCAAGCCACGTACTGGTCCAAGTCACCCTCTGGCCCAAGCCAGTCAGGTCCAAGTCACCTGCTGGCCCAACCCAGTCAAATCCAAGTCACTTACTGGCCCAAGCCACCTACTGGTCCAAGTCACCTACTGGTCCAAGTCACCTACTGGCCCAAGGCACCTACTGGTCCAAGTCACCCTCTGGTCCAAGTCACCTACTGGCCCAAGCCAGTCAGATCCAAGTCACCTACTGGCCCAAGCCACCTACTGGTCCAAGTCACGTACTGGTCCAAGTCACCTACTGGCCCAAGGCACCTACTGGTCCAAGTCACCCTCTGGTCCAAGTCACCTACTGACCCAAGCCAGTCAGATCCAAGTCACCTACTGACCCAAGCCACCTACTGGTCCAAGTCACGTACTGGTCCAAGTCACCTACTGGCCCAAGGCACCTACTGGTCCAAGTCACCCTCTGGCCCAAGCCAGTCAGGTCCAAGTCACCTACTGGCCCAAGCCAGTCAGGTCCAAGTCACCTACTGGCCCAAGCCACCTACTGGTCCAAGTCACCTACTGGCCCAAGGCACCTACTGGTCGAACTCACCTACTGGCCCAAGTCACCTACTGGTCCAACTCACCTACTGGCCCAAGGCACCTACTGGTCCAAGTCACCTACTGGTCCAACTCACCTACTGGCCCAAGCCACCTACTGGTCCAACTCACCTACTGGCCCAAGGCACCTACTGGTCCAACTCACCTACTGGCCCAAGTCACCTACTGGTCCAAGTCACCTACTGGTCCAAGTCACCTACTGGTCCAAGCCAGTCAGGTGCAAGTCACATCTTGTTATGCTGTATAATATCACTAACTCGGACATAATTACCACATATTTGCAGTCTTCCTGACGACAGTGTCTTAAAAGAATCATAAATTAACCATCGCTAGGAGGCTGTTATATGTTTTTATTGTTTACAGTGGTAAAAAACAGAGGTGTCTGGACACCAGTCATCACTTTAACACAGCTCTACGTGGGTAGCTTTAACACAGCTCTACGTGGGTAGCTTTAACACAGCTGTACGTGGGTACCTTTAACACAGCTGTACGTGGGTAGCTTTAACACAGCTCTACGTGGGTAGCTTTAACACACCTCTACGTGGGTAGCTTTAACACACCTCTACGTGGGTAGCTTTAACACAGCTGTACGTGGGTACCTTTAACACAGCTGTACGTGGGTAGCTTTAACACAGCTCTACGTGGGTAGCTTTAACACACCTCTACGTGGGTAGCTTTAACACACCTCTACGTGGGTAGCTTTAACACAGCTCTACGTGGGTAGCTTTAACACAGCTCTACGTAGGTAGCTTTAACACAGCTCTACGTGGGTAGCTTTAACACACCTCTACTTGGGTAGCTTTAACACAGCTGTACGTGGGTACCTTTAACACAGCTCTACGTGGGTAGCTTTAACACAGCTCTACGTGGGTAGCTTTAACACACCTCTACGTGGGTAGCTTTAACACAGCTCTACGTGGGTAGCTTTAACACAGCTCTACGTGGGTAGCTTTAGCACACCTCTACGTGGGTAGCTTTAACACAGCTCTACGTGGGTAGCTTTAACACAGCTCTACGTGGGTAGCTTTAACACAGCTCTACGTGGGTAGCTTTAACACAGCTCTACGTAGGTAGCTTTAACACAGCTCTACGTGGGTAGCTTTAACACAGCTCTACTTGGGTAGCTTTAACACAGCTCTACTTGGGTAGCTTTAACACAGCTCTACGTGGGTAGCTTTAACACAGCTCTACGTGGGTAGCTTTAACACAGCTCTACTTGGGTAGCTTTAACACAGCTCTACGTGGGTAGCTTTAACACAGCTCTACGTGGGTAGCTTTAACACAGCTCTACGTGGGTAGCTTTAACACAGCTCTACGTGGGTAGCTTTAACACAGTTCTACGTGGATAGCTTTAACACAGCTCTACGTGGGTAGCTTTAACACAGCTCTACGTGGGTAGCTTTAACACAGCTCTACGTGGGTAGCTTTAACACAGCTCTACGTGGGTAGCTTTAACACAGCTCTACGTGGGTAGCTTTAACACAGCTCTGCGTGGGTAGCTTTAATACAGCTCTACATGGGTAGCTTTAACACAGCTCTACGTGTGTAGCTTTAACACAGCTCTACTTGGGTAGCTTTAACACAGCTCTACGTGGGTAGCTTTAACACAGCTCTACGTGGGTAGCTTTAACACAGCTCTACTTGGGTAGCTTTAACACAGCTCTACGTGGGTAGTTTTAACACAGCTCTACATGGGTAGCTTTAACACAGCTCTACATGGGTAGCTTTAACACAGCTCTACGTGGGTAGCTTTAACACAGCTCTACGTGGGTAGCTTTAACACAGCTCTACTTGGGTAGCTGTAACACAGCTCTACGTGGGTAGCTTTAACACAGCTCTACGTGGGTAGCTTTAACACAGCTCTACGTGGGTAGCTTTAACACAGCTCTACGTGGGTAGCTTTAACACAGCTCTACGTGGGTAGCTTTAACACAGCTCTACGTGGGTAGCCTTAACACAGCTCTACGTGGGTAGCTTTAACACAGCTCTACGTGGGTAGCTTTAACACAGCTCTACGTGGGTAGCTTTAACACAGCTCTACGTGGGTAGCTTTAACACAGCTCTACGTGGGTAGCTTTAACACAGCTCTACGTGGGTAGCTTTAACACAGCTCTACGTGGGTAGCTTTAACACAGCTCTACGTGGGTAGCTTTAACACAGCTCTACGTGGGTAGCTTTAACACAGCTCTACTTGGGTAGCTTTAACACAGCTCTACTTGGGTAGCTTTAACACAGCTCTACGTGGGTAGCTTTAACACAGCTCTACGTGGGTAGCTTTAACACAGCTCTACTTGGGTAGCTTTAACACAGCTCTACGTGGGTAGCTTTAACACAGCTCTACATGGGTAGCTTTAACACAGCTCTACGTGGGTAGCTTTAACACAGCTCTACGTGGGTAGCTTTAACACAGCTCTACGTGGGTAGCTTTAACACAGCTCTACGTGGGTAGCTTTAACACAGCTCTACGTGGGTAGCTTTAACGCAGCTCTACGTGGGTAGCTTTAACACAGCTCTACTTGGGTAGCTTTAACACAGCTCTACGTGGGTAGCTTTAACACAGCTCTACGTGGGTAGCTTTGACACAGCTCTACTTGGGTAGCTTTAACACAGCTCTACGTGGGTAGCTTTAACACAGCTCTACATGGGTAGCTTTAACAGCTCTACGTGGGTAGCTTTAACACAGCTCTACGTGGGTAGCTTTAACACAGCTCTACGTGGGTAGCTTTAACACAGCTCTACTTGGGTAGCTTTAACACAGCTCTACGTGGGTAGCTTTAACACAGCTGTACGTGGGTAGCTTTAACACAGCTCTACGTGGGTAGCTTTAACACAGCTGTACGTGGGTAGCTTTAATACAGCTCTACGTGGGTAGCTTTAACACAGCTGTACGTGGGTAGCTTTAGCACAGCTCTACGTGGGTAGCTTTAACACAGCTCTACGTGGGTAGATTTAATACAGCTCTACGTGGGTAGCTTTAATACACCTCTTCGTGGGTAGCTTTAACACAGCTGTACGTGGGTAGCTTTAACACAGCTCTACGTGGGTAGCTTTAATACAGCTCTAGATGGGTAGCTTTAATACAGCTGTACGTGGGTAGCTTTAGCACAGCTCTACGTGGGTAGCTTTAACACAGCTCTACGTGGGTAGCTTAACACAGCTCTACGTGGGTAGCTTTAATACAGCTCTACGTGAGTAGCTTTAACACAGCTCTACTTGGGTAGCTTTAACACAGCTGTACGTGGGTAGCTTTAGCACAGCTCTACGTGGGTAGCTTAACACAGCTCTACGTGGGTAGCTTTAATACAGCTCTACGTGAGTAGCTTTAATACAGCTCTACATGGGTAGCTTTAACACAGCTGTACGTGGGTAGCTTTAGCACAGCTCTACGTGGGTAGCTTAACACAGCTCTACGTGGGTAGCTTTAATACAGCTCTACGTGAGTAGCTTTAACACAGCTCTACTTGGGTAGCTTTAACACACCTCTTCGTGGGTAGCTTAACACAGCTCTACGTGGGTAGCTTTAATACAGCTCTACGTGAGTAGCTTTAACACAGCTCTACTTGGGTAGCTTTAACACAGCTGTACGTGGGTAGCTTTAGCACAGCTCTACTTGGGTAGCTTTAACACAGCTGTACGTGGGTAGCTTTAGCACAGCTCTACTTGGGTAGCTTTAACACAGCTGTACGTGGGTAGCTCTGAATGATGGTCAACCCATGTACGTGTAGGGTTGTCCGCACATCGTCTTGGTGGATACATGGGTTGATCAGGTTGTATTAATGTTGGTAGAATTACGGACAGTATGTTAGGTAAGAGACACAAGTACAACTAATGTGACATTTTACTGTGGCAACGTTTCGCTCTCCAGGAGCTTTGTCAAGCCGTTACCTGGAGAAGAGTGAACATTAAAATGGTATGAAATACCGACAGATTGTTAGGTAAGACACATATGCAACAGTTAGGTATCTTTATTTCGAAACGTTTCGCCTACACAGTAGGCTTCTTCAGTCGAGTACAGAAAGGTTGATAGAAGCAGAAGATACTTGAAGACGATGTAATCAGTCCATCACCCTTAAAGTTTTGAGGTGGTCAGTCCCTCAGTCTGGAGAAGAGCATTGTTCCGTTGTCTGAAACAATATGAAGGCCCCATTCTGTCACTTCAACTTCATATTGTTTCAGACAACGGAACAATGCTCTTCTCCAGACTGAGGGACTGACCACCTCAAAACTTTAAGGGTGATGGACTGATTACATCGTCTTCAAGTATCTTCTGCTTCTATCAACCTTTCTGTACTCGACTGAAGAAGCCTACTGTGTAGGCGAAACGTTTCGAAATAAAGATACCTAACTGTTGCATATGTGTCTTACCTAACAACCTGGAGAAGAGTTCAACTCCGTGGAGCTGAACTCTTCTCCATGCTGAGGGACTGACCACCTCAAATACTTTTTCTCCAAGGTTGATGGACTGATTACATCATCTCCATTTCACCACTATTCCTGCTACCCCTGTATTTGACCAAAGAAGCCTACTGTTTAGGCGAAACGTTTCGCCAGTAAACATACCCAGCTGTTGCACATGTGTCTGAAACACAGGTGTCAGTATAAGTTGGCTGGGCTCCTGTGTGTTCCTCATCATGTCAGGTTTTACCACGGCCATGTATGTGACTTCCTGGTGTGATCTTCTTGTTCATTATCACCCAAAATGTTCTTGAACATCAAAATGGTATACAATACCGACAGATTGTTAGGTAAGACACATATGCAACAGTTAGACAACTTTATTCCGAAACGTTTCGCCTACACAGTAGGCTTCTTCAGTCGAATACAGAAAATAGGCAGGAACAGTAGAGATGTGAAGACGATGTAATCAGTCCATCACCCTTGTAGTCGTAGAATTTGAGGTTGTCAGTCCCTCGGCCTGGAGAAGTTCAGTTCCATACTCAGGAACTATCTGAAGATCAAGCGACAGTGCGGAGACTTAAATACTGTCGGAAGGAGAGGTGCAGAGTAGTAGTAGTAGTGAGAATGTAGTGGCTACATTCTCACTACTACTACTACTACTACTCTGCACCTCTCCTTCCGACAGTATTTAAGTCTCCGCACTGTCGCTTGATCTTCAGATAGTTCCTGACTATGGAACTGAACTTCTCCAGGCTGAGGGACTGACATATGTGTCTTACCTAACAAAATGTTCTTCATCGGAAGTTCTTAATATATGATCACACAAACAATATTATTATTATTATTATTATAGCCAAGGGGAAGAGCTAAACCCGTAGGATTATACAGCACACAAACAATAATCTTGTAAATGAATGGTGCAGAGAACCGACATGTTGATAAATTAGACACATGTGCAACTCTTGGGTATCTTTATTGAGGAAACGTTTCGCCACACAGTGGCTTCATCAGTCCATGCAAAGGAGAATCTTGAACAGGAGGAGAATGAGGTAATCAGTCCCTCAGCCTTGAGTCGATGTGACACCACCTACGAGTGCTGCACCTCTCCTGCCTAAGGTTTATAAGCTCCTTCTCCACACTTATGCTATATTCTATTCAAGATTGATGGACTGAACACATCGACTCAAGGCTGAGGGACTGATTACCTCATTCTCCTCCTGTTCTTCAAGATTCTCCTTTGTATGGACTGATGAAGCCACTGTGTGGCGAAACGTTTCCTCAATAAAGATACCCAAGAGTTGCACATGTGTCTAATTTATTAACAATAATCTTCATAGAGCCTATTTACACTTCACCTGTTTTCATTTTGCTGCATTTATCGATTATTTCTTTGTGTAATTTATCATTATTAAATTTCATTCATGGGAAATTTACTTCATATTCTCAGTTTATGTAAATTCTTTTATCAGATTTTGCGGTCATCTTGAGTTTTTTTTTTTCATTATCTGCAAACATATTCGAATATTTTTTTATTCGCTCTGTTAGATCAGTTAAACTAAAAACATCACCGGCACCAGCACTGACCCTTGTGGGAGCCCACTAATTATATTACCCCAGGGAAGGAAGGAGGGAGTGAGAGGGAGAGGGTGTGAAGGAAGTAAAATAGGAAGGAAAGAAGGAGGAAGGGATGGATTGACGGAGAAAATGTTTATTCATTGAGGGAGAAGGTGGCGTAGGTCAGGGGTGACGTAGGTCAGGAGTGACGTAGGTCAGGAGTGACGTAGGTCAGGAGTGACGTAGGTCAGGAGTGGTTTAGGTCAGGAGAACAGAGCGTCAGGTAATGACGTACAAGGCTGATCTAGCTAGTTGTTGTGTTGTACCGTGGTTCCTGCTAGTGAGCTCGTGGCGCTAACTTCTCTTACGGTACTCTTCTTCCTTTGTAAATACTTCCAGAAAGTGTGATAAATTTAGAGGTGAGTATTGGCTTCAGTGTTGAGTGGTGGGAGAGTCTTGTAGTGAGACAGGGTGGGTGGTGTGAGACAGTCTTGAAGGCATGGAGCGGGACACCTTAGATATAGATTGTGTCAGTCTTGAAAGGGTGGAGTGAGACAGTTTTGGAGTAGTGGAGTAAGACAGTCGTGCATTCAAAGAGACTGGAGGAATGGCTGGCTGGAGTGAGAGTTGGGGTAAGGAACATCATCACTCCAGGAAGTGGCTGGGCTGGTGTCAACATTCACTATTTGTTAATGAACTTGCATGTTGGCTCAACATTTTTTGCTAACATCTACGCGAAGCTGCAATTCCTGGATAACACAATGGTAATAGCAATCAGCGATGGTGCCATCCTCACCATTGTGTTGAGAGTGGCCGCTTGTATTGTACTTCACGATGCGCTAAACTCAAGTCGGTCATCCAGCGAAACGAGTGTTGGAGGCTTGATCCACCGTTTCGCCAACCAGGGGTTCACCAGTCTGAACACGGAGGCGTGAGGACGGAGCCTTCTACAGTGGAAAACTATAAAAGACACGTAGAGATGCAGCAATTGTGGACGTGGTCACATGTGGGTGGGGGCTGTCAGAGGGTCCACAGTTTAAGTATTAGATTGATAAATACCCTGGTGGGTGAAAGTGTCTCTCAGTAGAAACCCAGGTATTACACCTGTGTCTTAATCATCAACCTCTCATTGTGTACCTTTGAACTAATGAGGTTAACAGTAGTTGAGATAGATGTAGGAAAGGCAGAGGTAGTTGAGGTAGATGTAGGAAAGGCAGAGGTAGTTGAGGTAGATGTAGGAAAGGCAGAGGTAGTTGAGGTAGATGTAGGAAAGGCAGAGGTAGTTGAGGTAGATGTAGGAAAGGCCGAGGTAGTTGAGGTAGATGTAGGAAAGGCAGAGGTAGTTGAGGTAGATGTAGGAAAGGCAGAGGTAGTTGAGGTAGATGTAGGAAAGGCAGAGGTAGTTGAGGTAGATGTAGGAAAGGCAGAGGTAGTTGAGGTAGATGTAGGAAAGGCAGAGGTAGTTGAGGTAGATGTAGGAAAGGACCATAGTGGTCCTCTACACAGTGCAAGATAACTCAAAGCTCTACACACCGCGAGATAACTAGATAAAGCTCTATAAAGCGCGAAACTTTTGTTCTTCAGCACTGGTGTTTGTACCATGCCCGGGACGCCACTAACCTCTGAAGACCACAGGTAGGAGAGTAAAAGCCATGGCCGCCAGTGTTTCTGATAGAGGCATTTCATTTGCGGCTCCTGAATACCCGTGAATCTTTCTTGCATAATTGATCATATATATCGCTAGTGTTTCCTTATCGTGGAAATCTATGGTTCCGCTCATGCGATTTTTTATTTCTCTTCGCGGGTGACAGCGCCAGCATATAGTCGGTCGGCGGCGGTCGGTCAAAACTGTTGACTGAACGAAATGGTCGGGAATTACACGTGTTCCGAGGTTAATTGTTATATATGAGGCTCGCAGCGGAGACGGAACCCCTCTTTACTTGTCGTATTAGGAATTTATCACATGCTATGGGGTTTCAATTATATATATATGTGCTGTGAAATGAATGTATGTGTGGTCATCTTTTATTGGGCTGGCGAACACTTGACTTCTTCTTGGCTTCTAAAACTCTTAGGAAGCGCACAATATCTGGGTTTTATTTCATTGTAATATTAGTTCATTAGTGTGCAAACCTTTAACTTTAGACTGTTTCCTCCCCTGATGATTATTTCATATTTGAACTCTGGAGAAAATATTGTTTTTGATTGTTGCCCTAACGAGTGGGTGAGCACCTGGCTGTCTCCCAGAGTCTAAGTCAGACTGTTGAAACCAACGAGTGGGTGAGCACCTGGCTGTCTCCCAGAGTCTAAGTCAGACTGTTGAAACCAACGAGTGGGTGAGCACCTGGCTGTCTCCCAGAGTCTAAGTCAGACTGTTGAAACCAACGAGTGGGTGAGCACCTGGCTGTCTCCCAGAGTCTAAGTCAGGCTGTTGAAACCAACGAGTGGGTGAGCACCTGGCTGTCTCCCAGAGTCTAAGTCAGGCTGTTGAAACCAACGAGTGGGTGAGCACCTGGCTGTCTCCCAGAGTCTAAGTCAGGCTGTTGAAACCAACGAGAGGGTGAGCACCTAGCTGTCTCCCAGAGTCTAAGTCAGGCTGTTGAAACCAACGAGAGGGTGAGCACCTGGCTGTCTCCCAGAGTCTAAGTCAGGCTGTTGAAACCAACGAGAGGGTGAGCACCTGGCTGTCTCCCAGAGTCTAAGTCAGACTGTTGAAACCAACGAGTGGGTGAGCACCTGACTGTCTCCCAGAGTCTAAGTCAGACTGTTGAAACCAACGAGTGGGTGAGCACCTGACTGTCTCCCAGAGTCTAAGTCAGACTGTTGAAACCAACGAGTGGGTGAGCACCTAGCTGTCTCCCCCGGAGACTAAGTCAGACTGTTAGACCACTGTTGTCTGCACCATAAAAACTACACGTACCCTGGACCAACATTCCTGGCTGCATCCACCCTCTCCTTCGTGCCATAATACTGGTACTTATTATTATCAGCTAGTTGAAATTTAACACATAAAGGAAAAAATAGAGCATTATATATTGTGGGAGAATTATCAGAGTTTGTTGATTCTTATATCGCTGTATATTTTACTGATATCACTGTATATTTGATAAAATTGGCAAATTGGGACTTAACAGGCAAATTGGGACCCTTGAAGGTTGAAAATTTGAAGGCGATCAGAAGAGGCATTCTCCAGTTTTGACATGAACTCCAGGACCACAACTCTTCAGCTCCCTCCCTACACGCTTAAGGGCAATTACCAACAAACCTTTAGTTGTCTTCAAGAGGGAACTTGACGGATTCTTTAAAACCGTTCCTGATCAGCCGGGTTGTGGTGCATTCGCTGAAGTGCAGGCGACAGGCACCTACAGCTTGATCGATCAGGTCAGCAACCAAGCGTGGTCTGGGACCGGGTCGCGGTGGTATTGACCTCCAGAAGCAACTCCAGGGAAATTCCAAATAAACACGTATTATCCTGACTGTAAGATTCATAAGCCATTAAATACTGAAGCCATTCAGAAAAGGAAGACTTAAATATATCTAACCTGATTTAACGGGAATAAATTTCTCGCTATATTACACAAAAAAAATTGCAGATGTGTTCTTACTCACTTGATTGTGAGTCTCCTTAGTCGTCACCTGTTGTTTAATGTTTGAAACTCCGCCGCAGAAGCTTTTGTAAGTTTATCAAAATTATTCCAGGATGTCGGGTATGGGCGCTACAATTTTAGTCATAGTGCACCTGTGCCATGACCAAAGTTGTCCTGAAAATTAAATGACAATCTAACGAGGCCTCACACATGAGCGAAATAAAAAACGAAAAGTTTGAGGTAGAAAAAATAATGTATGTATATATATATATATATATATATATATATATATATATATATATATATATATATATATATATATATATATATATATATATATATATATCGAACTTTTTGACCTGCCAGGCTGTTGGTGATGGCGTACCTTGTGAGGCAGTAGCCAAGTTGCAGGTGTGTAGAATTAAGGCAGACCTGTAATTAAAAACCTGTGTATGAGTGTCGGCATGTAGTCTTGGTTTTATTGCTGCTGCTGCTGAAGAAATGAAAAATAAAAGTATAGACAAACTGGTTGTCTGAGACAATAATAGCTTTCATGTTGCAAGAAGTGCAGGCAGCTTCCTGCAGCCAGCGCTCCTTCACCGTCTCACACGCTAAAAAGGTTAATTAGAAGGTAGTCGACCGTAGATAAAGAGAGGATATTGAAATCTGTTAATATTTATGTTCGTTCATTCTGGTCGTGACCTGTAAGAAATGTGCTACTTAACACTGACTGTTGTTGCTGGGTGAGGGTCACAGGTGATTGTTGGTGTTATTGTGTGTTTCCTGATACCTTATGAAACTTATGGTGTTTGTTCAGAGGTTTAAAAAAAAGACACATATGCCAACTCTAGGACCTGTGTGTACGTAAATGGCTCAGAGAGCCGACATGTTGATAAATTAGACCCATGTGTTTAGAACTTGTGGCCCTGATCACTTCTAACATACAAAGGTCAAGAATAATAGTGTTACGAGAGACTGGTCCTGACCTCATGAAAGCGCAAGTAAGATTTTGAGTAGGGGTCAGGCCCCATATGGTCACGTGATTCCTGTGTTATGAAGTAGGTAGGGCTTAGCCTGGTTAAGTATCATGTATGCTAGTCTTTTTATTTCTGTTCCTTACGGTATTTTGTTCTATGGTGTTCAGTGACAATGATCAGTGAGGCTTCCAGGTATCTTCGACGGCTAAGCTTGGGTTCAGGGAGGACGAATTGTGCCACATTTCATCTCATCTAATGTTCCGTTGAGTGTCTGTGAAGGACACAAGCGTTCTTTAGTCATCCGTGTTGCAGGCGTTTCTATGTTCATTTAGGAGGACAGCTAAGGCCTTGCCTGTTTCACTTACAAATTTCTTGACACAGTGTCCAAAGGGACGGTGTAGACGCCTGTCGTGGAAAGGGTCATTGATGGTGGATGTATTCATGGTGGATACATTGATGTTGCTTCTGGCGGGTATTCCTGGCAAGATCTCCACACGAGAGCACTAAGAACGGTGGGGGATTTGTTGATGAGGGGTTGTGTCTTGAGCCAGCAGTCCCGAGTGAAGAAAGAGGGGAAGATGAAGACGTGTGAAGGCCAGTGGCGGACTTACATTTTTGGGGCCCCTGAAGCTTGAACTATTATGGGGACCCCTTCGCAACCCCTTCTCATACAGTAGTCCCAGAATTCTTAAGCAGTGTGGACTAAAGTGGCTTCTGGACCCCTCCGGGATCAGGGGAACTGAAGCTTAAGCTTCATTAGTTTCATAGTAAATCTGCCCCTGGTGAAGGCCAGTGTTAAATAGGCACATTCCTCTTCAAGGAAACAAGAGCTGGAGATGCAAGCAGCTCTCAGAAAGAAACCAATAAGGACACTTCTTGTAGTGTCAGTGCCGTGTTGTGATTTCAAGTGTACAAGATGAGGGTGCTGACTTTGTCTCCAGGTTCTCAATGAAGAGGGTTAGCAAGCACAGCACTGGGGGGATTGCCCATTGTTCATCTTACATTATACAGTGTTCACGTCATTGTTCATCTTATACGGTGTTCACATTATGTTGTCCCGGATACAAGAACCTGTCGGCCCCGGAGGAGATAAACGCAAGCAACCGGTTTTTCCCCGTGATCTCTAGTGATATGCTGCAGAAGACAGTGGTAGACGGCAGTAGATGACAGGACACAGCATGAGACGGCAGGAGACAGCAAGACACAGCAGTAGAGGGCAGGAGACGGCAAGACACGGCAGGAGACAGTAACACACGGCAGGAGACGGCAAGACACGGCAGTAGACGGCAGGAGACAGCAAGAGACGGCGGTAGACTGCAGGAGACGGTAAGAGACGGAAGGAGACATCAAGAGACGGCAGGAGACAGCAAGAGGCGCCAGGAGACAGCAAGAGACGACAGGAGACAGCAAGAGACGACAGGAGACAGCAAGAGACGGCAGGAGACAGCAAGAGACGACAGGAGACAGCAAGAGACGACAGGAGACAGCAAGAGACGACAGGAGACAGCAAGAGACGACAGGAGACAGCAAGAGACGACAGGAGCCAGCAAGAGACGGCAGGAGACAGCAAGAGACGACAGGAGACAGGAAGAGACGGCAGGAGACAGCAAGAGACGGCAGGAGACAGCAAGAGACGACAGGAGACAACAATACACGACAGGAGACAGCAAGAGACGACAGGAGACAGCAAGAGACGACAGGAGACAGCAAGAGACGACAGGAGACAGCAAGAGACGACAGGAGACAGTAAGAGACGGCAGGAGACAGCAAGAGACGACAGGAGACAGCAAGAGACGGCACGAGAGAGCAAGAGACGACAGGAGACAGCAAGAGACGACAGGAGACAGCAGTAGACAACAGGAGACAGCAAGAAACGACAGGAGACAGCAAGAGACGACAGGAGACAGCAAGAGACGACAGGAGACAGCAAGAGACAGCAAGAGACGGCAGGAGACAGCAAGAGACGACAGGAGACAGCAGGAGATGACAGGAGACAGCAAGAGACGACAGGAGACAGCAAGAGACGGCAGGAGACAGGAAGAGACGACAGGAGATAGCAAGAGACGACAGGAGACAGCAGGAGACAGGAAGAGACGGCAGGAGACAGGAAGAGACGACAGGAGACAGCAAGAGACGACAGGAAACAGCAAGAGACGGCAGGAGACAGCAAGAGACGACAGGAGACAACAAGAGATGACAGGAGACAGCAAGAGACGACAGGAGACATCAAGAGACGGCAGGAGACAGGAAGAGACGACAGGAGATAGCAAGAGACGACAGGAGACAACGAGATGACAGGAGACAGCAAGAGACGACAGGAGACATCAAGAGACGGCAGGAGACAGGAAGAGACGACAGGAGATAGCAAGAGACGACAGGAGACAGCAGGAGACAGGAAGAGACGACATGAGACAGCAAGAGACGACAGGAGACAGCAAGAGACGACAGGAGACAGCAAGAGACGACAGGAGACAGCAAGAGACGGCAGGAGACAGGAAGAGACGACAGGAGACAGCAAGAGACGGCAGGAGACAGCAAGAGACGGCAGGAGACAGCAAGAGACGACAGGAGACAACGAGATGACAGGAGACAGCAAGAGACGACAGGAGACATCAAGAGACGGCAGGA
Organism: Cherax quadricarinatus; assembly: GCF_038502225.1. Taxonomy (NCBI): domain Eukaryota; kingdom Metazoa; phylum Arthropoda; class Malacostraca; order Decapoda; family Parastacidae; genus Cherax; species Cherax quadricarinatus. The sequence continues at coordinate 19,030,784 of NC_091339.1, read as the reverse complement.
GACAGGAAGAGACGACAGGAGATAGCAAGAGACGACAGGAGACAGCAAGACACGGCACGAGAGAGCAAGAGACGACAGGAGAAAGCAAGAGACGACAGGAGACAGCAGTAGACAACAGGAGACAGCAAGAGACGACAGGAGACAGCAAGAGACGACAGGAGACAGCAAGAGACGACAGGAGACAGCAAGAGACGGCAGGAGACAGCAAGAGACGACAGGAGACAGCAGGAGATGACAGGAGACAGCAAGAGACGACAGGAGACAGCAAGAGACGGCAGGAGACAGGAAGAGACGACAGGAGATAGCAAGAGACGACAGGAGACAGCAAGAGACGACAGGAGACAGGAAGAGACGGCAGGAGACAGGAAGAGACGACAGGAGACAGCAAGAGACGACAGGAAACAGCAAGAGACGGCAGGAGACAGCAAGAGACGACAGGAGACAACAAGAGATGACAGGAGACAGCAAGAGACGACAGGAGACATCAAGAGACGGCAGGAGACAGGAAGAGACGACAGGAGATAGCAAGAGACGACAGGAGACAGCAAGAGACGACAGGAGACAGCAAGAGACGACAGGAGACAGCAAGAGACGACAGGAGCCAGCAAGAGACGGCAGGAGACAGCAAGAGACGACAGGAGACAGGAAGAGACGGCAGGAGACAGCAAGAGACGGCAGGAGACAGCAAGAGACGACAGGAGACAACAATACACGACAGGAGACAGCAAGAGACGACAGGAGACAGCAAGAGACGACAGGAGACAGCAAGAGACGACAGGAGACAGCAAGAGACGACAGGAGACAGTAAGAGACGGCAGGAGACAGCAAGAGACGACAGGAGACAGCAAGAGACGGCACGAGAGAGCAAGAGACGACAGGAGACAGCAAGAGACGACAGGAGACAGCAGTAGACAACAGGAGACAGCAAGAGACGACAGGAGACAGCAAGAGACGACAGGAGACAGCAAGAGACGACAGGAGACAGCAAGTGACAGCAAGAGACGGCAGGAGACAGCAAGAGACGACAGGAGACAGCAGGAGATGACAGGAGACAGCAAGAGACGACAGGAGACAGCAAGAGACGGCAGGAGACAGGAAGAGACGACAGGAGATAGCAAGAGACGACAGGAGACAGCAAGAGACGACAGGAGACAGGAAGAGACGGCAGGAGACAGGAAGAGACGACAGGAGACAGCAAGAGACGACAGGAAACAGCAAGAGACGGCAGGAGACAGCAAGAGACGACAGGAGACAACAAGAGATGACAGGAGACAGCAAGAGACGACAGGAGACATCAAGAGACGGCAGGAGACAGGAAGAGACGACAGGAGATAGCAAGAGACGACAGGAGACAACGAGATGACAGGAGACAGCAAGAGACGACAGGAGACATCAAGAGACGGCAGGAGACAGGAAGAGACGGCAGGAGACAGGAAGAGACGACAGGAGATAGCAAGAGACGACAGGAGACAGCAGGAGACAGGAAGAGACGACATGAGACAGCAAGAGACGACAGGAGACAGCAAGAGACGACAGGAGACAGCAAGAGACGACAGGAGACAGCAAGAGACGACAGGAGACAGCAAGAGACGGCAGGAGACAGGAAGAGACGACAGGAGACAGCAAGAGACGGCAGGAGACAGCAAGAGACGGCAGGAGACAGCAAGAGACGACAGGAGACAACGAGATGACAGGAGACAGCAAGAGACGACAGGAGACATCAAGAGACGGCAGGAGACAGGAAGAGACGACAGGAGATAGCAAGAGACGACAGGAGACAGCAAGAGACGGCACGAGAGAGCAAGAGACGACAGGAGACAGCAAGAGACGACAGGAGACAGCAGTAGACAACAGGAGACAGCAAGAGACGACAGGAGACAGCAAGAGACGACAGGAGACAGCAAGAGACGACAGGAGACAGCAGGAGATGACAGGAGACAGCAAGAGACGACAGGAGACAGCAAGAGACGGCAGGAGACAGGAAGAGACGACAGGAGATAGCAAGAGACGACAGGAGACAGCAAGAGACGACAGGAGACAGGAAGAGACGGCAGGAGACAGGAAGAGACGACAGGAGACAGCAAGAGACGACAGGAAACAGCAAGAGACGGCAGGAGACAGCAAGAGACGACAGGAGACAACAAGAGATGACAGTAGACAGCAAGAGACGACAGGAGACATCAAGAGACGGCAGGAGACAGGAAGAGACGACAGGAGATAGCAAGAGACGACAGGAGACAACGAGATGACAGGAGACAGCAAGAGACGACAGGAGACATCAAGAGACGGCAGGAGACAGGAAGAGACGACAGGAGATAGCAAGAGACGACAGGAGACAGCAAGAGACGATAGGAGACAGGAAGAGACGACATGAGACAGCAAGAGACGACAGGAGACAGCAAGAGACGACAGGAGACAGCAAGAGACGACAGGAGACAGCAAGAGACGGCAGGAGACAGGAAGAGACGACAGGAGACAGCAAGAGACGGCAGGAGACAGCAAGAGACGGCAGGAGACAGCAAGAGACGACAGGAGACAACGAGATGACAGGAGACAGCAAGAGACGACAGGAGACATCAAGAGACGGCAGGAGACAGGAAGAGACGACAGGAGATAGCAAGAGACGACAGGAGACAGCAAGAGACGACAGGAGACAGGAAGAGACGACATGAGACAGCAAGAGACGACAGGAGACAGCAAGAGACGACAGGAGACAGCAAGAGACGACAGGAGACAGCAAGAGACGAAAGGAGACAGCAAGAGACGACAGGAGACAGCAAGAGACGACAGGAGACAGCAAGAGACGACAGGAGACAGCAAGAGACGACAGGAGACAGCAAGAGACGACAGGAGACAGCAAGAGACGACAGGAGACAGCAAGAGACGACAGGAGACAGCAAGAGACGACAGGAGACAGCAAGAGACGGCAGGAGACAGCAAGAGACGACAGGAGACAGCAAGAGACGACAGGAGACAGCAAGAGACGACAGGAGACAGCAAGAGACGACAGGAGACAGCAAGAGACGACAGGAGACAGCAAGAGACGACAGGAAACAGTAAGAGACGGCAGGAGACAGCAACAGACGACAGGAGACAGCAAGAGACGACAGGAGACAGCAAGAGACGACAGGAGACAGCAAGAGACGACAGGAGACAGCAAGAAACGGCAGGAGACAGCAAGAGACGACAGGAGACAGCAAGAGACGAGAGGAGACAGCAAGAGACGGCAGGAGACAGCAAGAGACGACAGGAGACAGTAAGAGACGACAGGAGACAGCAAGAGACGACAGGAGACAGCAAGAGACGACAGGAGACAGCAAGAGACGGCAGGAGACAGCAAGAGACGACAGGAGACAGCAAGAGACGACAGGAGACAGCAAGAGACGACAGGAGACAGCAAGAGACGACAGGAGACAGCAAGAGACGACAGGAGACAGCAAGAGACGACAGGAGACAGCAAGAGACGACAGGAGACAGCAAGAGACGACAGGAGACAGCAAGACACGACAGGATACAGCAAGAGACGACAGGAGACAGCAAGAGACGAAAGGAGACAGCAAGAGACGACAGGAGACAGCAAGAGACGACAGGAGACAGCAAGAGACGACATGAGACAGCAAGAGAAAGGCAGGAGACAGCAAGAGACGACAGGAGACAGCAAGAGACGACAGGAGACAGCAAGAGACGGCAGGAGACAGCAAGAGACGACAGGAGACAGCAAGAGACGACAGGAGACAGCAAGAGACGACAGGAGACAGCAAGAGACGACAGGAGACAGCAAGAGACGACAGGAGACAGCAAGAGACGGCAGGAGACAGCAAGAGACGACAGGAGACAGCAAGAGACGACAGGAGACAGCAAGAGACGACAGGAGACAGCAAGAGACGACAGGAGACAGCAAGAGACGACAGGAGACAGCAAAAGACGGCAGGAGACAACAAGAGACGACAGGAGACAGCAAGAGACGACAGGAGACAGCAAGAGACGGCAAGAGACGACAGGAGACAGCAAGAGACGACAGGAGACAGCAAGAGACGACAGGAGACAGCAAGAGACGACAGGAGACAGCAAGAGACGACAGGAGACAGCAAGAGACGACAGGAGACAGCAAGAGACGACAGGAGACAGCAAGAGACGACAGGAGACAGCAAGAGACGACAGGAGACAGCAAGAGACGACAGGAGACAGCAAGAGACGGCAGGAGACAGGAAGAGACGACAGGAGATAGCAAGAGACGACAGGAGACAGCAAGACACGGCACGAGAGAGCAAGAGACGACAGGAGAAAGCAAGAGACGACAGGAGACAGCAGTAGACAACAGGAGACAGCAAGAGACGACAGGAGACAGCAAGAGACGACAGGAGACAGCAAGAGACGACAGGAGACAGCAAGAGACGACAGGAGACAGCAAAAGACGGCAGGAGACAACAAGAGACGACAGGAGACAGCAAGAGACGACAGGAGACAGCAAGAGACGGCAAGAGACGACAGGAGACAGCAAGAGACGACAGGAGACAGCAAGAGACGACAGGAGACAGCAAGAGACGACAGGAGACAGCAAGAGACGACAGGAGACAGCAAGAGACGACAGGAGACAGCAAGAGACGACAGGAGACAGCAAGAGACGACAGGAGACAGCAAGAGACGACAGGAGACAGCAAGAGATGACAGGAGACAGCAAGAGACGACAGGAGACATCAAGAGACGGCAGGAGACAGGAAGAGACGACAGGAGATAGCAAGAGACGACAGGAGACAGCAAGACACGGCACGAGAGAGCAAGAGACGACAGGAGAAAGCAAGAGACGACAGGAGACAGCAGTAGACAACAGGAGACAGCAAGAGACGACAGGAGACAGCAAGAGACGACAGGAGACAGCAAGAGACGACAGGAGACAGCAAGAGACGACAGGAGACAGCAAAAGACGGCAGGAGACAACAAGAGACGACAGGAGACAGCAAGAGACGACAGGAGACAGCAAGAGACGGCAAGAGACGACAGGAGACAGCAAGAGACGACAGGAGACAGCAAGAGACGACAGGAGACAGCAAGAGACGACAGGAGACAGCAAGAGACGACAGGAGACAGCAAGAGACGACAGGAGACAGCAAGAGACGACAGGAGACAGCAAGAGACGACAGGAGACAGCAAGAGACGACAGGAGACAGCAAGAGACGACAGGAGACAGCAAGAGACGGCAGGAGACAGCAAGAGACGACAGGAGACAGCAAGAGACGGCAGGAGACAGCAAGAGACGACATGAGACAGCAAGAGAAAGGCAGGAGACAGCAAGAGACGACAGGAGACAGCAAGAGACGACAGGGGACAGCAAGAGACGGCAGGAGACAGCAAGAGACGACAGGAGACAGCAAGAGACGACAGGAGACAGCAAGAGACGACAGGAGACAGCAAGAGACGACAGGAGACAGCAAGAGACGACAGGAGACAGCAAGAGACGACAGGAGACAGCAAGAGACGGCAGGAGACAGCAAGAGAGGACAGGAGACAGCAAGAGACGACAGGAGACAGCAAGAGATGACAGGGGACAACAAGAGACGACAGGAGACAGCAAGAGACGACAGGAGACAGCAAGAGACGACAGGAGACAGCAAAAGACGACAGGAGACAGCAAGAGACGACAGGAGACAGCAAGAGACGACAGGAGACAGCAAGAGACGACAGGAGACAACAAGAGACGACAGGAGACAGCAAGAGACGACAGGAGACAGCAACAGACGGCAGGAGACAGCAAGAGACGACAGGAGACAGCAAGAGACGGCACGAGACAGCAAGAGACGACAGGAGACAGCAAGAGACGACATGAGACAGCAAGAGACGACAGGAGACAGCAAGAGACGACAGGAGACAGGAAGAGACGACAGGAGACAGCAAAAGACGGCAGGAGACAACAAGAGACGACAGGAGACAGCAAGAGACGACAGGAGACAGCAAGAGACGACAGGAGACAGCAAGAGACGACAGGAGACAGCAAGAGACGACAGGAGACAGCAAGAGACGACAGGAGACAGCAAGAGACGACAGGAGACAGCAAGAGACGACAGGAGACAGGAAGAGACGGCAGGAGACAGCAAGAGACGGCAGGAGACAGCAAGAGACGACAGGAGACAACAATACACGACAGGAGACAGCAAGAGACGACAGGAGACAGCAAGAGACGACAGGAGACAGCAAGAGACGACAGGAGACAGCAAGAGACGACAGGAGACAGTAAGAGACGGCAGGAGACAGCAAGAGACGACAGGAGACAGCAAGAGACGGCACGAGAGAGCAAGAGACGACAGGAGACAGCAAGAGACGACAGGAGACAGCAGTAGACAACAGGAGACAGCAAGAAACGACAGGAGACAGCAAGAGACGACAGGAGACAGCAAGAGACGACAGGAGACAGCAAGAGACGGCAGGAGACAGCAAGAGACGACAGGAGACAGCAGGAGATGACAGGAGACAGCAAGAGACGACAGGAGACAGCAAGAGACGGCAGGAGACAGGAAGAGACGACAGGAGATAGCAAGAGACGACAGGAGACAGCAGGAGACAGGAAGAGACGGCAGGAGACAGGAAGAGACGACAGGAGACAGCAAGAGACGACAGGAAACAGCAAGAGACGGCAGGAGACAGCAAGAGACGACAGGAGACAACAAGAGATGACAGGAGACAGCAAGAGACGACAGGAGACATCAAGAGACGGCAGGAGACAGGAAGAGACGACAGGAGATAGCAAGAGACGACAGGAGACAACGAGATGACAGGAGACAGCAAGAGACGACAGGAGACATCAAGAGACGGCAGGAGACAGGAAGAGACGACAGGAGATAGCAAGAGACGACAGGAGACAGCAGGAGACAGGAAGAGACGACATGAGACAGCAAGAGACGACAGGAGACAGCAAGAGACGACAGGAGACAGCAAGAGACGACAGGAGACAGCAAGAGACGGCAGGAGACAGGAAGAGACGACAGGAGACAGCAAGAGACGGCAGGAGACAGCAAGAGACGGCAGGAGACAGCAAGAGACGACAGGAGACAACGAGATGACAGGAGACAGCAAGAGACGACAGGAGACATCAAGAGACGGCAGGAGACAGGAAGAGACGACAGGAGATAGCAAGAGACGACAGGAGACAGCAAGACACGGCACGAGAGAGCAAGAGACGACAGGAGAAAGCAAGAGACGACAGGAGACAGCAGTAGACAACAGGAGACAGCAAGAGACGACAGGAGACAGCAAGAGACGACAGGAGACAGCAAGAGACGACAGGAGACAGCAAGAGACGGCAGGAGACAGCAAGAGACGACAGGAGACAGCAGGAGATGACAGGAGACAGCAAGAGACGACAGGAGACAGCAAGAGACGGCAGGAGACAGGAAGAGACGACAGGAGATAGCAAGAGACGACAGGAGACAGCAAGAGACGACAGGAGACAGGAAGAGACGGCAGGAGACAGGAAGAGACGACAGGAGACAGCAAGAGACGACAGGAAACAGCAAGAGACGGCAGGAGACAGCAAGAGACGACAGGAGACAACAAGAGATGACAGGAGACAGCAAGAGACGACAGGAGACATCAAGAGACGGCAGGAGACAGGAAGAGACGACAGGAGATAGCAAGAGACGACAGGAGACAGCAAGAGACGACAGGAGACAGCAAGAGACGACAGGAGACAGCAAGAGACGACAGGAGCCAGCAAGAGACGGCAGGAGACAGCAAGAGACGACAGGAGACAGGAAGAGACGGCAGGAGACAGCAAGAGACGGCAGGAGACAGCAAGAGACGACAGGAGACAACAATACACGACAGGAGACAGCAAGAGACGACAGGAGACAGCAAGAGACGACAGGAGACAGCAAGAGACGACAGGAGACAGCAAGAGACGACAGGAGACAGTAAGAGACGGCAGGAGACAGCAAGAGACGACAGGAGACAGCAAGAGACGGCACGAGAGAGCAAGAGACGACAGGAGACAGCAAGAGACGACAGGAGACAGCAGTAGACAACAGGAGACAGCAAGAGACGACAGGAGACAGCAAGAGACGACAGGAGACAGCAAGAGACGACAGGAGACAGCAAGTGACAGCAAGAGACGGCAGGAGACAGCAAGAGACGACAGGAGACAGCAGGAGATGACAGGAGACAGCAAGAGACGACAGGAGACAGCAAGAGACGGCAGGAGACAGGAAGAGACGACAGGAGATAGCAAGAGACGACAGGAGACAGCAAGAGACGACAGGAGACAGGAAGAGACGGCAGGAGACAGGAAGAGACGACAGGAGACAGCAAGAGACGACAGGAAACAGCAAGAGACGGCAGGAGACAGCAAGAGACGACAGGAGACAACAAGAGATGACAGGAGACAGCAAGAGACGACAGGAGACATCAAGAGACGGCAGGAGACAGGAAGAGACGACAGGAGATAGCAAGAGACGACAGGAGACAACGAGATGACAGGAGACAGCAAGAGACGACAGGAGACATCAAGAGACGGCAGGAGACAGGAAGAGACGGCAGGAGACAGGAAGAGACGACAGGAGATAGCAAGAGACGACAGGAGACAGCAGGAGACAGGAAGAGACGACATGAGACAGCAAGAGACGACAGGAGACAGCAAGAGACGACAGGAGACAGCAAGAGACGACAGGAGACAGCAAGAGACGACAGGAGACAGCAAGAGACGGCAGGAGACAGGAAGAGACGACAGGAGACAGCAAGAGACGGCAGGAGACAGCAAGAGACGGCAGGAGACAGCAAGAGACGACAGGAGACAACGAGATGACAGGAGACAGCAAGAGACGACAGGAGACATCAAGAGACGGCAGGAGACAGGAAGAGACGACAGGAGATAGCAAGAGACGACAGGAGACAGCAAGAGACGGCACGAGAGAGCAAGAGACGACAGGAGACAGCAAGAGACGACAGGAGACAGCAGTAGACAACAGGAGACAGCAAGAGACGACAGGAGACAGCAAGAGACGACAGGAGACAGCAAGAGACGACAGGAGACAGCAGGAGATGACAGGAGACAGCAAGAGACGACAGGAGACAGCAAGAGACGACAGGAGACAGGAAGAGACGACAGGAGATAGCAAGAGACGACAGGAGACAGCAAGAGACGACAGGAGACAGGAAGAGACGGCAGGAGACAGGAAGAGACGACAGGAGACAGCAAGAGACGACAGGAAACAGCAAGAGACGGCAGGAGACAGCAAGAGACGACAGGAGACAACAAGAGATGACAGTAGACAGCAAGAGACGACAGGAGACATCAAGAGACGGCAGGAGACAGGAAGAGACGACAGGAGATAGCAAGAGACGACAGGAGACAACGAGATGACAGGAGACAGCAAGAGACGACAGGAGACATCAAGAGACGGCAGGAGACAGGAAGAGACGACAGGAGATAGCAAGAGACGACAGGAGACAGCAAGAGACGATAGGAGACAGGAAGAGACGACATGAGACAGCAAGAGACGACAGGAGACAGCAAGAGACGACAGGAGACAGCAAGAGACGACAGGAGACAGCAAGAGACGGCAGGAGACAGGAAGAGACGACAGGAGACAGCAAGAGACGGCAGGAGACAGCAAGAGACGGCAGGAGACAGCAAGAGACGACAGGAGACAACGAGATGACAGGAGACAGCAAGAGACGACAGGAGACATCAAGAGACGGCAGGAGACAGGAAGAGACGACAGGAGATAGCAAGAGACGACAGGAGACAGCAAGAGACGACAGGAGACAGGAAGAGACGACATGAGACAGCAAGAGACGACAGGAGACAGCAAGAGACGACAGGAGACAGCAAGAGACGACAGGAGACAGCAAGAGACGAAAGGAGACAGCAAGAGACGACAGGAGACAGCAAGAGACGACAGGAGACAGCAAGAGACGACAGGAGACAGCAAGAGACGACAGGAGACAGCAAGAGACGACAGGAGACAGCAAGAGACGACAGGAGACAGCAAGAGACGACAGGAGACAGCAAGAGACGACAGGAGACAGCAAGAGACGGCAGGAGACAGCAAGAGACGACAGGAGACAGCAAGAGACGACAGGAGACAGCAAGAGACGACAGGAGACAGCAAGAGACGACAGGAGACAGCAAGAGACGACAGGAGACAGCAAGAGACGACAGGAAACAGTAAGAGACGGCAGGAGACAGCAAGAGACGACAGGAGACAGCAAGAGACGACAGGAGACAGCAAGAGACGACAGGAGACAGCAAGAGACGACAGGAGACAGCAAGAAACGGCAGGAGACAGCAAGAGACGACAGGAGACAGCAAGAGACGAGAGGAGACAGCAAGAGACGGCAGGAGACAGCAAGAGACGACAGGAGACAGTAAGAGACGACAGGAGACAGCAAGAGACGACAGGAGACAGCAAGAGACGACAGGAGACAGCAAGAGACGGCAGGAGACAGCAAGAGACGACAGGAGACAGCAAGAGACGACAGGAGACAGCAAGAGACGACAGGAGACAGCAAGAGACGACAGGAGACAGCAAGAGACGACAGGAGACAGCAAGAGACGACAGGAGACAGCAAGAGACGACAGGAGACAGCAAGAGACGACAGGAGACAGCAAGACACGACAGGATACAGCAAGAGACGACAGGAGACAGCAAGAGACGAAAGGAGACAGCAAGAGACGACAGGAGACAGCAAGAGACGACAGGAGACAGCAAGAGACGACATGAGACAGCAAGAGAAAGGCAGGAGACAGCAAGAGACGACAGGAGACAGCAAGAGACGACAGGAGACAGCAAGAGACGGCAGGAGACAGCAAGAGACGACAGGAGACAGCAAGAGACGACAGGAGACAGCAAGAGACGACAGGAGACAGCAAGAGACGACAGGAGACAGCAAGAGACGACAGGAGACAGCAAGAGACGGCAGGAGACAGCAAGAGACGACAGGAGACAGCAAGAGACGACAGGAGACAGCAAGAGACGACAGGAGACAACAAGAGACGACAGGAGACAGCAAGAGACGACAGGAGACAGCAAGAGACGACAGGAGACAGCAAAAGACGACAGGAGACAGCAAGAGACGACAGGAGACAGCAAGAGACGACAGGAGACAGCAAGAGACGACAGGAGACAGCAAGAGACGACAGGAGACAGCAAGAGACGGCAGGAGACAGCAAGAGACGACAGGAGACAGCAAGAGACGGCAGGAGACAGCAAGAGACGACATGAGACAGCAAGAGAAAGGCAGGAGACAGCAAGAGACGACAGGAGACAGCAAGAGACGACAGGGGACAGCAAGAGACGGCAGGAGACAGCAAGAGACGACAGGAGACAGCAAGAGACGACAGGAGACAGCAAGAGACGACAGGAGACAGCAAGAGACGACAGGAGACAGCAAGAGACGACAGGAGACAGCAAAAGACGGCAGGAGACAACAAGAGACGACAGGAGACAGCAAGAGACGACAGGAGACAGCAAGAGACGGCAAGAGACGACAGGAGACAGCAAGAGACGACAGGAGACAGCAAGAGACGACAGGAGACAGCAAGAGACGACAGGAGACAGCAAGAGACGACAGGAGACAGCAAGAGACGACAGGAGACAGCAAGAGACGACAGGAGACAGCAAGAGACGACAGGAGACAGCAAGAGACGACAGGAGACAGCAAGAGACGACAGGAGACAGCAAGAGACGGCAGGAGACAGCAAGAGACGACAGGAGACAGCAAGAGACGGCAGGAGACAGCAAGAGACGACATGAGACAGCAAGAGAAAGGCAGGAGACAGCAAGAGACGACAGGAGACAGCAAGAGACGACAGGGGACAGCAAGAGACGGCAGGAGACAGCAAGAGACGACAGGAGACAGCAAGAGACGACAGGAGACAGCAAGAGACGACAGGAGACAGCAAGAGACGACAGGAGACAGCAAGAGACGACAGGAGACAGCAAGAGACGACAGGAGACAGCAAGAGACGGCAGGAGACAGCAAGAGAGGACAGGAGACAGCAAGAGACGACAGGAGACAGCAAGAGATGACAGGGGACAACAAGAGACGACAGGAGACAGCAAGAGACGACAGGAGACAGCAAGAGACGACAGGAGACAGCAAAAGACGACAGGAGACAGCAAGAGACGACAGGAGACAGCAAGAGACGACAGGAGACAGCAAGAGACGACAGGAGACAACAAGAGACGACAGGAGACAGCAAGAGACGACAGGAGACAGCAACAGACGGCAGGAGACAGCAAGAGACGACAGGAGACAGCAAGAGACGGCACGAGACAGCAAGAGACGACAGGAGACAGCAAGAGACGACATGAGACAGCAAGAGACGACAGGAGACAGCAAGAGACGACAGGAGACAGGAAGAGACGACAGGAGACAGCAAAAGACGGCAGGAGACAACAAGAGACGACAGGAGACAGCAAGAGACGACAGGAGACAGCAAGAGACGACAGGAGACAGCAAGAGACGACAGGAGACAGCAAGAGACGACAGGAGACAGCAAGAGACGACAGGAGACAGCAAGAGACGACAGGAGACAGCAAGAGACGACAGGAGACAGCAAGAGACGACAGGAGACAGCAAGAGACGACAGGAGACAGCAAGAGACGGCAGGAGACAACAAGAGACGACAGGAGACAGCAAGAGACGACAGGAGACAGCAAGAGACGACAGGAGACAGCAAGAGACGACAGGAGACAGCAAGAGACGACAGGAGACAGCAAGAGACGACAGGAGACAGCAAGAGACGACAGGAGACAGCAAGAGACGACAGGAGACAGCAAGAGACGGCAGGAGACAGCAAGAGACGACAGGAGACAGCAAGAGACGACAGGAGACAGCAAGAGACGACAGGAGACAGCAAGAGACGACAGGAGACAGCAAGAGACGACAGGAGACAGCAAGAGACGACAGGAGACAGCAAGAGACGGCAGGAGACAGCAAGAGACGACAGGAGACAGCAAGAGACGACAGGAGACAGCAAGAGACGACAGGAGACAGCAAGAGACGACAGGAGACAGCAAGAGACGACAGGAGACAGCAAGAGACGACAGGAGACAGCAAGAGATGACAGGAGACAGCAAGAGACGACAGGAGACAGCAAGAGACGACAGGAGACAGCAAGAGACGACAGGAGACAGCAAGAGACGACAGGAGACAGCAAGAGATGACAGGAGACAGCAAGAGACGACAGGAGACAGCAAGAGACGACAGGAGACAGCAAGAGACGACAGGAGACAGCAAGAGACGACAGGAGACAGCAAGAGATGACAGGAGACAGCAAGAGACGACAGGAGACAGCAAGAGACGACAGGAGACAGCAAGAGACGACAGGAGACAGCAAGAGACGACAGGAGACAGCAAGAGATGACAGGAGACAGCAAGAGACGACAGGAGACAGCAAGAGACGACAGGAGACAGCAAGAGACGACAGGAGACAGCAAGAGACAACAGGAGACAGCAAGAGACGACAGGAGACAGCAAGAGACGACAGGAGACAGCAAGAGATGACAGGAGACAGCAAGAGACGACAGGAGACAGCAAGAGACGACAGGAGACAGCAAGAGACGACAGGAGACAGCAAGAGACGACAGGAGACAGCAAGAGACGACAGGAGACAGCAAGAGACGACAGGAGACAGCAAGAGATGACAGGAGACAGCAAGAGACGACAGGAGACAGCAAGAGACGACAGGAGACAGCAAGAGACGACAGGAGACAGCAAGAGACGACAGGAGACAGCAAGAGACGACAGGAGACAGCAAGAGACGACAGGAGACAGCAAGAGATGACAGGAGACAGCAAGAGACGACAGGAGACAGCAAGAGACGACAGGAGACAGCAAGAGACGACAGGAGACAGCAAGAGATGACAGGAGACAGCAAGAGACGACAGGAGACAGCAAGAGACGACAGGAGACAGCAAGAGACGACAGGAGACAGCAGTTCTCTTAATGAAAATAAGAAAGATAATAGCTTTACCCTGGCCAACTTTTTCCTTCGTTCTTAAGCGGAAATTCAGTATTACCAGTCAATCAGGTCGGTGTACGTGCGTCCGTGTGTACGTGCATTCGTGTGTACACCCGTCCGTAGGTGGGTACGTGCGCGTTTGCTTCCGTATGCGAATAAGTGTCAGCGTTCGAACCTACATACATTCAGTAGTACATAGGGATGTTCTTGTTTTCGTCTGAGAGTACATTGGTCCGTCCGTGTCTACGTCTGAGAGTACATTGGTCCGTCCGTGTCTACGTCTGAGAGTACACTGGTCCGTCCGTGTCTACGTCTGAGAGTACATTGGTCCGTCCGTGTCTACGTCTGAGAGTACACTGGTCCGTCCGTGTCTACGTCTGAGAGTACATTGGTCCGTCCGTGTCTACGTCTGAGAGTACATTGGTCCGTCCGTGTCTACGTCTGAGAGTACACTGGTCCGTCCGTGTCTACGTCTGAGAGTACATTGGTCCGTCCGTGTCTACGTCTGAGAGTACATTGGTCCGTCCGTGTCTCCATCTGAGAGTACATTGGTCCTTCCGTGTCTACGTCTGAGAGTACATTGGTCCTTCCGTGTCTACGTCTAAGAGTACATTGGTCCTTCCGTGTCTACGTCTAAGAGTACATTAGTCCTTCCGTGTCTACGTCTGAGAGTACATTGGTCCTTCCGTGTCTACGTCTGAGAGTACATTGGTCCTTCCGTGTCTACGTCTGAGAGTACATTAGTCCTTCCGTGTCTACGTCTGAGAGTACATTGGTCCTTCCGTGTCTACGTCTGAGAGTACAATGGCCCTTCCATGTCTACATCTGAGAGTACATTGGTCCTTCCGTGTCTACGTCTGAGAGTACATTGGTCCTTCCGTGTCTACGTCTGAGAGTACATTGGTCCTTCCGTGTCTACGTCTGTGAGGACATTGGTCCTTCTGTGTCTACGTCTGAGAGTACATTGGTCCTTCTGTGTCTACGTCTGAGAGTACATTGGTCTTTCTGTGTCTACGTCTGAGAGTACATTGGTCCTTCCGTGTCTACGTCTGAGAGTACATCGGTCCTTCCGTGTCTACGTCTGAGAGTGCACTGGTTCATCCGTGTCTACGTCTGAGAGTACATTGGTCCTTCTGTGTCTACGTCTGAGAGTACATTGGTCCTTCCGTGTCTACGTCTGAGAGTACATTGGTCCTTCCGTGTCTACGTCTGAGAGTACATTGGTCCTTCCGTGTCTACGTCCGAGAGTACATTGGTCCTTCCGTGTCTACGTCTGAGAGTACATTGATCTTTCCGTGTCTGCGTCTGAGAGTACATTGGTCCTTCCGTGTCTACGTCTGAGAGTACACTGGTTCATCCGTGTCTACGTCTGAGAGTACATTGGTCTATCCGTGTCTACAGTACCTCTGAGCATACTTATATTCGTCCTTGTGTGTAAGTTTGAATAATATATTCGTCCGTTCGTGAATATACTAACCCAGCATGTTGATTAGTTCAGCTATAGACCCCACACTCCCGGTAGTGTGTCAAGCCTCTCCCGGTAGTGTCAGGCTTCTCCCGGTAGTGTGTCAAGCCTCTCCCGGTAGTGTCAGGCTTCTCCCGGTAGTGTCAAGCCTATCCCAGTAGTGTCAGGCCTCTCCCGGTAGTGTGTCAAGCCTCTCCCGGTAGTGTCAGGCTTCTCCCGGTAGCCCTAATCTATTGGCAGTCTCTTCCGGTAGCCCCGGTCTAGTGGCAGTCATTTCCGGTAGTCCCAACTTGTTGACATTCTCCCCTGGTAGTCCCAGTGTACTGACAAGTCAGAGGAACAACTACACACTAATACATTAGTCTAGTTCAGATGAAGAGTGACACAGCACCATAATTAAGACTGTGCCATCTTCAACAGTCACACATTCAAGGTTCTTCACCTCATGTCAGAGTCCTACAGAACCTGGTAGACCGGTAAATACCCAGGTTAGGTTAGGTAAGGTTTGTCAGGAAACAGTGCAAGTGTCGGGTCTTAGTCATATGATGAACCGCAGCAGGAGGTTTTGGTCATCTGACCGAGGCCTTCCGCTGGCTTACCCCCACCCCCTTTAAAAATTGTGGTTATGATTGTACCCATTATATTTTCTTCTCATGGTAAATACCGTTGAGTTATAGTGACAAATAACGAAGATGACTGTGTGGTGGAGCACACACCAGAGGGTTGGATCACAGATGATGACTGTGTGGTGGAGCACACACCAGAGGGTTGGATCACAGATGATGACTGTGTGATGGAGCACACACCAGAGGGTTGGATCACAGATGATGACTGTGTGGTGGAGCACACACCAGAGGGTTGGATCACAGATGATGACTGTGTGGTGGAGCACACACCAGAGGGTTGGATCACAGATGATGACTGTGTGGTGGAGCACACACCAGAGGGTTGGATCACAGATGATGACTGTGTGATGGAGCACACACCAGAGGGTTGGATCACAGATGATGACTGTGTGGTGGAGCACACACCAGAGGGTTGGATCACAGATGATGACTGTGTGGTGGAGCACACACCAGAGGGTTGGATCACAGATGATGACTGTGTGGTGGAGCACACACCAGAGGGTTGGATCACAGATGATGACTGTGTGGTGGAGCACACACCAGAGGGTTGGATCACAGATGATGACTGTGTGGTGGAGCACACACCAGAGGGTTGGATCACAGATGATGACTGTGTGATGGAGCACACACCAGAGGGTTGGATCACAGATGATGACTGTGTGATGGAGCACACACCAGAGGGTTGGATCACAGATGATGACTGTGTGATGGAGCACACACCAGAGGGTTGGATCACAGATGATGACTGTGTGATGGAGCACACACCAGAGGGTTGGATCACAGATGATGACTGTGTGGTGGAGCACACACCAGAGGGTTGGATCACAGATGATGACTGTGTGGTGGAGCACACACCAGAGGGTTGGATCACAGATGATGACTGTGTGGTGGAGCACACACCAGAGGGTTGGATCACAGATGATGACTGTGTGGTGGAGCACACACCAGAGGGTTGGATCACAGATGATGACTGTGTGGTGGAGCACACACCAGAGGGTTGGATCACAGATGATGACTGTGTGGTGGAGCACACACCAGAGGGTTGGATCACAGATGATGACTGTGTGGTGGAGCACACACCAGAGGGTTGGATCACAGATGATGACTGTGTGGTGGAGCACACACCAGAGGGTTGGATCACAGATGATGACTGTGTGATGGAGCACACACCAGAGGGTTGGATCACAGATGATGACTGTGTGATGGAGCACACACCAGAGGGTTGGATCACAGATGATGACTGTGTGGTGGAGCACACACCAGAGGGTTGGATCACAGATGATGACTGTGTGATGGAGCACACACCAGAGGGTTGGATCACAGATGATGACTGTGTGATGGAGCACACACCAGAGGGTTGGATCACAGATGATGACTGTGTGATGGAGCACACACCAGAGGGTTGGATCACAGATGATGACTGTGTGATGGAGCACACACCAGAGGGTTGGATCACAGATGATGACTGTGTGATGGAGCACACACCAGAGGGTTGGATCACAGATGATGACTGTGTGATGGAGCACACACCAGAGGGTTGGATCACAGATGATGACTGTGTGATGGAGCACACACCAGAGGGTTGGATCACAGATGATGACTGTGTGGTGGAGCACACACCAGAGGGTTGGATCACAGATGATGACTGTGTGGTGGAGCACACACCAGAGGGTTGGATCACAGATGATGACTGTGTGATGGAGCACACACCAGAGGGTTGGATCACAGATGATGACTGTGTGATGGAGCACACACCAGAGGGTTGGATCACAGATGATGACTGTGTGGTGGAGCACACACCAGAGGGTTGGATCACAGATGATGACTGTGTGATGGAGCACACACCAGAGGGTTGGATCACAGATGATGACTGTGTGGTGGAGCACACACCAGAGGGTTGGATCACAGATGATGACTATGTGATGGAGCACACACCAGAGGGTTGGATCACAGATGATGACTGTGTGGTGGAGCACACACCAGAGGGTTGGATCACAGATGATGACTGTGTGGTGGAGCACACACCAGAGGGTTGGATCACAGATGATGACTGTGTGATGGAGCACACACCAGAGGGTTGGATCACAGATGATGACTGTGTGATGGAGCACACACCAGAGGGTTGGATCACAGATGATGACTGTGTGGTGGAGCACACACCAGAGGGTTGGATCACAGATGATGACTGTGTGATGGAGCACACACCAGAGGGTTGGATCACAGATGATGACTGTGTTGTGGAGCACACACCAGAGGGTTGGATCACAGATGATGACTGTGTGATGGAGCACACACCAGAGGGTTGGATCACAGATGATGACTGTGTGGTGGAGCACACACCAGAGGGTTGGATCACAGATGATGACTGTGTGGTGGAGCACACACCAGAGGGTTGGATCACAGATGATGACTGTGTGGTGGAGCACACACCAGAGGGTTGGATCACAGATGATGA
The DNA here is from genome assembly GCF_038502225.1 of Cherax quadricarinatus. Taxonomy (NCBI): domain Eukaryota; kingdom Metazoa; phylum Arthropoda; class Malacostraca; order Decapoda; family Parastacidae; genus Cherax; species Cherax quadricarinatus. Next base: position 19,012,281 of record NC_091339.1, on the reverse strand, counting down.
CTGTGTGATGGAGCACACACCAGAGGGTTGGATCACAGATGATGACTGTGTGGTGGAGCACACACCAGAGGGTTGGATCACAGATGATGACTGTGTGGTGGAGCACACACCAGAGGGTTGGATCACAGATGATGACTGTGTGGTGGAGCACACACCAGAGGGTTGGATCACAGATGATGACTGTGTGATGGAGCACACACCAGAGGGTTGGATCACAGATGATGACTGTGTGGTGGAGCACACACCAGAGGGTTGGATCACAGATGATGACTGTGTGGTGGAGCACACACCAGAGGGTTGGATCACAGATGATGACTGTGTGGTGGAGCACACACCAGAGGGTTGGATCACAGATGATGACTGTGTGGTGGAGCACACACCAGAGGGTTGGATCACAGATGATGACTGTGTGATGGAGCACACACCAGAGGGTTGGATCACAGATGATGACTGTGTGGTGGAGCACACACCAGAGGGTTGGATCACAGATGATGACTGTGTGATGGAGCACACACCAGAGGGTTGGATCACAGATGATGACTGTGTGATGGAGCACACACCAGAGGGTTGGATCACAGATGATGACTGTGTGGTGGAGCACACACCAGAGGGTTGGATCACAGATGATGACTGTGTGGTGGAGCACACACCAGAGGGTTGGATCACAGATGATGACTGTGATGGAGCACACACCAGAGGGTTGGATCACAGATGATGACTGTGTGGTGGAGCACACACCAGAGGGTTGGATCACAGATGATGACTGTGTGGTGGAGCACACACCAGAGGGTTGGATCACAGATGATGACTGTGTGATGGAGCACACACCAGAGGGTTGGATCACAGATGATGACTGTGTGATGGAGCACACACCAGAGGGTTGGATCACAGATGATGACTGTGTGGTGGAGCACACACCAGAGGGTTGGATCACAGATGATGACTGTGTGGTGGAGCACACACCAGAGGGTTGGATCACAGATGATGACTGTGTGGTGGAGCACACACCAGAGGGTTGGATCACAGATGATGACTGTGTGGTGGAGCACACACCAGAGGGTTGGATCACAGATGATGACTGTGTGGTGGAGCACACACCAGAGGGTTGGATCACAGATGATGACTGTGTGGTGGAGCACACACCAGAGGGTTGGATTATTATTATTATTATAATCAAGGGGAAGCGCTAAACCCGGAGGATTATACAGCGCCTGGGGGGGGGGGATGTGGAAGGCATTCAGGCTTAATTCGGGGAACTGGAGCACAGATCCAATTCCCTAAATCAAGAGCCCCTCACCAACATCAAGGAACCTTCCTTGAGGGGACCAGAGGGTTGGATCACAGATGATGACTGTGTGGTGGAGCACACACCAGAGGGTTGGATCACAGATGATGACTGTGTGGTGGAGCACACACCAGAGGGTTGGATCACAGATGATGACTGTGTGGTGGAGCACACACCAGAGGGTTGGATCACAGATGATGACTGTGTGGTGGAGCACACACCAGAGGGTTGGATCACAGATGATGACTGTGTGGTGGAGCACACACCAGAGGGTTGGATCACAGATGATGACTGTGTGGTGGAGCACACACCAGAGGGTTGGATCACAGATGATGACTGTGTGATGGAGCACACACCAGAGGGTTGGATCACAGATGATGACTGTGTGATGGAGCACACACCAGATGGTTGGATCACAGATGATGACTGTGTGATGGAGCACACACCAGAGGGTTGGATCACAGATGATGACTGTGTGATGGAGCACACACCAGAGGGTTGGATCACAGATGATGACTGTGTGGTGGAGCACACACCAGAGGGTTGGATCACAGATGATGACTGTGTGATGGAGCACACACCAGAGGGTTGGATCACAGATGATGACTGTGTGATGGAGCACACACCAGAGGGTTGGATCACAGATGATGACTGTGTGGTGGAGCACACACCAGAGGGTTGGATCACAGATGATGACTGTGTGATGGAGCACACACCAGAGGGTTGGATCACAGATGATGACTGTGTGATGGAGCACACACCAGAGGGTTGGATCACAGATGATGACTGTGTGATGGAGCACACACCAGAGGGTTGGATCACAGATGATGACTGTGTGATGGAGCACACACCAGAGGGTTGGATCACAGATGATGACTGTGTGATGGAGCACACACCAGAGGGTTGGATCACAGATGATGACTGTGTGGTGGAGCACACACCAGAGGGTTGGATCACAGATGATGACTGTGTGATGGAGCACACACCAGAGGGTTGGATCACAGATGATGACTGTGTGATGGAGCACACACTAGAAGGTTGGATCACAGATGATGACTGTGTGGTGGAGCACACACCAGAGGGTTGGATCACAGATGATGACTGTGTACACAGGTGGAGCACACACCAGAGGGTTGGATCACAGATGATGACTGTGTGATGGAGCACACACCAGAGGGTTGGATCACAGATGATGACTGTGTGGTGGAGCACACACCAGAGGGTTGGATCACAGATGATGACTGTGTACACAGGTGGAGCACACACCAAAGAGTTGAAAAAAAAAAGTTGAAGATTGAGACACTTATGCAGCATATGGGAATCTTCTTACAATCTTCAACTTGTCGGTTTTTCAAACCATTCATCACAAAAAAAAAAAAAAGTATTCTTGAAATTTGAACAATTACCGAAGAATACCTTTTCTGATAGGCTTTAAACTTTCATTGTTGATAGGCTTTATTAAATGAAAGTGAGAGTGTGCAATAACACAGGTGAGTGACCAGGTGAAAGTTCAACAATGAGTTGAATGTTGGTTTTCTTTTTCCACAGGTGAGAAATGTGAATCATCAGTCAAAACACACACACACACACACACACATACAGGAGGAGAGAAGGACAGGAGGGTTAGGGGAGACATGATAACAACATACAAAATACTGCGTGGAATAGACAAGGTGGACAGAGACAGGATGTTCCAGAGATGGGACACAGAAACAAGGGGTCACACGTGGAAGTTGAAGACTCAGATGAGTCAGAGGGATGTTAAGAAGTATTTCTTCAGTCATAGAGTAGTCGGGAACTGGAATAATCTAGCAAGTGAGGTAGTGGAGGCAGGAACCATACATAGCCTTTAGATGAGGTATGATAAATCTCATTGAGCAGGGAGAGAGAGGACCTAGTAGTGTTCATTGAAGAGACGGGGCCAGGAGCTGAGTCTCGACCCCTGCAACCACAATTAGGTGAGTATACACACACACACACACACACACACACACACACACACACACACACGTCTCAAATTACCACTACTGGAGGTAAGTACATACCGGGAGGTATCTCTTAAGAACACTGTATTATTATTGACACCCACAAGTGTATGATGTTAAGCGTCTTCCTCACACACTCACACACACTCACACACACACACACACACACACACTCATACACAAACTCACACACACACACACACACTCACACACACACACTCATACACAAACTCACACACACACTCACACACACACTCACACACACACACTCATACACAAACTCACACACACACTCACACACACACTCACACACACACACACTCATACACAAACTCACACACACACACACACACACACACACACACTCACACACTCACACACACACACACACTCATACACAAACTCACACACACACACACACTCACACACACACACACTCATACACAAACTCACACACACACACACACACACACACACACACACACACACACACACACACACACACACACACACACACACACACACACACACACACACACACACTCATACACAAACACACACACTCACACACACACTCACACACACACACTCATACACACGCTCACACACTCACACACACACTCACACACACTCACACACTCACACACACACTCACACACACACACACACACACACACACACACACTCATACACAAACACACACACACACTCACACACACTCTCACACACACACACACTCACACACACACACACACACACACACACACACACACACACACACACACTCACACACTCACACACACACACACACACACACACACTCACACACTCACACACTCACACACACACACACACACACACACACACACACACACACACACACACACACACACACACACACACACACACGCTACCACACACACTACCACACACACTACCACACACACTACCACACACACTACCACACACACACTACCACACACACACACACACACACACACACACACACACACACACACACACACACACACACACACACACACACACACACACACACACACACACACACTACCACACACACTACCACACACACTACCACACACACTACCACACACACTACCACACACACACTACCACACACACTACCACACACACTACCACACACACTACCACACACACTACCACACTCACTACCACACTACCACACTCACTACCACATACACACACACACACACACACAAACACACACACACACACACACACACACACACGTACTCATATACAACAGGCCTAGTGTCTAATCGACATGTGCCTAGGACAAAGTGGTAACTAACACACACACACACACACAACGTCTTTGAAGGGACTTGAGCTAGAGCTTGCTGCAGTTATGTTGGCGTGAGATTCGCTGTGAAAAATCTGCAGTGATGGTCACACTGGGGTCCATGTTAACTTTTTTAGTTTGTATGAATGTTATTAGGCGAGCATAGTAGAGTAGTTAACACACTGGCGTCTTAGTGCTAGCACTGGCTTGTCATGTCTTCCAGCCTCATTCCATTCATTGAAAATAGTAAGCGTATGTTGTGAGAGACAGATGTGTCACCGGTGTTAGTACAGTGTTGTGAAGTATTCTGTAATGACGACCCCTTGATGCTTCACCACCCTTTTCCCCTACCCCTTCCCATTCTCCCTCTTCTCCCCTACCTTCCTCCGCTCTTATTTCCCCCTCCTGCTTAACTCTCCCACCAAGTGCAGCTGTCGATCACCCCTCCTTCCCTGCTACCCATGTACTTCACCCCCACTCGTCGTCACACCACTCACCCCCCCCCTCCAATCACTACCACCATTCTCATCAGAACTACCACTCCCACAATTACCAAAACTAGGAAAAACACCACTAGGACCACTGTTATTTTAGACACTGCATTATATGTTTTATATAGCAACAGTACATTATATAGCAACAGTACATTATATAGCAACAGTACATTATATAGCAACAGTACATTATATAGCAACAGTACATTATATAAAAACAGTACATTATATAGCAACAGTACACTGTAACAGTATTGGAGAGATTTTCTCTGAATGAAAAAAATGTGAACAGTGATAAGAGGAAAAATGTACTAGTGGGGTGAAGTTACTGTTACTAGTGGGGTGATGTTACTGTTAGTAGTGGGGTGATGTTACTAGTGAGGTGATGTTACTGTTAGTAGTGGGGTGATGTTACTAGTGAGGTGATGTTACTGTTAGTAGTGGGGTGATGTTACTGTTAGTAGTGGGGTGATGTTACTAGTGAGGTTACCTAGAGGTTACCTGGAGGTTATTCCGGGGATCAACGCCCCCGCGGCCCGGTCCACGACCAGGCCTCCCGATGGATCAGGGCCTGATCAACTAGGCTGTTACTCCTGGCCGCACGCAGTCCGACGTACGAGCCACAGCCCGGCTGATCCGGCACTGACTTTAGGTATCTGTCCAGCTCTCTCTTGAAGGCAGCCAGGGGTTTATTGGCAATTCCCCTAATGCTTGATGGGAGGCTGTTGAACAGTTTTGGGCCCCGGACACTTATGGTGTTTTCTCTTAGTGTACCAATGGCGCCCCTACTTTTTATTGGCGGCATTTTGCATCGCCTGCCCAGTCTTTTACTTTCGTAGGGAGTGATTTCTGTGTGCAGATTTGGGACCATTCCTTCCAAGATTTTCCAAGTGTAGATTATGATATATCTCTCCCTCCTGCGTTCCAACGAGTACAAGTCAAGTGCTTTCAAGCGTTCCCAGTAGTTAAGGTGCTTGACAGAACTTATACGTGCAGTAAAGGATCTCTGTACACTCTCTAGATCTGCGATTTCACCTGCTTTGTATGGAGATGTTAATGTACAGCAGTATTCCAGCCTAGAGAGAACAAGTGATTTGAAAAGGATCATCATGGGTGATGTTACTGTTAGTAGTGGGGTGATGTTACTAGTGAGGTGATGTTACTGTTAGTAGTGGGGTGATGTTACTAGTGAGGTGATGTTACTGTTAGTAGTGGGGTGATGTTACTGTTACTAGTGGGGTGATGTTACTGTTAGTAGTGGGGTGATGTTACTAGTGAGGTGATGTTACTGTTAGTAGTGGGGTGATGTTACTAGTGAGGTGATGTTACTGTTAGTAGTGGGGTGATGTTACTAGTGAGGTGATGTTACTGTTAGTAGTGGGGTGATGTTACTAGGGGAGGTGATGTTATTGTTAGTAGTGGGGTGATGTTACTAGTGAGGTGATGTTACTGTTAGTAGTGGGGTGATGTTACTAGTGAGGTGATGTTATTGTTATTAGTGGGGTGATGTTACTAGTGAGGTGATGTTACTGTTAGTAGAGGGGTGATGTTACTAGTGAGGTGATGTTACTGTTAGTAGTGGGGTGATGTTACTGTTAGTAGTGGGGTGATGTTACTAGCGGGGTGATGTTACTAATGAGGTGATGTTACTAGTGGGGTGATGTTACTAGCGAGGTGATGTTACTAGTTGGATGATGTTACTAGTGAGGTGATGTTACTGTTATTAGTGGGGTGATGTTACTGTTATTAGTGGGGTGATGTTATTAGTGGGGTGATGTCACTAGTAGGGTGATGTCACTAGTAGGGTGACTTAATACAGCTCACTGTCTGGCCTCACAGGACTCGTCTACGTCGCTAGGACATCCCTCCATCTCCTTACCTTGCCTCAGTTTTGGGGGTCACCGCCCCCGCGGCCCGGTCCTGGACCAGACCTAATTTTATGTCATGTTTCCCTCGCCCAGGAAGAAAGTATTGTGACAAGGAAGGTTCAGAAGCTACTGCGTTGTACACATATCCATCTTCATCGTCTTTGTCCTCCTCAGCGGAGCATTATCGACAAAATCTACATGGCTTCTTTCGTAAATTATATTGGACATGTGACCAAAGGGTCTAGCCAGCCAATTATCCAGCATTCAGTCCAAGATGGTTGAAATTGCTTCTGTCAGGCTGTAGACCTCTTCAGTGAGCGCCTCATAGCCAATCAGAGGTTCTAGTTTGGTCAACTTGGGTTCCGATAGGTCTTCTTGGTGACGTGGTGGAGGGAAATGTCTGTTTAGTGGTGTGGTGGGTCTAGTGTGGTTCCCCACTGTGTGGGTGGTGTGTTGTGGATGAGGGTGGCGCTGTAGTGAGTGGGTGACACCTGGGCGGGGCCACCCACCACCACCCATTCTTGATGTGTCTATTTGGTCACCTTTGTGGTTCTTCCTGGGTGATTGTTGTGTGTGGGAGTATCCTCCCACCCCCCACACAGACCTCCCACACTCACCAACACTCTTCTAATGTGTGGGGGGTACCGTCCCACCCCCCCACACACCAACACTTCTAGTATGTGGGAGTACCGTCCCACCTTCACACACACACCAGCGCTAATAGTGTGTGGGAGTAACGTCCCACCCCCACACACACTAACACTTCTGATATGTGGGAGTACCGTCCCACCCACACACACGTCAACACTACTAGTATGTGGGAGTACCGTCCCACCCACACACGACTCCCACAATGTTAAGGCAACTTGCTAATTTAGTTTTAGGGTAAATTAAAAAGAAAATCGTGCCATGTTAGTACACACGAATATATTTTATCAGTTCGTAAACAAAATACGTATTCGAAAGACTCCATTATTACTATTAAGGTCGCCTTCTTTGACCAACCTGACTTAATAGTACGACTCTCTCTCTCTCTCTCTCTCTCTCTCTCTCTCTCTCTCTCTCTCTCTCTGTCTCTCTCTCTCTGTCTCTCTCTCTCTGTCTCTCTCTCTCTCTCTCTCTCTCTCTCTCTCTCTCTTTTACATAGGGTTTTACAAGGTTAGGTTTAGGATTCCTAATTTTATTTAGAAGCGAAGAGCTGTTACCTACATCAGCTCTCTTTCTCTCTCTCTCTCTCTCTCTCTATCACTGGCTGTCCCTCACTCCAGTGAAGACATCCCCTGGGATGTACGTATATATATATATATATATATATATATATATATATATATATATATATATATATATATATATATATATATATATATAATCGCAGACGGGCGATCTTAACTATGCAGGGGACAAGCCACGGGGGGGGGGGATCTTTAGCTCAAGTACTTTCACATTTCTCTGTGCGTCATCAGCTGTGCAATGTTGCAAGGGAGCAACCCAAGCAGGGTTGATCCCCGGAATGTCCTCCAGGAAGCCCCCCTCCACGTAGGGAGAGAGGTCTCAGAGTAGCGTAGGTGTCACCGGCCACGGTTACCCTTAGACTGGGTTAGTGGTCGGTGCCAACCCCACCCTACCATCATCCCCCTACTCCCCGTATGGGGTAGGAGGGTTTCTGAGATGTCAAGTGTGAAATTATAAGTTATAAAAAGCCAGCCCTAAGTTTTTTCTAATCGCTTATAACAGATCATGTGGTTTGAGAAAGGAATACAATGTGCTCTTCGTCCGTTTAAATGTCCTGCTCTGGGATACTGGAATGTTCTACCATGTACTCAGAAGTATCTCTTCCTAAATATTGTCTACTATTTTTCTCAGTGTCGGTTAATATGCCATACATGGGCATCTTATATGCCTATCCAATAATAATATTTATATGATCTAAATTCTACTAATACCCTTTAACCTCTCCTAAGGAGAGGTTAAAAGGTATTCTGATATCACAGTAAACAGGTGATATCACAATATGCAAAACTACTTTGAAAGTATAGTGAAATTCCAAGCGATTTCGTGACTTCTCACATTATCAAGGAACTATAAAAACAATACATCAATGGAAGGCATATAAAGTGTCGAGACCACACCTCACTATTACGTCCCACAACAAAGCAACACCTGATATGTTATATATATATATATATATATATATATATATATATATATATATATATATATATATATATATATATATATATATATATATATATAATGTGTGTGTGTCTAAAAGTATGTTAAAATTTATAAGGTACAAATGGCATATTATATACATACATTATTTACTTGGCATTTGCCTTGGGTGGTGGTGGCGGGATGGTGGGGCAGGTGCAGGGGGGGGAGTGAAGAAGTGTGGGGATGGATGTGTGGTGGGGTCGTGTGAGGGGTGGGGTTACCCCACCACCACAACCTGCATCACAGATTGTATCATTCATCAAGACAGACCTCATACTGACACACACACCCACCAACCACCCCTTCTCCCTCAACTCTCTCAGTACCTCAATCCTAACACACTTGTCCACACCCCTTCCTACACCCTTCATCATTTCTCTCCCCATACCCCTGAACACTCCACACTCCATTCCCCCATTCACCCCTCCCCACTCCCCTCTAAACACCCCTTCACACATCTTTCTCCCCTTACCCTTAACCACACCTCCCTAAACCCTACCCATTCCGCCTACTCCCACCCCTTTCACATAACCCGTGTCTCCACCCCGTCCCGCTGATAAAGATATTGTGTGTGTGTGGGTGTGTGTGTGTGTGTGTATTCACCTAGTTGAGGTTGCAGGGGTCGAGTCCTAGCTCCTGGTGTGTGTGTGTGTGTGTGTGTGTGTGTGTGTGTGTGTGTGTGTGTGTATTCACCTATTTGTACTCACCTGTTTGGTTACAGGGGTCGATTCACAGCTCCTGGTCAAGCTTCTTCGCTGGTCGCTACTAGAGCCACTCCTTGCACCATGAGCTTTATCTTATCTCTTCTTAAAGCTATGTATGGATACTGCCTCCAGTACATCATTCTCCAGATTGTTCCATTTCCTGACAACTCTGTGACTGAAGAAATACTTCCTAACATCCCTGTGGCTCATCTGAGTCTTCAACTTCCAGTTGTGACCCCTTCCTGCTGTGTCCCATCTCAGAAACATCTTGTCTTTATCCACCTTGTCTTTATCATGTCCCCCATATCCCTAATGTCTTACAGTGTTGTCAGGTTGATTTCCCTTAACCTCTCCTCGTAGGACACCACTGTAGCTCTGGGACTAGTCTTGTTGCAAATTTTTGCACTTTCTCTAATTTCTTGACGTACTTGACCAGGTGTGGGTTCCATACTGGCGCTGCATACTCCAATATGGGCCTGACGTACATAGTGTACAGAGTCTTGAACGATTCCTTATTAAGGTGTCGAAACGCTAGTCTTAGGTTTGCCAGGCGCCCATATGCTGCAGCAGTTATTTGGTTGATGTGCGCCTCCAGAGATGTGCTCAGTATTATACTCACCCCAAAATCCTTTTCCTTGAGTGAGGTTTGCAGTCTTCGGCCCCCTAGCCTGTACTCTGTCTGCGGTCTTCTTGGACCTTCTCCAATCTTCATGACTTTGTACTTCGTGGGGTTAAACTCCAGGAGTCAGTTGCTGGACTTGGCTTGCAGTCTGTCCAGATTCCTTTGTAGTCTTACCTGATCCTCATTCACATTAGCGTTACATCGTCTGCAAACAGGGACACTTCTAAATCTATCCGTTCCGTCATGTCATTCACATATACCAGAAATAGCACTGGTCCTAAGACTAACCCTTGTGGAACACCCACTCATCACAGGTGCCCAATCTGACAACTCGTCACTCGTTGTTTTCTTCCTGTCAAGTATTCTCTGATCCATTGCAGTGCCTTTTCTGTTATTTCTGCCTGGCCCTCCAATTTTTGCACTAATCTCTTGTGTGGAACTGTGTCGAAAGCCTTACAGTCCAAGAAAATGTAATCTACCTCTCTCTCTCTCTCTCTCTCTCTCTCTCTCTCTCTCTCTCTCTCTCTCTCTCTCTCTCTCTCTCTCTCTCTCTCTCTCTCTCTCTCTCTCTCTCTCTCTCTCTCTCTCGTGTGTGTGTGTACCCATAGGAAAAATGTGTAATTATTATCATTAGAAAACAGCAGTTACAATCTTTATGTAGTAGATAAGAAACTGCTGCCACTACTACCACTACTACAACTACTACTACCACTACTACAACTACTACTACTACCACTACTACAACTACAACTACTACTACCACTACTACAACTACTACTACTACTACCACTACTACAACTACCACTACTACCACTACTACAACTACTACTACCACTACTACAACTACTACTACTACCACTACTACAACTACAACTACTACTACCACTACTACAACTACTACTACTACTACCACTACTACAACTACTACCACTACTACAACTACTACTACTACTACCACTACTACAACTACCACTACTACTATTGCTACGGCTGGTGCTGCTACTACTACAACTTATGCCACCACCACCATTAACAACAACAACCGCAATAACAGTCTTTAACTATTTTTGAAGTTCCGCCAACCATTGTCTCATTTCCTGGAAAATGTCTTGATATCCTGTTCTCTCGAAACATACGATAATATATATATATATATATATATATATATATATATATATATATATATATATATATATATATATATATATATATATATATATATATATAATGTGCCGAATAGGTAAAACTAGTCAGTTAGCAAGAACTCACTTAAAATAAGTCCTTTCTTAAATTTTCTCTTATCGTTTAAAAATGTATTTTTTTTATTTATATTAATATAAAAGTTAATAATTTTGTACCATAAGTACCTTAGAAAACTTACCTAATCGTATTATAACAAGCGCAATTTAATTTAGCCTAATCCAACTAAATATATTTCATGTAACTTTACAATAATTTAATAATAAATAAACACAATGAAATATATTTTTCTCGTTAGGTTCACAATGATTTTTGCGAAATTATTGCATACACAAATTTTCGCTTGCCTTATTCGGCAAGAACAGTGTTGTAGTTTGAGCCAAAATCTCAAGTTTTACCTATTCAGATATATATATATATATATATATATATATATATATATATATATATATATATATATATATATATATATATATATATATATATATATATATATATACATATATATACATTGGTGTTGAGAGAGTGAGTCCCAGACAGTGTTGTATACACCAGGTGTGGAACATGGCGGATGGATCTGGCACCGAGGGGGGTCACTGCCCCACCCAGTGCCCCCTCGACCCCCACTGCGTGCCCGGCTGTGCCTCGATACCCCCCACGGGGAAGCACAGAGCCCCTACAGCGGCTCCTGGGGTGTCCCTGACTCCATCCTAGCCTTGTACCACCCCTGCTGTGTGTGTGTGTGTGTGTGTGTGTGTGTACTCACCTAGTTGTACTCACCTAGTTGAGGTTGCGGGGGTCGAGTCCGAGCTCCTGGCCCCGCCTCTTCACTGATCGCTACTAGGTCACTCTCCCCGAGCCGTGAGCTTTATCATACCTCTGCTTAAAGCTATGTATGGATCCTGCCTCCACTACATCGCTTCCCAAACTATTCCACTTACTGACTACTCTGTGGCTGAAGAAATACTTCCTAACATCCCTGTGATTCATCTGTGTCTTTAGCTTCCAACTGTGTCCCCTTGTTACTGTGTCCAATCTCTGGAACATCCTGTCTTTGTCCACCTTGTCAATTCCCCTCAGTATTTTGTATGTCGTTATCATGTCCCCCCTATCTCTCCTGTCCTCCAGTGTCGTCAGGTTGATTTCCCTTAACCTCTCCTCGTAGGACATGTGTGTGTGTGTGTGTGTGTGTGTGTGTGTGTACTTACCAATTTGCGTTTGCGAGGGTCGAGACTTAGTTCCTGGTCCCACCTAGACTGGCATTACTGGCTGTTAGTCTCTTGAGCCTTATCATATCTGCTTTTCAAATTGTGCGTGAAGTTGCCTCCACCATTGCCTCATTCAAGTCATTCCACTTCAACCATCTGTGTTTCCATATTCCACTCGTGTCCCTTTGATCCTGGTCCTCTTAATTCAAAAAGTTTATGCCAATCTGCCTTTTAACTCTGCTTGTTCTTATAATTACTGGACTCGTCTATGCTGTAGTGCTGTATCAAATGCTTTTATGTAGCTCAAGAAAATACAGTCCACCCAACTTTGTCTTTTTTGTTTTATTACTGTGACTGTCTTATAGTTCCAATGAATTCGTAAGACAGAATTTGCCATCTCTAAATCCACACTGGTTTTCCACGACGACTCTTTTTATCTCCAGTGTTCCAATATCCTCTTTCCTTACTATCTTGTCCAGACCTTTTGACAGTATGTATGTTAGAGACAAAGACCTGTAATTCATAACCTCATGTCTGTTCCCCCCTTTTTATAATAAATAACAACCACATTTACCATTTTAAAATTATTTGGGATTTGTCCTGATTGGAAAGATTGGCTGAATACGTTCGCTGTTGGGTCACGGTTGATTTGCATCTTCTCTCATCACCCACACCCCTCAAGGAAGGCTCCTTGACGCTGGTGAGGGGCTCTTGATCTAGGGAATTGGATCTGTGCTCCAGTTGGATCTGTGCTCCAGTTCCCTGAATTAAGCCTGAATGCCTTCCATCCCCCCATAGGCGCTGTATAATCCTACGGGTTTAGTGCTTCCCCCTTGATTATAATAATAATAATCTCATCACCCACGGAGATATGTTATCTGGTTCTCTTGCTTTGGCTAGTAACGTTAAAGTCATGTAGTAGGCTCATCAGTTTTCTTGTTGTGATGATACTCTCCAGTAGCTGTTGGTCTGTTTTGAGTATTGTGCGTTTCAGTAGTTCTCCACTTTATTCTGTGAAGACATCATTGAGTCTTGTTCCACTGTGAATACCTCTCTAAATGTTTTATAAAGTTCTCCACATACTTCCTGGTCAGTGTTTGTGAGCTCCCCTCCTTCCTTCCACAGCCTGATTACCTGCTCCTTGACCGCTGTTTTCCTCCTGCTGTGACTGTACAACAACTTAGGGTCAGATTTGGCTTTTGATACTATGTTATTCTCATATTGCTGCTGGGCCTCTCTCCTTATCCATCCATATTAATTTCTGGTTCTTCTGCTCATCTTCTTTATATAATTGTGTCATTCTCTGTTGGTGCCCCTTCCTTCTTCCTCAGCTTTATCACTTATCCTTCTTCCTCAGCTTTATCACTTATCCTTCTTCCTCAGCTTTATCACTTTATCCTTCTTCCTCAGCTTTATCACTTTATCCTTCTTCCTCAGCTTTATCACTTTATCCTTCTTCCTCAGCTTTATCACTTACCCTTCTTCCTCAGCTTTATCACTTTATCCTTCTTCCTCAGCTTTATCACTTTATCCTTCTTCCTCAGCTTTATCACTTATCCTTCTACCTCAGCTTTATCACTTTATCCTTAACATTCATCTTTTTTATCAAGTGTCTGTAGAGTAACTTTGACCTTGTATCACTTTAAAGCTGCCTTTCAGCCTCCCTTCTTATTCTTGCATATTCATTATTATTATCTCCTGCTGGCCTCTCGATTTTCTCCTCCTCGCCTTGGTCTTCCTGCATGATTGATTAAACCATGGCATCTATGTTTTTCTGGCTTCTTGTGTGTGTGTGTGTGTGTGTGTGTGTGTGTGTGTGTGTGTGTGTGTGTGTGTGTGTGTGTGTGTGTGTGTGTGTGTGTGTGTGTGTGTGTCTATGTGTCTGTGTGTGTGTGTCTGTGTGTGTGTGTGTGTGTGTGTGTGTGTGTGTGTGTGTGTGTGTGTGTGTGTGTGTGTGTGTCTTTCTGTCTGTGTGTGTGTGTCTGTGTGTGTGTGTGTGTGTGTGTGTGTGTGTGTGTGTGTGTGTGTGTGTGTGTGTGTGTGTCTGTGTGTGTGTGTGTGTGTGTGTGTGTGTGTGTGTGTGTGTGTGTGTGTGTGTGTGTGTGTGTGTGTGTGTGTCTGTGTGTGTGTGTGTGTCTATGTGTCTGTGTGTGTGTGTCTGTGTGTGTGTGTGTGTGTGTGTGTGTGTGTGTGTGTGTGTGTGTGTGTGTGTGTGTGTGTGTGTGTGTGTGTGTGTCTATGTGTCTGTCTCTGTGTGTGTCTGTGTGTGTGTGTGTGTGTGTGTGTGTGTGTGTGTGTGTGTGTGTGTGTGTGTGTGTGTGTGTGTGTCTGTGTGTGTGTGTGTGTGTGTGTGTGTGTGTGTGTGTGTGTGTGTGTGTGTGTGTGTGTGTGTCTGTGTGTGTGTGTGTGTGTGTGTGTGTGTGTGTGTGTGTGTGTGTGTGTGTGTGTGTGTGTGTGTGTGTCTATGTGTCTGTGTGTGTGTGTGTGTGTGTGTGTGTGTGTGTGTGTGTGTGTGTGTGTGTGTGTGTGTGTGTGTGTGTGTGTGTGTGTGTCTGTGTGTGTCTGTGTGTGTGTGTGTGTGTGTGTGTGTGTGTGTGTGTGTGTGTGTGTGTGTGTGTGTGTGTGTGTGTGTGTGTGTGTGTGTGTGTGTGTGTGTGTGTCTATGTGTCTGTGTGTGTGTGTCTGTGTGTGTGTGTGTGTGTGTGTGTGTGTGTGTGTGTGTGTGTGTGTGTGTGTGTGTGTGTGTGTGTGTGTGTGTGTGTGTGTGTGTGTGTATATATACTCGCCTAGTAGTTGCGGGGGTCGAATCACAGCCCCTAGCCTCGCCTCCTCAACTGGCCGCTACCCGGTCACTCTCTCCGCTCCGTGAGCTTTATCAAACCTCTTCTTAAAGCTATGTATGGATCCTGTCTCCACTACATCACTTCCCAGGCCATTCCGCTTCCTGACAACTCTATGACTGAAGAAATACTTCGTAACATCCCTGTGGTTCATCTTAGTCTTCAGCTTCCAACTGTGACCCCTTGCTGCTGTGTCCCATCTCTGGAACATCCTGTCTCTGTCCACCTTGCCTATACCTCTCAGTATTTTATATGTCGTTATCATATCCCTCTAACTCTCCTGTCTTCCAGTGTCGTCAGGTCGACAAAGCGTGTGTGTGTGTATGTGTGTACTCACCTATTTGTACTCACCTATTTGTGGTTGCAGGGGTCGAGTCCTAGCTCCTGGCCCCGCCTCTTCACCGGTTGCTACTAGGCCCTCTCTCTCCCCGCTCCATGAGCTTTATCAAACCTCGTCTTAAAACTGTGTATGGTTCCTGCCTCCACTACGTCATTTTCTAGGCTATTCCACTGCCTTACAACTCTATGACTGAAGAAATACTTCCTACTATCTCTCTGACTCATTTGTGTCTTCAACTTCCAATTGTGGCCTCTTGTTTCTGTGTCCCCTCCCTGGAACATCCTGTCTTTGTCCACCTTGTCTATTCCACGCAGTATTTTATATGTCGTTATCATGTCTCCCCTTACCCTCCTGTCCTCCAGTGTCGTCAGGCCGATTTCCCTTAATCTTTCTTCATAGGACATTCCCCTTAGCTCTGGAACTAACCTTGTCGCAAACCTTTGTACTTTCTCTAGTTTCTTGACGTGCTTTATCAAGTGCGGGTTCCAAACAGGTGCTGCATACTCCAGTATGGGCCTGACATACACGGTGTACAGTGTCTTGAATGATTCCTTACTAAGGTATCGGAATGCTGTTCTCAGGTTTGCCAGGCGCCCATATGCTGCAGCAGTTATCTGATTGATGTGTGCTTCCGGAGACATGCTCGGTGTTATACTCACCCCAAGATCTTTCTCCTTGAGTGAGGTTTGCAGTCTTTGGCCACCTAGCCTATACTCTGTCTGTGGTCTTCTGTGCCCTTCCCCTATCTTCATGACTTTGCATTTGGCAGGATTAAATTCGAGAAGCCATTTGCTGGACCAGGTGTCCAGTCTGTCCAGGTCTCTTTGAAGTCCTGCCTGGTCTTCATCAGATTTAATTCTCCTCATTAACTTCACATCATCTGCAAACAGGGACACTTCTGAGTCTAACCCTTCCGTCATGTCGTTCACATATACCAAAAATAGCACTGGTCCTAGGACCGACCCCTGTGGGACCCCGCTCGTCACAGGTGCACACTACACACACACACACACACACACACACACACACAGGTGTGTGTGTGTGTGTGTGTGTGTGTGTGCTGACCTATTTGTGGTTGCAGATGCCGAATTGCAGCTCCTGGCCCCAGTGGGTTTTTTTGTGTGTGTGTGTTTTAACATAACAGGTGTCGAGTCATAGTTCCTGGTTCCACATCGTAGCTTGTATACACTGGATGTACTTATTGCTGGCCCTCACAGACTTATCATACTTGATCTTAAAACTGCAACAACTATTCGTCTGGTTCACCCCTCTTCCTACCTTGTGCTATTACCTAACGTCCATGTGTACTGGTTTTCCTCTGATTTCAGACACCCTGACCCTGGCCTCTACCTAAACATGTATTTTTGTTCTGTCCTAATCATGTCTCCTCTGGTCCGCTTCTCTTCTGGTGTTATTAGTTGAGTTCCTTAACGTGTCTCCTCATAGGTCTTCAACTCAGCTCCAGCACCAGTCTTCTTGTAAACCTTTGAAACTTTTCTGGCTTGTGTTTTATTACGTGGGATCTCCATGCTGGGGCCGCGTACTCCAACATGGCACTGACCTCACGTGTATGTAGTTCAATGAATGAATCTCGTTGAAAATTAAAGCAACATCAAGATAAGATAGGTCTGCATATGCAGCTGGCGACGTCATTGTTGCAACGCTTCGTAAGATAGTTTCTCCATGTAAGTTGTCTGCAGTCGCATACCCCAGCCTGTATGAAGTGTGGTCTTCTCACTCACTGTTCTCATTAACTGTCACCTTTCCGACAATGTTTGTATTATGTTCAGGTCATCCTGGAGCCTCTCCGTGTTCTGTCCCTTTACAGTAGTGTGCATATTAATTGGGACGTTGATGAAATAAGACATTTATTTGGAAACTTAATGTTTAATTGGAAGATACACAGTAATGATATGACAGATAATTGATTTAGTAAGAGATATGGCTACCCTTTGCTTTTATAAGCATTGCTACTGGCATGGAATTGACCAAAGTTGAATACATTTGGGCAAGTTCTTCGGCCTGGTACCAGGTCCTAATAACAGCAGCAGTTACTCTCTCCACAGTTGAACAGTCCTGTTTCACGATCCTGCGTTTGCTTATTGCCCATAGATTCTCATTTGGGTTGAGGACAAGAGAGTTTCCAGGTCAGTTTAAAATATTTAGCCCACTCTCTTCGAAAAATTACAACATTTTCTGGAAGTGTGGCACGGAGCAAGACCCTGTTGGAAAATGCCTTCTCCATCAAGAAAGTCTCTTTCCACAATGGTATACAATACCGACAGGTTGTTAGGTAAGACACATATGCAACAGTTAGACAACTTTATTCCGCCTGGAGAAGTTCAGTTCCATAGTCAGGAACTATCTGAAGATCAAGCGACAGTGCGGAGACTTAAATACTGTCGGAAGGAGAGGTGCAGAGTAGTGGTAGTAGTAGTAGTGAGAATGTAGTGGCTACATTCTCACTACTACTACTACTACTCTGCACCTCTCCTTCCGACAGTATTTAAGTCTCCGCACTGTCGCTTGATCTTCAGATAGTTCCTGACTATGGAACTGAACTTCTCCAGGCGGAATAAAGTTGTCTAACTGTTGCATATGTGTCTTACCTAACAAAGTCTCTTTCCACAATGGGAAGCAAATACGTTACAAGGATTACATTGTATTTTTAATTGTTCATCGTTCCTTCAACACTAACAAGCCGAGATAATCACAAAACATACGCCTGTCCCAATTAATTTGCAGACTACTGTAATTTCGCATAATCTAACATTAAAACAGAATTCAGTTTCCTTTGGCAAGTCTTGTGTGTGTGTGTGTGTGTGTGTGTGTGAGAGGAGCTGATATATCATAGTCCCTTACATCGTTCTTATCCTCACGCACGCTGTATATCCCGAATGACAGACTGGTACTGTAGTACCTCACACACGCTCTATAACCCCACATTAGTACCTCACTCACGCTCATAACCTCACATTACTGTCTCACATACGCTCTGTAACCCCACGTTAGTGCCTCACTCACGCTCTATAACCCTACGTTAGTGCCTCACGCTCTATAACCCCACGTTAGTACCTCACTCACGCTCTATAACCCCACGTTAGTACCTCACACACGCTCTACAACCCCACGTTAGTACCTCACTCACGCTCTATAACCCCACGTTACTGCTTCACTCACGCTCTATAACCCCACGTTAATACCTCACTCACGCTCTATAACCCTACGTTATTGCCTCACGCTCTATAACCCCACGTTAGTGCCTCACGTCCTATAGCCCCACGTTAGTGCCTCACGCTCTATAACCCCACGTTAGTACCTCACTCACGCTCATAACCCCACGTTACTGTCTCACATACGCTCTATAACCCCACGTTAGTGCCTCACTCACGCTCTATAACCCCACGTTAGTACCTCACTCACCCTCTATAACCCCACGTTAGTGCCTCACGCTCTATAACCCCACGTTACTGCTTCACTCACGCTCTATAACCCCACGTTAATACCTCACTCACGCTCTATAACCCTACGTTATTGCCTCACGCTCTATAACCCCACGTTAGTGCCTCACGTCCTATAGCCCCACGTTAGTGCCTCACGCTCTATAACCCCACGTTAGTACCTCACTCACGCTCATAACCCCACGTTACTGTCTCACATACGCTCTATAACCCCACGTTAGTGCCTCACTCACGCTCTATAACCCCACGTTAGTACCTCACTCACCCTCTATAACCCCACGTTAGTGCCTCACGCTCTATAACCCCACGTTAGTGCCTCACTCACGTCCTATAACCCCACGTTAGTGCCTCACGCTCTATAACCCCACGTTAGTACCTCACTCACGCTCATAACCCCACGTTACTGTCTCACATACGCTCTATAACCCCACGTTAGTGCCTCACTCACGCTCTATAACCCCACGTTAGTACCTCACTCACCCTCTATAACCCCACGTTAGTGCCTCACGCTCTATAACCCCACGTTAGTGCCTCACTCACGTTCTATAACCCCACGTTAGTGCCTCACGCTCTATAACCCCACGTTACTGTCTCACATACGGTATATAACCCCACGTTAGTACCTCACGCTCTATAACCCCACGTTAGTGCCTCACACACGCTCTATAACCCCACATTAGTACCTCACACACGCTCTATAACCCCACATTAGTACCTCACACACGCTCTATAACCCCACGTTAGTACCTCACACACGCTCTGTAACCCCACGTTAGTACCTCACACACGCTCTATAACCCCACGTTAGTACCTCACACACGCTCTGTAACCCCACGTTAGTACCTCACACACGCTCTATAACTTACGTTAGTACCTCACACACGCTCTATAACCCCACGTTAGTACCTCACACACGCTCTATAACCCCACGTTAGTACCTCACACACGCTCTATAACCCCACGTTAGTACCTCACACACGCTCTGTAACCCCACGTTAGTACCTCACACACGCTCTATAACCCCACGTTAGTACCTCACACACGCTCTGTAACCCCACGTTAGTACCCCACACACGCTCTATAGCCCCACGTTAGTACCTCACACACGCTCTGTAACCCCACGTTAGTACCACACACACGCTCTATAGCCCCACGTTAGTACCTCACACACGCTCTGTAACCCCACGTTAGTACCTCACACACGCTCTGTAACCCCACGTTAGTACCTCACACACGCTCTATAGCCCCACGTTAGTACCTCACACACGCTCTGTAACCCCACGTTAGTACCTCACACACGCTCTGTAACCCCACGTTAGCACCTCACACACGCTGTGTAACCCCACGTTAATACCTCACACACGCTCTGTAACCTCACGTTAGTACCTCACACACGCTCTATAACCCCACGTTAGTACCTCACACACGCTCTGTAACCCCACGTTAGTACCACACACACGCTCTGTAACCCCACGTTAGTACCTCACACACGCTTTGTAACCCCACGTTAGCACCTCACACACCCTGTGTAACCCCATGTTAATACCTCACACACGCTCTGTAACCCCACGTTAGCACCTCACACACGCTCTGTAACCCCATGTTAATACCTCACACACGCTCTGTAACCCCACGTTAGTACCTCACACACGCTCTGTAACCCCACGTTAGCACCTCACACACGCTCTGTAACCCCATGTTAATACCTCACACACGCTCTGTAACCCCACGTTAGTACCTCACACACGCTCTATAACCCCACGTTAGTACCTCACACACGCTCTATAACCCCACGTTAGTACCTCACACACGCTCTGTAACCCCATGTTAGTACCTCACACACGCTCTATAACCCCACGTTAGTACCTCACACACGCTCTGTAACCCCATGTTAGTACCTCACACACGCTCTATAACCCCACGTTAGTACCTCACACACGCTCTGTAACCCCATGTTAGTACCTCACACACCCTCTATAACCCCACGTTAGTACCTCACACACGCTCTGTAACCCCATGTTAGTACCTCACACACGCTCTATAACCCCACGTTAGTTCCTCACACACGCTCTGTAACCCCATGTTAGTACCTCACACACCCTCTATAACCCCATGTTAGTGTGCCACGATATAATTAACCTGCTCACTCGTAAAAATTTTACGACAACAGTTAAATCATTTTTTCCCTGATCAAGCGACGAGTAATAATCTGTTTGATTACGTTGGGCAGTGGTCGCGTGGACGGACGGACAGGCAGGCGAACCGACAGGTGAACGGACGGACGGAGGGGGGAAGGGCAGGGGGACAAATGGACTTGCAACCTGAAGCTACGGGTCTGTAGTCCCGTGTTACAATAACGTGACAACTAGACCACTTCAAAATACATTAATTAGACCACTACAAAATACAACTGCACTGCAACACATAACTACATCACTATAAAATACAACTACACCGTTACAACATACAACAACTATACCACTACAAAATGCAATAACTACATTACAAAATACAACTACACCATTACAAAATACAACAACTAGACCACTACAAAATACAACTATACCACTACAACCTACAATAACAGGCAGCCCACTACAAAACACAGCCAGTACCAGGAATATACTTATACCGAGGAAGAGAGC
Organism: Cherax quadricarinatus; assembly: GCF_038502225.1. NCBI lineage: Eukaryota > Metazoa > Arthropoda > Malacostraca > Decapoda > Parastacidae > Cherax > Cherax quadricarinatus. The sequence continues at coordinate 18,990,091 of NC_091339.1, read as the reverse complement.
AGGAAAAATAACCAATAATGGAAGACCCACAAGAACAAGCGAAACACTTAGGAAGTGGTAGATAAGTGGAAGAGAAAGATAAGAGGATAAGATCAGAATAAATCATATTTCCACTGGTGAATTATCTGCATTATCTACAGTGTCAGCTTTAAACGTGTACACTGTAGTGATCCTTCCCAGTGGACTAAAGCCAGCAACGATTGTTGACCTGTTCAGTCCAAAGTAACTCCATTCACGTTGGCTGCTCAACTGTTTTCCTCTTCGAAGTAGCGGCACAGTCCTTGTTAAATTGATGTGCAGCCAGTCAACTACTGCTGGAATACCTCTTTCTCTTCACTGGAAAACATTCACATCTGGAGCCCGGCGATCCTGGCAACATGCACTGAAAATCATGTGCGATGCGGGAGACAGGATACACCAGCAGGGCGATTGACAAGAGAGTTTTACAGTTTTCAACAGTTGTATGGCAAAACGAGCTTATTCTCAAATTCGCAAAATTACCTGACAACAGGTGGACCTTCCTAAGGGTAATACCAGACTTCCTCAACAGCACCACTATTACCTGGTACTTGAACACAAACTCAACAGAGGCATTCACCCCACCAGGAGACGTTCCCCGAGGCTCCTGCCTGACTCCAGTATTCTTCAACACGTCAAGACTAAAAACGTACTCCCACTAGCAGTATAAGATTACACCAGCATCATACAGTTAGTAGCTGTAATCCATATGATGACGTCCACTTCAGTGGGATAAAAACCAACTTAATGTGCAGAAGTCACAAGGAAAATAAACGAAGACTTACAGCTATACAGACAAGTGGGAAAGGAAATGGGAAATCATTACCAACAGATACAATCTAAAACGAATAAGGCTCATCATTGGACCTCCTTCAGCCATCAATGGTACACACTCCTTGGATACGAAATAGACTAAAACACATGTGTAACATTTTGGAATCTTTATTTTCGAAATGTTTCGCTGCGCAGCAAGCTTCTTCAATCAAATACAGAATTGACTTAATATAGTGGAGACAGTTGAAAAAGAGATTTGATATACACGTTCAGTTCCTCAGCCTTGATACAGTAGAAGTCGAAAGGTAACTTGTGGTGTTTAGTAATTCAGCCTTAATGGCTGAATGGAATTGTATACCATTCCATATAGTGATTCGAAATAAAGTATTACACTCCACCTACCATGTGGCAACGAAGACAATTATAAACAACCACCATCCTAGACCAGCCTCAACGCATATCATGCTTCACCTCTAGTGGGTTATAATGGTACCCTCCTCCTCCTCCCTTCCCCGTCCTGGAAGATAAATACGTCCCTCAACCTCTCAACATCAAGACTAACACCATAGCGCTACAAAAAAAATACGAAACTGGGAGCTCACATTTATTACAAATGATATAATATATATATATATATATATATATATATATATATATATATATATATATATATATATATATATATATATATATATATATATATATATATATATATATATGTCGTGCCGAATTTGTAAAACTGCTCAATTAGTAAGAACTCATTTAAAATTAAGTCCTTTCTGAAATTTTCTTTTATACGTTTAATGATATATTTTTTCATTAATGTTAATGTAAAAAAATTTTAATTTTACACCAAAAGAATCTTAGAAAACTTACCTAACCTTATTATAACAAGATCAATTTATTTTAGCCTAAACCAACTAAATATATTTTAAATACGTTTACAATAATTTATTACTAAACAAACGATCAAATATATTTTTTTTCGTTAGGTTCAGAGTGATTTTGGCGAAATTATTGCATACACAAATTTTCACTTGTCCTATATGGCAAGATGAGCGTTGCTATTTAAGCCAAGATCGCAAATTCTGCCTATTCGGCACGACATATATATAATATATATATATATATATATATATATATATATATATATATATATATATATATATATATATATATATATATATATATATATATTAGGAATTAAAGTTTTTTGACTGGTGGTGTACAGGTGACATACAGGATAAATGACCCTTTGTGTAGTCTACAGGCTTTAAACCTTGTAAAGCAACCTTGTTAAAAATATCAGCCTAAGCCACAGAGTGAGGATATAACAAGTGCACACATCTCACAACATGAAGCAAATGAGTAAAAGATTGCTCCGTCTGACGGAATGACAACTTTACATAACGAAGCTGCTACACATCCTTGAGAGAGATGACCTTCTCACCATAAACAATACCGTCAGTAACAGATACATCATTCCCCTTCAAACACACAACTCCAGAGAGTCATTCCAGATTATTTTGCCAGGTTATTTAGCTTATGTAAATTTATCGAACTTGACCCCCCGTTGTTTCCACTTAGATTAATCTAGGTTAGGCTTGGTTAGGTTCGGTTTAACCAGTTGTAACATACCATGAAGTCAATGAATGTAACATTACCTAAAGGCGATTGAAACTTTCGGAGCGTGAGCATAAAACTAAACCACCGAGGTAATTAAACAAGTGAGAGCCACTGAGCGCAGAGTAAAACAGTCAGATAATCACGTTTTCATTCCAGTTTCACAGTCGCGCATTTGACGTTTCAAGCCAAAATGATATACTGACGTTAAGTAGAATCTTCTAAAGATAATAAGAATCCACTCCTTGCAATACATGAAATAATTCTGAACGATTTTTCAAGGCACACAAACAGTTGCAGTGTAATTATTTCCCAGAGCAACTGTTAACTTGTGTTAATGAGCCTATATGGTTGTCAGCTTATTATCTAATAATAATGTAGAACTCTATTACTTAGAGTTCTACACTAGAGTCTTGCGGTTCTACACTAGAGTCTTGCGGTTCTACACTAGAGTCTTGCAGTTCTACAGGATTTTTTCGCTTTCCAGTTGGCAACCACCGCTTGTTGCGGTCACCAATTATCCTATCTGCGGTTTGTCGCGGTGTTGTGTACACACACACACACACACACACACACACACACACACACACACACACACACACACACACACACACACACACACACACACACACACACACACACACACACACAAGCACCTGAAGACGGTTTCAGAGGTCAACGCTTCAGCGAGGCACCTGGTCTCTCTTTTGGTTGCAAATTGGTTACCCGAGAAATCTTTAATAGTATTTACCATCAGATGTCCCGTGGAGCAGTTGTAGTACCTATTTCACCTTCCTTGGGTCGAACCCGATTGCTTCCTATTCTTCCCTTCCAGATTCTGGATGACCCCTACGTGTTTAGCTCTTCCCCGTGTTAACGTAATTGTCTTCACATCTTCCTGCACGTCTCCTAAGACGTTTCTCTCATTCTGAACACACGCACTCAGACGTTTCCATCATCTTGGATACACATTCAGACGTTCCCTTTAATGCCATAGTTTATCTCATACCAATAGCAATTTAATTTAGGGTTTAATTCCATGTTTGTAGCACATTAAACGCTGCAAATCTTCTGTTTACCATATTGTTGATATAACTCTGGATGTTGTCCCGTTAATTTTTTCTTGGGTCTAGTTCCTAGGCCTTTTGTGTAACAGTATGCTCTTGCGCTAGGTGGCCCATGGCCTGGTAGGCAACGCTCTGGCCTGGCATGCAGAGTGTCTGTCCTTAGTTCGATCTACGGTAAGGGTAGAAACATTGGGCGTGTTTCCTTACATCTGTTGTCGCCATTTACCTAGCAAGTAGGTACCTGGGTGTTAGTCGACTGGTGTGGGTGGCGCCTTGGGGGACAAAATTGAAGGACCACAATGAAAATAAGACAGTCCTCAATGACACACTGACTTTTTTGGGTTATCCTAGGTGACTAACTCTCCGGGATTAAAAATTCGAACCAAATCTTATCTTACCCTCCACAGGATGGGTGTGGGGATGCACACTAAACTAGCTGGGTGATCCTGGTTTGTTATTAGCGTCCGCAGTTCACACACCGAAGGTCCAGGATCGATCCCCGGCACGGGTGAAACGTTGGACATATTTCCTTACACCTGGTGCTCCTGTTCACCTAGCAGTAAGTAGGTACCCGAGTGTTACACTGACTAGTTAATGGTCCAAGTCAGATCGAAACGTCGTCAATAAGTTTTATTCTCCTGTGCGGGTTACTTGTGTATTGTTCCAGTCACGGTATTGTGCCTTTTTATCCTCTGTACCCGGGTGGTAGGCGAACGTTGTAGGTCGCATCCTGGGGGACAAGATTAACCTGCAGTAAGTTGCCCCAGATACTCTGAATAATCAGGGGCTTTCTATATTGTATGCCAGTAATGTCAGCTACGTTACTCACGAAATCGTAATGACACGATTGCAAACAAACCATACCATGGGCGGGATTTGAACCCGCGACGGTCTGGAGTTTTGAGACTCTGACCGCGGGTTCAAATCCCGCCCGTGGTATGGTCAGCTACGTTTGTATCTGTTGTGTCGTGTACTTGTAAAAATAAAGATTTATTATTAGTAGTAGTAGTAGTAATTAGTAGTAGTATTATTATTGTTATTAAAATCTACAAAAATCTAATGGTCACTAGTACAGATTCCTTATTGTAGTTAACGAAACGCTTGACCCGTGTTGGATCAGTCAGTGCAGCAGACTCGATCCTCCTTCCACTCTTCGCAGTCCTGTGTGAAAGGTGTGGCTGGTTGGTGATAACCAGCTGTGAGCGTCACCACCTCTCACGTGTCTCACTCGTTTGGTAAACTGTCGGGAGAGCCAACCAGGCTGTCGTGCAGTGAATAAGATGATCGTGCAGTGAACGAAGCAGTCGTGGTCGTACAGTGAATGAGATGATCGTGCCACTGTACGAGGTCATATAGCGGAAAAGACTGTCATACAGTGAATAAAATCACGCAGTGACACAGCAGTCATACAGTGAACAACAAGGTCATGCAGTGAACAAGGTCATACAGTGAACAACAAGGACATACACTGAACAACAAGGTCATACAGTGGACAAGGTCATGCAGTGAACAAAGTCATACAGTGAACAAGGTCATACAGTGAACAAGGTCATACAGTGAACAAAGATATACAGTGAACAACAAGGTCATACAGTGAACAGGTCATACAGTGAACAAGGACATACACTGAACAACAAGGTTATACAGTGGACAAGGTCATACAATGAACAACAAGGTCATACAGTGAACAACAAGGACATACAGTGAACAAGATCATACAGTGAACAGCAAGGTCATACAGTGAGAAAAGACGGTGATAGAGCAAGTGGTAGAGCCACAAACAACTAGGAGAGTGACATCGTGTATGCAGGAGGCGACGCGACGCACCACAACGCGACGGGACACAGCACGACGCGACGCGACGCACCGCGACAACACAAGACTGGGGATTGTCTCTACATTGCCATAAGTGAGGTGTTCCGCGAGTGCTCTTTACGACAGGAAAATTGTGCGGTCCGTGCACGGACCCTGAGGAAGACCTTGACCACTCTTCTTCATCCCCACCTCCCCCTCCAACACCCCATCCTCCCTACCGTAATGGGGTCCCTGGGACCCAAGGGGCTTACTCAAACACAGTGATCTAAAGTACTGTCAGTGAGGGGGAAGAAAGGGGCCCTCCCTTCCGTCTGCAGGAAATGGTATGCGATCCCATCACCGTAGAGGTGGCTTGCATGCACCACCATGTTATTCTACTAAATTTGGTCACCCGAATCGTTCCTGACGGAGGGAGGAGGGAGGACCTTCCCCAGGCGCCCTCTAAACCACCCTCCACGGGTTATACTTTGTGACTGTTAGTGGTCTATCATATATTCTGGTACTGGCTGAGTTCCCTCGTATATTCTCAGACAGTCTAAGGTCCCACATATATTCGGCGTGTTTGTAGCCCAGGTTATATTCTGGATGTGTTTGTGGTCCAGGTTATATTCTGGATGTGTTTGTGGTCCAGGTTATATTCTGGATGTGTTTGTGGTAAAGGTTATATTCAGAATTTATGTGTGGTAAATGTTGTATCCTGGATGTGCTGTGGTCCAGGTTATATCCTGGATGTGCTGTAGTCCAGGTTATATTCTGGATGTGCTGTGGTCCAGGTTATATTCTGGATGTGCTGTAGTCCAGGTTATATTCTGGATGCGCTGTAGTTCAGGTTATATTCTGGATGTTTTGTGATCCAGGTTTTCGTGGTGGTGCTGGAAGTATGAGAGTGAAAATTCTTTTCTATACCTCCCTCAATACCCCCCCCCACACACACACAATACCCATGTAAAAACAGGTATGTAGGCGCAAATGAGCGCCTGGTTGTGATACCAGCAGGAGAGCTGCCTTCCGACCCTCCCCAGTGACATGTCTACACCCAGAACACCACCACAGTCACATTTCACCACCACTACAATAGCAGGTACGCTGTGAGCACCACTGATGTGACATGCAGTAGTGACATGATGGTCAGGAGTACCTCAGTGACTACCACTGACTTGCCTCTTAATTACCATTCCAACCTGAAAGTGACCCGAGACAAAGTAAGAGCATAAGAATGGAGGAACACTGCAGGAGGCCTACTGGCCCATGAAAGGCACGTCCTTCTTCAAAATCTGAATCTGAAACAGTTTTGATTTGATTATATACTTCTTTATTTATGATTAAAACTTACGATTATCAAGTCTACTAATTCATAATTGTCAGAATCTGTATTGTGGTCAGACTGGCATACATGACAGAACACAGCGACTAGCGAAGAGGCAAGGCCAGGAGCTGTGACTCGACTCCTGCAACCACAAATAAGTGAGTACAGATAGGTGAGTACAACACTTATCGACTTCTCTGTATTAATATCCTTTTGCAACTGAAGGTTTCTTGGTGCCGACGAGAGGCAGTTGATCTAAAAAATTGAGTCTGTGCTTCATTTCTTGGATGGAATATGAAGGCCTCCCAGTTCATGAGGGGCGCGCTAAACCTGTATGACCTCTACAGGTTTAGTGCGCGCCTCATAAATGTTGTAATTTGTAAATAGAAACAGATGCAACTAATAGGACATTTTATTGTGGCCACGTTTCGCTCTCCAGGAGCTTTATCAAGCCTTTACGTAACGGCTTGACAAAGCTCCTGCAGAGCGAAAAGTTGTCACAATAAAACGTCACAATAGTTGCATTTGTGTCCATTTATCTAACATTCTGACGCTAATTCTACATTATTAATAAGGTAATAATAGCAATAATAACTCGCACTGTGTTGAGACTTGTTGCTCCTGCACACACTCCGCTCACTGCTGATAACTCGCACTGTGTTGAGACCTGTTGCTCCTGCACAGACTCCGCTCACTGCTGATAACTCGCACTGTGTTGAGACCTGTTGCTCCTGCACACACTCCGCTCACTGCTGATAACTCGCACTGTGTTGAGACCTGTTGCTCCTGCACACACTCCGCTCACTGCTGATAACTCGCACTGTGTTGAGACCTGTTGCTCCTGCACAGACTCCGCTCACTGCTGATAACTCGCACTGTGTTGAGACTTGTTGCTCCTGCACACACTCCGCTCACTGCTGATAACTCGCACTGTGTTGAGACCTGTTGCTCCTGCACACACTCCGCTCACTGCTGATAACTCGCACTGTGTTGAGACCTGTTGCTCCTGCACAGACTCCGCTCACTGCTGATAACTCGCACTGTGTTGAGACCTGTTGCTCCTGCACACACTCCGCTCACTGCTAATAACTCGCACTGTGTTGAGACTTGTTGCTCCTGCACACACTCCGCTCACTGCTAATAACTCGCACTGTGTTGAGACTTGTTGCTCCTGCACACACTCCGCTCACTGCTGATAACTCGCACTGTGTTGAGACCTGTTGCTCCTGCACAGACTCCGCTCACTGCTGATAACTCGCACTGTGTTGAGACTTGTTGCTCCTGCACACACTCCGCTCACTGCTGATAACTCGCACTGTGTTGAGACCTGTTGCTCCTGCACACACTCCGCTCACTGCTGATAACTCGCACTGTGTTGAGACCTGTTGCTCCTGCACACACTCCGCTCACTGCTGATAACTCGCACTGTGTTGAGACCTGTTGCTCCTGCACACACTCCGCTCACTGCTGATAACTCGCACTGTGTTGAGACCTGTTGCTCCTGCACACACTCCGCTCACTGCTGATAACTCGCACTGTGTTGAGACCTGTTGCTCCTGCACACACTCCGCTCACTGCTAATAACTCGCACTGTGTTGAGACCTGTTGCTCCTGCACACACTCCGCTCACTGCTGATAACTCGCACTGTGTTGAGACCTGTTGCTCCTGCACACACTCCGCTCACTGCTAATAACTCGCACTGTGTTGAGACCTGTTGCTCCTGCACACACTCCGCTCACTGCTAATAACTCGCACTGTGTTGAGACTTGTTGCTCCTGCACACACTCCGCTCACTGCTAATAACTCGCACTGTGTTGAGACCTGTTGCTCCTGCACACACTCCGCTCACTGCTAATAACTCGCACTGTGTTGAGACCTGTTGCTCCTGCACACACTCCGCTCACTGCTAATAACTCGCACTGTGTTGAGACCTGTTGCTCCTGCACACACTCCGCTCACTGCTAATAACTCGCACTGTGTTGAGACCTGTTGCTCCTGCACAGACTCCGCTCACTGCTAATAACTCGCACTGTGTTGAGACCTGTTGCTCCTGCACAGACTCCGCTCACTGCTAATAACTCGCACTGTGTTGAGACTTGTTGCTCCTGCACACACTCCGCTCACTGCTAATAACTCGCACTGTGTTGAGACCTGTTGCTCCTGCACACACTCCGCTCACTGCTAATAACTCGCACTGTGTTGAGACTTGTTGCTCCTGCACACACTCCGCTCACTGCTAATAACTCGCACTGTGTTGAGACCTGTTGCTCCTGCACACACTCCGCTCACTGCTAATAACTCGCACTGTGTTGAGACCTGTTGCTCCTGCACACACTCCGCTCACTGCTAATAACTCGCACTGTGTTGAGACCTGTTGCTCCTGCACACACTCCGCTCACTGCTAATAACTCGCACTGTGTTGAGACCTGTTGCTCCTGCACAGACTCCGCTCACTGCTAATAACTCGCACTGTGTTGAGACCTGTTGCTCCTGCACAGACTCCGCTCACTGCTAATAACTCGCACTGTGTTGAGACTTGTTGCTCCTGCACACACTCCGCTCACTGCTAATAACTCGCACTGTGTTGAGACCTGTTGCTCCTGCACACACTCCGCTCACTGCTAATAACTCGCACTGTGTTGAGACTTGTTGCTCCTGCACACACTCCGCTCACTGCTGATAACTCGCACTGTGTTGAGACCTGTTGCTCCTGCACAGACTCCGCTCACTGCTAATAACTCGCACTGTGTTGAGACCTGTTGCTCCTGCACAGACTCCGCTCACTGCTAATAACTCGCACTGTGTTGAGACTTGTTGCTCCTGCACACACTCCGCTCACTGCTGATAACTCGCACTGTGTTGAGACCTGTTGCTCCTGCACACACTCCGCTCACTGCTAATAACTCGCACTGTGTTGAGACCTGTTGCTCCTGCACAGACTCCGCTCATTGCTGATAACTCGCACTGTGTTGAGACTTGTTGCTCCTGCACAGACTCCGCTCACTGCTAATAACTCGCACTGTGTTGAGACCTGTTGCTCCTGCACACACTCCGCTCACTGCTAATAACTCGCACTGTGTTGAGACCTGTTGCTCCTGCACACACTCCGCTCACTGCTAATAACTCGCACTGTGTTGAGACCTGTTGCTCCTGCACAGACTCCGCTCATTGCTGATAACTCGCACTGTGTTGAGACTTGTTGCTCCTGCACAGACTCCGCTCACTGCTAATAACTCGCACTGTGTTGAGACCTGTTGCTCCTGCACAGACTCCGCTCACTGCTAATAACTCGCACTGTGTTGAGACCTGTTGCTCCTGCACACACTCCGCTCACTGCTAATAACTCGCACTGTGTTGAGACCTGTTGCTCCTGCACACACTCCGCTCACTGCTAATAACTCGCACTGTGTTGAGACTTGTTGCTCCTGCACACACTCCGCTCACTGCTGATAACTCGCACTGTGTTGAGACCTGTTGCTCCTGCACAGACTCCGCTCACTGCTGATAACTCGCACTGTGTTGAGACCTGTTGCTCCTGCACAGACTCCGCTCACTGCTAATAACTCGCACTGTGTTGAGACCTGTTGCTCCTGCACACACTCCGCTCACTGCTAATAACTCGCACTGTGTTGAGACCTGTTGCTCCTGCACAGACTCCGCTCACTGCTAATAACTCGCACTGTGTTGAGACTTGTTGCTCCTGCACAGACTCCGCTCACTGCTGATAACTCGCACTGTGTTGAGACTTGTTGCTCCTGCACAGACTCCGCTCACTGCTGATAACTCGCACTGTGTTGAGACCTGTTGCTCCTGCACAGACTCCGCTCACTGCTAATAACTCGCACTGTGTTGAGACTTGTTGCTCCTGCACAGACTCCGCTCACTGCTGATAACTCGCACTGTGTTGAGACCTGTTGCTCCTGCACACACTCCGCTCACTGCTGATAACTCGCACTGTGTTGAGACCTGTTGCTCCTGCACAGACTCCGCTCACTGCTAATAACTCGCACTGTGTTGAGACTTGTTGCTCCTGCACACACTCCGCTCACTGCTGATAACTCGCACTGTGTTGAGACCTGTTGCTCCTGCACAGACTCCGCTCACTGCTGATAACTCGCACTGTGTTGAGACCTGTTGCTCCTGCACAGACTCCGCTCACTGCTGATAACTCGCACTGTGTTGAGACCTGTTGCTCCTGCACAGACTCCGCTCATTGCTGATAACTCGCACTGTGTTGAGACCTGTTGCTCCTGCACACACTCCGCTCACTGCTAATAACTCGCACTGTGTTGAGACCTGTTGCTCCTGCACACACTCCGCTCACTGCTAATAACTCGCACTGTGTTGAGACCTGTTGCTCCTGCACAGACTCCGCTCACTGCTAATAACTCGCACTGTGTTGAGACCTGTTGCTCCTGCACACACTCCGCTCACTGCTAATAACTCGCACTGTGTTGAGACCTGTTGCTCCTGCACACACTCCGCTCACTGCTAATAACTCGCACTGTGTTGAGACCTGTTGCTCCTGCACACACTCCGCTCACTGCTAATAACTCGCACTGTGTTGAGACCTGTTGCTCCTGCACAGACTCCGCTCACTGCTAATAACTCGCACTGTGTTGAGACCTGTTGCTCCTGCACACACTCCGCTCACTGCTAATAACTCGCACTGTGTTGAGACCTGTTGCTCCTGCACAGACTCCGCTCACTGCTAATAACTCGCACTGTGTTGAGACCTGTTGCTCCTGCACACACTCCGCTCACTGCTAATAACTCGCACTGTGTTGAGACCTGTTGCTCCTGCACACACTCCGCTCACTGCTAATAACTCGCACTGTGTTGAGACCTGTTGCTCCTGCACAGACTCCGCTCACTGCTAATAACTCGCACTGTGTTGAGACCTGTTGCTCCTGCACACACTCCGCTCACTGCTAATAACTCGCACTGTGTTGAGACCTGTTGCTCCTGCACAGACTCCGCTCACTGCTGATAACTCGCACTGTGTTGAGACCTGTTGCTCCTGCACACACTCCGCTCACTGCTAATAACTCGCACTGTGTTGAGACCTGTTGCTCCTGCACAGACTCCGCTCACTGCTAATAACTCGCACTGTGTTGAGACCTGTTGCTCCTGCACACACTCCGCTCACTGCTAATAACTCGCACTGTGTTGAGACCTGTTGCTCCTGCACACACTCCGCTCACTGCTAATAACTCGCACTGTGTTGAGACCTGTTGCTCCTGCACACACTCCGCTCACTGCTGATAACTCGCACTGTGTTGAGACCTGTTGCTCCTGCACACACTCCGCTCACTGCTAATAACTCGCACTGTGTTGAGACCTGTTGCTCCTGCACAGACTCCGCTCACTGCTAATAACTCGCACTGTGTTGAGACCTGTTGCTCCTGCACACACTCCGCTCACTGCTAATAACTCGCACTGTGTTGAGACCTGTTGCTCCTGCACACACTCCGCTCACTGCTCCCAACAACACATCATGTACACATCTTCATCTTTTAAAAATGCAACTCTGAAATATTTAGAAAGATTTTCTAGCCGCAAAATGAGTTTGTGAAATGAATGATTTTGAAGGGTCAAGTTGACTCATGAATAATTGTGGATAATGTTTATCCATGAAAATGTTGATGAGACAAATATTCAAACATACAGGTTTGTGTACACACACACACACACACACATACATACATACATACATACACACACACACACACACACACACACACACACACACACACACACACACACACACACACACACACACACACACACATACATACATACATACATACATACATACACACACACACACACACACACATACATACATACATACATACACACACACACACACACACACACACACACACACACACACACACATACATACATACATACATACATACACACACACACACACACACACACACACACACACACACACACACACACACACACACGTACACACACGTACACACACACACACACATACACACACATACACACACATACACATACACACACACACACACACACACACACACACACACACACACACACACACACACACACACACACACACACACACACACACACACACACACACACGTACACACACACGTACACACACACGTACACACACGTACACACACACACGTGAAGTTGATGAGAAGAATTCATTCGATCGAAGACCAGGCAGAACTACAAAGGGATCTGGACAGGCTGCAGACCTGGTCCAGCAATTGGCTCCTGGAGTTCAATCCCACCAAGTGCAAAGTCATGAAGATTGGGGAAGAGCAAAGAAGGCCGCAGACGGAGTACAGTCTAGGGGGCCAGAGACTGCAAGCCTCACTCAAGGAAAAAGATCTTGAGGTGAGTATAACACCAGGCACATCTCCTGAAGCGCACATCAACCAAATAACTGCTGCAGCATATGGGCGCCTAGCAAACCCCAGATCAGCATTCCGACATCTTAATAAGGAATCATTCAGGACCCTGTACACCGTGTACGTTAGGCCCATATTGGAGTATGCGGCACCAGTTTGGAACCCACACCTAGCCAAGCACGTAAAGAAACTAGAGAAAGTGCAAAGGTTTGCAACAAGACTAGTCCCAGAGCTAAGAGGTATGTCCTACGAGGAGAGGTTAAGGAAAATCAACCTGACGACACTGGAGGACAGGAGAGATAGGGGGGACATGATAACGACATACAAAATACTGAGAGGAATTGACAAGGTGGACAAAGACAGGATGTTCCAGAGATTGGACACAGTAACAAGGGGACACAGTTGGAAGCTGAAGACACAGATGAATCACAGGGATGTTAGGAAGTATTTCTTCAGCCACAGAGTAGTCAGTAAGTGGAATAGTTTGGGAAGCGATGTAGTGGAGGCAGGATCCATACATAGCTTTAAGCAGAGGTATGATAAAGCTCACGGCTCAGGGAGAGTGACCTAGTAGCGATCAGTGAAGAGGCGGGGCCAGGAGCTCGGACTCGACCCCCGCAACCTCAACTAGGTGAGTACACACATACACACACACACACACACACACACACACACACACACACACACACACACACACACACACACACACACACACACACACACACACACACACACACAGATATATATATATATATATATATATATATATATATATATATATATATATATAGATATTTAAACATTTACATAAACTACGTTGCAATATGTATTTGTTTGGGACTGAAACGGTGTGAACAAATCAGTAGTTGGCATTTTATTAACCAGGGGCCGCCAGTGTGTGTGCAACTCAATTTCACACACCAGTTGAGAGCAAGTGTACTCCCCTTCCTCCCCCGTCATCACTCTCTCTCTCTCTCTCTCTCTCTCTCTCTCTCACTCTCTCTCTCTCTCTCTCTCTCTCTCTCTCTCTCTCTCTCTCTCTCTCTCTCTCTCTCTCTCTCTCTCTCTCTCTCTCTCTCTCTCTCTCTCTCTCTCTCATGAAATACATTGGCTAATATAAATTATGTATGTTTTTTCACCATTCGCCAGTACTACTTACCTGCTTTTCGGTAAACAGTTTTTCCTTCCTTTTTTTCCTCCTTTCCTGTGCTTTTTCTCTCTGCTCCTTCCCATTGCTACTTTCTTTTATTTATTTTTTTCCGCCTCTATTCCTTCCCTTTCTTTTCCTACTCTCTATTCCTTCCATCTGTTCTTTCCCCTTCTTGATACTTTTGTGTATTCACCTTTTCTTACGAACCTTTGCACTTTCTGTTACCAAGCACCATGGCTTGTTGTAGTGTTTTAGAATCTCAGGTTCAAGTGTTAAAGAAGGAGATTCTACTTCTTCAGGAGGAAAATAGGAGGCTGAAGCTTCGCGTAGATGAGTTTGGGAGCGAGTGTGAGAAGGATTTAGCTGGTAAGGAGGAAATGGTCACCAGCAGTGATAGTGGCAGCCGCTTTAAGTGGCAAGTGGTTCACAGTTCAGGAAGAAGGAAGATGAGGAGAGTTAATAGAGAAGATGTGAAGGTAGGAAATCGATTCTCTGTTCTCCAAGACGAGTGTACTTCAGTGGTTAGTGAGGTTGAAGGTACCACTGATTCCCCTGCTAATCAAGGTAAGAATATTTTAATAGTAGGCGATTCTCAGGTAAGATATATGGACCGTGCATTTTGTAACAGAGACAGAAAGGTCAGACAGAGAGTGTGCCTTCCTGGAGCTGGTGTTGGTGACATAGTCAGCAGGTTGGATAATATTATGACAGGTAATGGGAACAAGCCCATTATCTGTCTTAGTGCTGGGGGTAATGGCATTGGGAAGGGCAGGAGAGAGGAGCTACTGGATAAGTACAGGTCAGCCATAGAAGTAGTTAGGTCTAAGGGAGGGATCCCAGTCATATGTAGCATCTTGCCTAGAAAGGGAGTGGGCAATGAATGGATGTCTAGGGCAATTGGTATAAATTGCTGGCTAGACAGGTACTTCAAGGAACTTGCAATCCCATTCATTGATAAATGGGACCTATTCTTTGGCAAACGTGATATGTATGCAAGGAATGGGGTTCATCTCCCTGGGGATGGAGTGGTTGCATTAGCCAGTTCAGTTGAGAGGGTAATTGATGACTTGTCTAGGAATTTAAACTGATAGATTATAGAGGTATGGGTGTTTGTGGGAAACAATCAGGCTGCAACATTAGGGTTAAAAACAGCAGTTATTACCGGGATACCTCAGGGATATGTTTAAAAGACAATATTCAAAATAAAGTTGGTAGTAATGGCAAATCAATTGATCAACAAACAAAGAAAGATAGTAGAGGGCAACGAGTGACTAGCTCCCTTAAGGTTTACTATACAAATAGTAGGAGTCTAAGAAATAAGATAGATGAGCTAAGATTACTTGCAAATGCGGGTAATATAGATATTATAACAGAGACCTGGTTCAACCTGAAAGATAGAGAAATGCCTTCTGAATGCAACATACAGGGTTATAAACTATTCCACACTGATAGGGTCAACAGGAAGGGTGGTAGAGTGGGGATGTATGTCAGAGAAAATTTAAATTGTTGTCTTAGACATGATATAAGATTAGAAACATCGAACACAGAATCTGTTTGGCTACAGTTTCTCGAGAGACGTGACAAATTAATTTTGGGTGTGATTTATAGGCCCCCAAACCTTGACAGGGAGTGCAGTAAGCTGTTATGGGATGAAATTCATAAGGCATCTAGATATGAAAATGTTGTGATAATGGGAGATTTTAACTTTAGACAAATTGATTGGAACAATATGACAGGAAATCTTGAATCTAGTGACTTTCTTGATACGGTTCAGGTTTGGTTTTTAGAACAGGTTGTGACAGAACCAACTAGAGGAAACAATCTGCTTGACTTGGTTCTTGCCAACAAAGATTCACTATTTAATAATCTTGAGGTTAATGATGAGCTTGGGGAAAGTGGTCACAAATCACTTAGTTTCAATATATCATGGAATTACTCAGATAACTGCAATCAAATCTCTGTCCCAGATTTTCGCTTGGCCGACTTCATGGGACTGAAAAATTACCTGGGTGGGCTAAATTGGGATGTCCTGACTATGGGTCAGGTAGGTGATCTTGGTTGCCGATATGACGTTTTTCAGAGCATAGTTCTAGCTGCCCAGACAACTTTTGTTCCGAGTAGGGAAATTAGATCTAACAAAAATTATCCCTAATGGATGAACAATAGATTAAAACATCTCATTTGTCAAAAGAGAGGCATATATTTAGGCGTATCAAAAGAGGAAGTGGGGAGTTAAGAAATCAATATATTCAATTAAAGAGAGAAATAAAGAAAAGAATAATTAAATAAAAAAAGGATTATGAGGCTAAGGTCGCAAGGGATTCAAAGACTAACCCAAAAGGGTTCTTTCTGGTATACAGAAGTAAGATTAGGGACAAGATTGGCCCACTTAAGAGTAACTCTGGTCAGATCACTGACAGTGATAAGGATATGTGTGAAATTCTCAATACCTACTTCCTCTCAGTTTCCACCCAGGAAAATACTAGCGATATTCCTGAAATAATAGATTATGTAGAACAATGTAATAAACTATGTACGATTGCGGTAACTAATGACATGGTCCTCAGACAAATAGAGAAAATTTAAACCTAATAAATCCCCAGGTCCTGATGAACTGTTTGCAAGGGTGTTAAAGGAATGTAAAGAGGAACTTAGCATACCTTTGGCTAATCTTTTTAACATATCACTACAAACTGGCATAGTGCCTGATAAGTGGAAAATGGCAAATGTAATACCTATTTACAAGGCAGGTGACAAGTCCTTGGCTTCGAACTATAGACCAATAAGCCCTACCTCCATAGTGGGAAAATTTATGGAATCAATAATTGCCGAAGCAATTCATAGCCATCTTGATAGGCACAGATTGATTAATGAATCTCAACACGGTTTTACAAAGGGGCGTTCCTGTCTTACGAATTTACTAACTTTTTTCACTAAGGTGTTTGAGGAGGTAGATCATGGTAATGAATATGATATTGTGTATATGGACTTCAGTAAGGCTTTCGATAGAGTTCCACACCAGAGGCTATTGAGGAAGCTTAAGGCACACGGAATAGGAGGAGAAATTTTTTCCTGGGTAGAGGCATGGCTGACTAATAGGCAGCAGAGAGTTTACATAAATGGGGAGAAATCAGAATGGAGGCACGTCACAAGCGGTGTTCCTCAGGGCCCGTTGTTGTTCACGATTTACATAAACGACATAGATGAGGGAATAAATAGCGACATAAGCAAATTTGCTGATGACACCAAAATAGGCCGTCCAATTCATTCTAATGAGGACACTAGAGCACTCCAGGATGATTTGAATAGACTGATGCAATGGTCGGAGAAGTGGCAGATGCAGTTTAAAATTGACAAATGCAAAGTTCTAAATGTTGGACAGTTTAATAACCATGCCACATATAAACTAAATAATGTAGATCTTAATACTACTGATTGCAAAAAGGATTTAGGAGTTCTGGTTAGCAGTAATCTTAAACCAAGACAACAGTGCATTAGTGTTCGCAATAAAGCTAACAGAATTCTTGGCTTCATATCTAGAAGTATAAATAATAGAAGTCCTCAGGTTGTTCTTCAACTCTATATATCCTTGGTTAGGCCTCATTTTAGACTATGCTGCTCAGTTCTGGTCACCGTATTACAGAATGGAAAACGTACAGAGGAGGATGACAAAGATGATCCCATGAATCAGAAATCTTCCATATGAGGATAGACTGAGGGCCCTGAATCTGCACTCTCTCGAAAGGCGTAGAATTAGGGGGGATATGATCGAGGTGTATAAATGGAAAACAGGAATAAATAAAGGGGATGTAAATAGCGTGCTGAAAATTTCCAGCCAAGACAGGACTCGCAGCAGTGGTTTCAAGTTGGAAAAATTCAGATTCAGGAAGGATATAGGAAAGCACTGGTTTGGTAATAGAGTTGTGGATGAGTGGAACAAACTCCCGAGTACAGTTATTGAGGCTAAAACGTTGTGTAGTTTTAAAAATAGGTTAGATAAATACATGAGTGGGTGTGGGTGGGTGTGAGTTGGACGTGACTAGCTTGTGCTGCTGGGTCTGATGCCGTGCTCCATCCTTGAGTGGAGGTGACCAGACTGGGTGGGTCATTGGGCTAATCCGGGGAATGGGGGGTAATTGGGCTAATCCGGGGGGGGACATGGACCTGCTCCGCATGGGTCAGTAGGCCTGTTGCACTGTTCCTTCTTTCTTATGTTCTTATGTTCAGCTAATCAGGTGTGGAACCAGGCAGGCGCTGCGTAATGCTTGAAACATTATTGTAGAGTCCTCAATAACTAAATTCTCTTTTAAGAGTCCTTAATGCCGGTTTTAAGATTACCAGGCGCGCTTACGCCACTGAGGTTTTTCTCCTGATGATTTATTGTGCTTGCCCGCTGATTGCAGGGTACTTCTTTACCTAAGTTTGCAGCCTCTTCTCCCCCAGTCTGTACTCCGTTACCTATCTTTTTCTTCTCTACCTGTTTTCATATTCTTTAGGATTCAGAGGTTCCAAAAGTAAGGTGCACGGCCCACAGAAAAAAGAGGGCAGTTTGAATTTTTTTTTCTTTTTTTTTTGAGGGGGGCGGAAGGACAATTTAAAAATGCTTCAATAAAATATATTTAAATTTGTTGTATTGTATTTTTACCCAATGTTATACCTTTTAACACCAAAATTTGTTTTTATATCAGGTAGGACATTAGATTTCCCTCCTCTTATGGTCACTGTTTCACCGACGTCAGATGCACTTATGGTAAATACTAGATCCAGTCTTGCTGGTTAATTTCCTCCTCTCTCGCTCTTTCTTGTTCAGTCTTTGATACTGACACTTGAAGTTTTCCATTACAACCTCCATCATTTTAGTCCTCAACATTTCTGGTCCCTCATGTGTTTCCCAATTCTCTCAGTTTATTTCCTTGTGATTGAAATTTCTCATGATCAGTAGTTAATTTTGATCATATGACTCTTCTTCTGCTTGCACTTGGGGGGTCAACCATTGCTTTGTTGTGCAAGACAGGTATACAATACCGACAAGATGAAAGTTAAGACACTTGTGCAACATCTGGTTATCTTTATTGTAGACGTTTCGCCATCCAGTGGCTTTATCAATACAGATTCTTGGACATAATAAGAAATCAGAAGAACTATATACAAAAGATGAGGTAATCAGTCCCTCAGCCTTGGAGGTGGTGTTTAGAGCACCGTGGTTGTAGAGATTCTGAAGCACAGGCAAGGAGACTGGCGCTTATATAGGCGTCAGTGAAAGGGGCGTGTAGCAGACGAGGGCATAGTCACTGGTAGGCAGGATTCCCCAGTGGAAGTAGGTCCTTCCCAAATTGATGGGCTAGTTGTAGAAGTCGTGAAGAAGGTCATGTAGATGTCCTTGCCTGTGCTTCAGAATCTCTACAACCACGGTGCTCTAAACACCACCTCCAAGGCTGAGGGACTGATTACCTCATCTTTTGTATATAGTTCTTCTGATTTCTTATTATGTCCAAGAATCTGTATTGATAAAGCCACTGGATGGCGAAACGTCTATAATAAAGATAACCAGATGTTGCACAAGTGTCTTAACTTTCATCTTGTCGGTATTGTATACCTGTCTTGCACAACTTGTCAGGCACTGCAACATCATGGAATCTTGGTTCAGAGGACAGCTACATGACCTTCTTCACGACTTCTACAACTAGCCCATCAATTATGGAAGGACCTAATTCCACTGGGGAATCCCGCCTACCAGTGGCTATGTAGATGAATGGTTCAGAGAACCGACATGTTGATAAATTAGACACATGTGCAACTCTTGGGTATCTTAATTGAGGAAACGTTTCGCCACACAGTGGCTTCATCAGTCCATACGTAGGAGAAACTTGAAGAACAGGAGGAGAATGAGGTAATCAGTCCCTCAACCTTGAGTCGATGTGTTCAGTCCATCAATCTTGAATAGAATACGGCATATGAGCGGAGAAGCAGCTTATAAACCGTATGGCAGAAGAGGTGCAGCAGTCATAGGTGGTGTCACAATAAGATACCCAAGAGTTGCACATGTGTCTAATTTATCAACATGTCGGTTCTCTGAACCATTTATCTACAAACCTATCAGACACTGCAACTTCTTGGGATCTTAATACTTAGGAATTCTTCGCTTGCCTAATTCTTGGGCACGACCTACTTCCACATTGAACAAATGTGACACCACCTATGACTGCTGCACCTCTCCTGCCATACGGTTTATAAGCTGCTTCTCCGCTCATATGCCGTATTCTATTCAAGATTGATGGACTGACCACATCGACTCAAGGTTGAGGGACTGATTACCTCATTCTCCTCCTGTTCTTCAAGTTTCTCCTACGTATGGCGTGGTTACACACCTGGAAACACGGCACAAACTGAGGTTCAAGATATGGTTCAACCTGAGGGGAGAACCAATACTGACTCCTATCAACAGGGAAATGCATATCACCTTGATGAAAGTCATGGAGACAGACCGCTCCTTCACCCTGGAGGAACTTGATTCTCGGCAGAAGGTCACCAAGGGTGTAGTGATGCGATACCCGCTGATGATGCCCATCGAGGCAGTAGCAGCTCACCCCAGTGTGGTGTCAGCTCAACGTCTCAAGGCAAAATCGGCAGGCAATGCACCAACCCGGCAGGTCCTCATTCAGCATGTAGGACCGCTGCCATCCCAGCTGGACCTTGGTTCTTGGGGCAGGTACGATGTTAAGACCTTCACGGCAGAACCAGTTCGGTGTTTCAAGTGCCAGCGTTACGGACACCTGAGTGCACTCTGTCCGAACAGAGTAATCTGCGGTGTCTGCAGCCAGCCCCACCCTACCGAGGAATGCATCACCAAGCTGAAGAATGCATCGCCACCCACTCCACGATGCCTGAATTGCAGGCAGAAACACCATGCCTGGAACCCTCGATGCCCTGAGAGGCTCACTAGAATTCGTGAGGCCTGGAAGACACCAACGACGAGATAGCAGGCTACGGCAGAGCATCACCCTCAGCAGACGATGGGTGCAGAGAATCCTGCCATACTGCAGAACTCTCATCAGTCAACCCAACTCAGTGCCCAGGAATTTCCGACCCTTGAAAACTCAACCAGGCGTCATGAGGAACAAGCGGCGCCAACAGGAAACATCTGGGCAACGGAATCAGCAGACGGCACTACACGAGCCCCCACCGGCCTCCTTGCCAGGCACAACCACTATGCAGGCTGTGGCTGCACCTCACCAGCAGATGCCGGGTACACAACCTGGCATACAGCAACAGCCCACGGTGTGCACAGTGAAGAAATACAACCCTCAGCAGTCCCCACAGATTACGACAGCCCAGACAGATAATGTCCACTGCTTCGAACCCACCGACAACGCAGGCCCTCAACAGAGAGGATCTCTTAACACTCATCAAGGCATTCACGGATATTATCTGCAACACAATCACCTCCACGGAACAACAGAGCATATTCCGGCAGATGGTCAGCACACTCCTGAGGGTATGCTTACTGACAGAGCAGGAAGCAGTGGATGCCATGAATCCGCAGATTATCAGAGAGGACAGAGCCCAGTCCCCAGCTCAGGAAACAGCTGAGGTGGAGTAACTTCAGTCGCTTATGAGGCACACTAGCTGAACTGTCCGGAACTGTGCTTGAAAGAATAGTGAAATTCCAAACGCTTATATGCTGCAACAGTGAAGAATCAATTCTCCTTCAGGAGCCAGAGACGGGTCATCTCAAGATTAAGACCCGTGCCAGGACCCTGGTCCTGGCGAACATTATACATACACATGCTCTACCATATTGTATTACTACTACTACTACAACTTATGTCACTACTACTACTACTACCACTAGTATTGCACCTCACTCTGAGCCTATATATACCCTCTGTGTCCATGTACTGTTTGTAACGGCTTGACAAAGCTCCTGGAGAGCGAAACGTTGCCACAATAAAATGTCACATTAGTTGCACTTGTGTCCTTTTACTTTACGTTCTTGTTTTACTGTGCGATGGCTTGTGATGCTGTGACTTTCTTTCTTCCTGCTTTTAAGGAGAGGAGAGAGAGGTGAGGCTGGAGATGGTGTGCGCAGTGTTGCAAGGCCGAGGACCAGGGTTATAGTGGTAGAGGTTGAGTGAGGAGGGTGTGGGGTTATTGTTATTGAGGGAAAATTGGGGGTGAGTCTTCTGAGAGATGGGCAGGGGGTGAGTCTTCTGAGAGATGGGCAGGGGAGGAGTCTTCTGAGAGATGGGCAGGGGTGAGTCTTCTGAGAGAGAGGCAGGGGGTGAGTCTTCTGAGAGATGGGCAGGGGGTGAGTCTTCTGAGAGATGGGCAGGGGAGGAGTCTTCTGAGAGATGGGCAGGGGTGAGTCTTCTGAGAGATAGGCAGGGGGTGAGTCTTCTGAGAGATGGGTAGGGGGGAGTCTTCTGAGAGATGGGCAGGGGGGGAGTCTTCTGAGAGATGGGCAGGAGGTGAGTCTTCTGAGAGATGGGCAGGGGGTGTCTTCTAAGAGATGGGCACGGGGGGGTCTTCTGAGATATGGGCAGGGAGTGAGTCTTCTGAGAGATGGGCAGGGGGTGAATCTTCTGAGATTTCTGGATGCTGGGTGTACCGTCCTCCTAGCCATTCCCTCTGCTTCCCCTTTCCCCCCTTTGCTCTCTCTCTTCTATCACCTCCTTTGCCTCCTGGTCTCCATAGAGTGTATCTCGGTTAATAACTTTTCATCTCTATCTCTTCCTGGTTCATCTTCTCCTACTCTCCCTTCATTCTTACTTGTGTGTGTGTAGTAGTACTTGTAGTCTGTGTGTGTGTGTGTGTGCCGACAGCACCCTGCAGCAAGCACTCTTTTACAGTAGTCCTTAAAACTGTAGGGGCAGCGGAAATTATCTCTTCCGGTGGCGGCAAGAACTGCACGCCAAAGACTACCGGTTAAAATATGTGGTGGTGCGCCCCTCAGAGGAGAGCGCTCTGTGTAGCGCGGCAGCAGAGAGCGCAAGGTAGCGTGAGGGGGTCCAGGGGAAGATACCTGCTGGGATAAACGCGCTCCACCAGAAAAAATTTGCCTAATTATATGCATTTGTTTTGTAATGTTTGTGTGTGAGGCTACATGTAAGAGGTTAGTTTATGCAGCCGCTGGGCCGCCACCTGTCCCACGTTCACCCCCACCCCTACGCCCGCACACGCCTTCCCACGCCCGCCCACACTTTCACACGCCCGTCCACGCCTTCCTACGCCCGGTAGACGTTAGGTGTTGTTTCTCATGCCTGGGAGCATCAGGGTTGTATTCCAGTTGTAGGCGCTCATGCTTATGTAGAGTCTGACTGTGTGGTGTAATACTCTCGCCTCAGATGTAGTGGTAGGTTAGTAGACAAGAACCACCCAGGAAGGTATTACCGTCCTGTAAAATGAATGTGAAACGGAAACCTGTAATTGTTTTACACGATGGTAGGATTGCTGGTGTCTCTTCTTTCTGTCTCATAAACATGCAAGATAACAGATACATCTTGCTACTTATACTTACACTACACATGCATGTACACGAGTATGTACACATGCATGTACACGTGTATGTACACATGCATGTACGTGTATGTACACATGTATGTACACGTGTATGTACATATGCATGTACACGAGTATGTACACATGCATGTACACGTGTATGTACACATGCATGTACACATGTATGTATAAACACCCATCGGAGTTTTCTTCTTTTCTGTTAATTGTTCTTGTTCCTATTTATTTCCCTTCATCTCCTGGACAAGTGGAAAAGAATCATTCCCCCGTAAGCCATTTGAGTCGTAAAATGCGACTAAAATACCATGAGTAACCCCTTCTCCTGTATAAATTATAACATGTAAAATGAAAAACTTGCGTTTTTTTTTCTTTTTAGGTCACCTTGCCTCAGTGGGAGACTGCCGGTGAGTTGTGTGTGTGTGTGTGTGTGTGTGTGTGTGTGTGTATCTATGTGTGTGTGTGTGTGTGTACTCACCTATTTGTACTCACCTATTTGTGGTTACAGGGGTCGAGTCTTAGCTCCTGGCCCCGCCTCTTCACCGGTTGCTACTGGGCCCTCTCTCTCCCCGCTCCATGAGCTTTATCAAACCTCGTCTTAAAACTGTGTATGGTTCCTGCCTCCACTACGTCATTTTCTAGGCTATTCCACTGCCTTACAACTCTATGACTGAAGAAATACTTCCTAATATCTCTCTGACTCATTTGTGTCTTCAACTTCCAATTGTGGCCTTTTGTTTCTGTGTCCCCTCCCTGGAACATCCTGTCTTTGTCCACCTTGTCTATTCCACGCAGTATTTTATATGTCGTTATCATGTCTCCCCTGACCCTCCTGTCCTCCAGTGTCGTCAGGCCGATTTCCCTTAATCTTTCTTCATAGGACATTCCCCTTAGCTCTGGAACTAACCTTGTCGCAAACCTTTGTACTTTCTCTAGTTTCTTGACGTGCTTTATCAAGTGCGGGTTCCAAACAGGTGCTGCATACTCCAGTATGGGCCTGACATACACGGTGTACAGTGTCTTGAACGATTCCTTACTAAGGTATCGGAATGCTGTTCTCAGGTTTGCCAGGCGCCCATATGCTGCAGCAGTTATCTGGTTGATGTGTGCTTCCGGAGACATGCTCGGTGTTATACTCACCCCAAGATCTTTCTCCTTGAGTGAGGTTTGCAGTCTTTGGCCACCTAGCCTATACTCGGTCTGTGGTCTTCTGTGCCCTTCCCCTATCTTCATGACTTTGCATTTGGCAGGATTAAATTCGAGAAGCCATTTGCTGGACCAGGTGTCCAGTCTGTCCAGGTCTCTTTGAAGTCCTGCCTGGTCCTCATCAGATTTAATTCTCCTCATTAACTTCACATCATCTGCAAACAGGGACACTTCTGAGTCTAACCCTTCCATCATGTCGTTCACATATACCAAAAATAGCACTGGTCCTAGGACCGACCCCTGTGGGACCCCGCTCGTCACAGGTACCCACTGTGATACATCATTACGTACCATGACTCGTTGTTGTCTCCCTGTCAGGTATTCTCTGATCCATTGCAGTGCCCTTCCTGTTATATGCGCCTGATGCTCTAGCTTCTGCACTAATCTCTTGTGAGGAACTGTGTCAAAGGCCTTCTTGCAGTCCAAGAAGATGCAATCAACCCACCCCTCTCTCTCGTGTTTTACTTCTGTTATTTTATCATAAAACTCCAGAAGGTTTGTGACACAGGATTTGCCTTCCATGAATCCGTGCTGGTTGGCATTTATACTCTTGTTCCGTTCCAGGTGCTCCACCACTCTCCTCCTGATAATCTTCTCCATAATTTTGCATACTATACACGTCAATGACACAGGTCTATAGTTTAGTGCCTCTTTTCTGTCTCCTTTTTTAAAAATGGGAACTACATTTGCCGTCTTCCATACCTCAGGTAGTTGCCCAGTTTCCAGGGACGTGTTGAAGATTGTGGTAAGTGGGACGCACAACATATCTGCTCCCTCTCTAAGGACCCACGGGGAGATGTTGTCCGGTCCCATTGCCTTTGAGGTATCGATGTCCCTTAGCAGTTTCTTCACCTCCTCCTCATCTGTATGTATGTCGTCCAACACTTGTTGGTGTATTCCTTGCTGGTGTCCCCATCTGGTCTGTCCCCCCAGAGTCCTTCCTGACTCTACTGTAAATACTTCCTTAAATCTCGTGTTGAGCTCCTCACATACCTCTTGATCGTTTCTTGTGAGTTCTCCACCTTCTTTCCTCAGCCTTATCACCTGGTCCTTGACTGTTGTCTTCCTCCTAATGTGTGTGTGTGTGTGTGTAAGTGTCATATCTCACTTTCAAGAATGACAGTTGTCATTATCACAGCTGCGAGGAAAATGGTAGAATGAATAACGAGAACCCTCAACACAAGTTATACTAAGCCAATGGCAGTCCTTTGTAAGTCACTTTCTCTCGCAAGGTTGGAATGTCCCTGTATACTAACAGCACCTTTTAATACAGGCGAAATTGCAGATCTAAAGAATGTACAGAAAACCTTCATTGCTCTTATAAGTTCAGTTAAGGAGGTAATTTATTGGGAACACTTCAAGTCCCTCGACCTGTACACCTTGGAACGCAGGCGAGAAATATACATCATAATTTGCATTTGTAAAATTCTAGAAGAACTCGTCCCAAATCTTCACACACAAATCACTCTGTACAAAAGCAAGAGGCTTAGCAGACGGTGCAAAATACTCCCAGTGAAAAGCAGAGGTGATATGAATAAACTAAGAGATAACACAGAAAATTTAAGAAGTCCAAGACTTATCAACAGCCTCCCTTCACACATAAAGGGGATTACTAAGAGACTCCTTCGGTGGGCAACGTCATAAATTCCTTTAGTTAGTTTCTGATCGACCAGGCTGTGATTCGTACGTTGAACTGTGTGCGCCCAGCAGTAACAGCCTGGGTGATCAAGCTTTGATTCACCAGAAGTCTGGTCTGGCAGCGGTCGGCGGGGAGTTTAAACCCTGAAAACATTCATCAGGTATCCCTTACTCAGCAATCCACACCTGTCTCTTACCTCCCATTCCCACAGCAGAAACAAAGGCACCACTGAACGTAAGTTTCAGATATCCGCTCGTAATTTTTTCTTTGCATTAAGCTAATCTAGAACTGATAACGCCTGGTGAAATCACTAAACATTGTTCCGATTATGGTTCAGGGATGACCAAATACAATGTAACTGACCCTAATCAAACTAGCCGCGTGAAAACGACACTTGGAATGTCAGGCAGAGAGTATCTGGAGTGAGGTTCTCTTGGCTGCATCCTTCTGTATTTACAAGCAAGAAGATTAAAACAGGTGCAATCATCTGAACGTAACAAAGTGTATTGTTGGTGTTTCTGGTCACTTGATTCATTTGCTGATCCACGGAGGAGCAGGAGGGACTGACAGCCAGAGACAGACAGCCAACTAGAGACAGATAGTATATAAAAACAATGTTGAAATAGGTGGTGGTCAGGGATGCGTCCTTGATAGTGTGTGGTGATGGTAGTACACGCTACACAGTGCCTTCTGATACAGCTATCACCGAATACACTGACACAGGCTATTACATGTATTACTTGGAAGAAGCAGAATGAACATGTTCACGACATGCACGATGCTTGAAGGTGGATGGTGTCAGAAGTGGTGGCGGTGTGTGTGATAATGAATATCAGTCATTGTATTCGTGGTTGCGTTAAGCCCACACACACACACACACACACACATACACATACATCCACATCTACCCCACCAGCGCCAATTTTGAACACGCGAATTGAACACCAGCAGAAATATAAAATAATAATTGGAGGCGAGGAGGATGGGGAGAGGGGGGTGGAGTGGCGACCTGATTACCCATAAACAAGGAGTCAGCATCGTTCACACACCTGATGACCATCATTGTGGCTCGTCTGCCTCGGCCCAACCAGCCTTGTTTGAGGGAATACACCTGGCTGTATCCCGCTCAGTGAATGCTAACATTGTTATTTTGGTTGTAAGTCAACATTGTTATGGTGGGTGGGGCGGGGCCGCCTTCTACTCAGAGTGGGTGGGATGTTCATGCACTCACAGAGTGGGTGAGACGTTCATGTGTTCACAGTGGGTGGGATGTTCATGTGCTCACAGAGTGGGTGTGATCATGTGTTCACTGAGTGGGTGGGATGTTCATGTGTTCGCAGAGTGGGTGGGATGCTCATGTGTTCACAGAGTGGGTGGGACGTTCCTGTGTTCACAGAGTGGGTGGGATGTTCATGCACTCACAGAGTGGGTGGGACGTTCATGTGTTCACAGAGTGGGTGGGATATTCATGTGCTCATAGTGGGTGGGATATTTATGTGTTCACAGAGTGGGGAGCATGTGTGCACACATAATGGGTGAGACGTATGTGTATTCACATAGTGGGTAGCATACTAGTATACCGACATAGTGGGTGGTATGATAGTATACTGACATAGTGGGTGGTATGCTAGTATACTGACATAGTGGGTGTTATGCTAGTATACTGACATAGTGGGTGGTATGCTAGTATACTGACATAGTGGGTGGTATGCTAATATACTGACATAGTGGGTGGTATGCTAGTATACTGATATAGTGGGTAGTATGCTAGTATACTCACATAGTGAGTGGTATGCTAGTATAATCACTTTGTGGGTGGTATGCTAGTATACTGACATAGTGGGTGGTATGCTAGTATACTCACATGGTGGTATGCGAGCATACATAGTGGGTAGTATGCTAGTATACTCACATAGTTGGTGGTATGCTAGTATACTCACATAGTGGGTTGTATGCTAGTATACTTGCGTAGTGGGTTGTATACTAGTATACTCACATAGTGGGTGGTATACTAGTATACTCACATAGTGGGTGGTATACTAGTATACTCACATAGTGTGTGGTATACTAGTATACTCACATAATAGGTGGGATCTTGGTATACATAGTGGGAGGGATCTTTATATAATTTGTTCCTATCACTTTTCCTACCTGCTTCCCACAAAAAATCCTGTTTTTAATCTAGCTGGATAGATGCGCGCGCGCGTTTGTGTGTGTGTGTGTACTCACCTAGTTGTACTCACCTAGTTGAGGTTGCGGGGCTCGAGTCCGAGCTCCTGGCCCCGCCTCTTCACTGATCGCTACTAGGTCACTCTCCCTGAGCCGTGAGCTTTATCATACCTCTGCTTAAAGCTATGTATGGATCCTGCCTCCACTACATCGCTTCCCAAACTATTCCACTTACTGACTACTCTGTGGCTGAAGAAATACTTCCTAATATCCCTGTGATTCATCTGTGTCTTCAGCTTCCAACTGTGTCCCCTTGTTACTGTGTCCAATCTCTGGAACATCCTGTCTTTGTCCACCTTGTCAATTCCTCTCAGTATTTTGTATGTCGTTATCATGTCCCCCCTATCTCTCCTGTCCTCCAGTGTCGTCAGGTTGATTTCCCTTAACCTCTCCTCGTAGGACATACCTCTTAGCTCTGGGACTAGTCTTGTTGGAAACCTTTGCATCTCTAGTTTCTTCACGTGCTTGGCTAGGTGTGGGTTCCAAACTGGTGCCGCATACTCCAATATGGGCCTAACGTACACGGTGTACAGGGTCCTGAATGATTCCTTATTAAGATGTTGGAATGCTGTTCTGAGGTTTGCTAGGCGCCCATATGCTGCAGCAGTTATTTGGTTGATGTGCGCTTCAGGAGATGTGCCTGGTGTTATACTCACCCCAAGATCTTTTTCCTTGAGTGAGGTTTGTAGTCTCTGACCTCCTAGACTGTACTCCGTCTGCGGCCTTCTTTGCCCTTCCCCAATCTTCATGACTTTGCACTTGGTGGGATTGAACTCCAGGAGCCAATTGCTGGACCAGGTCTGCAGCCTGTCCAGATCCCTTTGTAGTTCTGCCTGGTCTTCGATCGAGTGAATTCTTCTCATCAACTTCACGTCATCTGCAAACAGGGACACCTCAGAGTCTATTCCTTCCGTCATGTCGTTCACAAATACCACTCTGACACCTCGCCACGTACCATGACTCGCTGCTGTCTTCCTGACAAGTATTCCCTGATCCATTGTAGTGCCTTCCCTGTTATCCCTGCTTGGTCCTCCAGTTTTTGCACCAATCTCTTGTGTGGAACTGTGTCAAACGCCTTCTTGCAGTCCAAGAAAATGCAATCCACCCACCCCTCTCTCTCTTGTCTTACTGCTGTCACCATGTCATAGAACTCCAGTAGGTTTGTGACACAGGATTTCCCGTCCCCTGTGTGTGTGTGTGTGTGTGTGTGTGTGTGTGTGTGTGTGTGTGTGTGTGTGTGTGTGTGTGTGTGTGTGTGTGTGTGTGTGTGTTTGTGTGCATAGCTGTGCTTGTGAGAGTTAAGCTCCAGGGGAAGAAGGAGGAGGGGGTGTTTGGGAGGTCAGGAAGTGGGGGGAAAAAGAAACGGTGAGGAAGGGGAGGAGCTGGGAAGAGTAGGGAACCCATAAAGTAGAGGAAGAGTGGGGTTGGCATTTTGGAGTGTAGGAAGGAAGATGGAGGGGGCGGTAAGGAGGCTAAAGAATAGTGGCAGAGGGAGTGGTTGTTGGTAGGTCAGGGAGTAGGGGAGAGGGAGGAGGTGTTAGTAGGTCAGGGAATAGGGAGGAGGTATTGGTAGATCAGGGAATAGGGGGGGAAAGGTGTTGGTAGATCAAGGAATATTGGGGGAGGGACGAGGTGTTGGTAGGTCAAGGAATAACTGGGAGGTGGTGTTGGTAGGTCAGAATTTTGGGAAGGGGGGTTATTAGGAGGTCAGGGAGTACTGAGAAATATAGATCAGGGAGAAGGAAAGGGGTGTTGAAAGGTCAAGGAGAAAGAGGTATTGAGAAGTGGGAAGTCAGTAAGAAGAGATTGTTAAAGAGGCCAAACAATAGTGGGAGAGGGAGGAGCGTTGGCGAGAGCAAGTGAGTAGGGGAGAGAGGGGGCAGTGACCATTATAAGGAGAGCTCAACGAGTAGGGGTTATTGAGGGGGACGTATGTTGGAAAGTTCAGCGAGTAGGGATGA
This sequence comes from Cherax quadricarinatus, assembly GCF_038502225.1. NCBI lineage: Eukaryota > Metazoa > Arthropoda > Malacostraca > Decapoda > Parastacidae > Cherax > Cherax quadricarinatus. The sequence goes on along the minus strand of NC_091339.1, from coordinate 18,959,385 downwards.
AAGAGGAAGAGGGTGGTTGTGGAACGTTCAGTGAGTAGGGATTATTGAAGGGGGAGGGGGATGTTGGAAAGCTTAGGGAGAAAATGAGATTTTGGAATGAAATTTTTTTCGGAAAATTTAGAAACATTACAAGTGTGCTGCTACCCTGTTCTATGATAGCTGCAGTGAAACAAACAACATCTATGTTTTTCAGCCAAATTCCATCAGATAGGATGGATTACATAGCGTTGAATTTTGTCAGTCTGAGCTGGGAGATGAGGATATCGTTAAGTATTTCATTAAGGGTTCAGTAGCTTCAAAGGTTTCGTTCCAGTAGAGATGGAGTTGATATATACCCTAGTAATTGATACCGACAAATGGTTTAAAGAGACACGTAGACCAGCACTGGGACATACTAGAAAATGTTTCGATTCTGGGACCTTGATCACTTGTAGTCAGTGATCAAGGTCCCAGGACTGAAACCTTTTGTAATAAAGATATCTTAGTGTTTGCTCAAGTGTCTTTAAACCAGAGCTGGAGTTACTGTTCCTTGAGAATTACCATCTTTCATGGTATATCTGAGAATACACATATAATCAGTGCAAATGCATTGTTGCGAAAGCTTCTGAACATTTAACAAAATAATAATAGGTGGTGGTGGAGGTTGGGTTACATAGGGTGGGTAGCAACTCATTCGTTGCAGCTGGTTTATAATACACTTTAAACTCATTTCCGGAGAATAACCATAAACCTAGCTGGTTCATATATGTCATCTCAAACGAACACATCTTTTTTTTAATGGCTCGAACTGTGGTAGTGATTCCAGTATCATGAGGAGCAAGACAGGTGAATACCGATCCACTCCCACAGCCGTAAGCAACTTGTCCTAGTCTATTAACAAATATCAGTGAAGCCTTGCCAGTGAAAATGCTTAGTGAGGCGCAGGTGAGAGCTAAGTTACGTGTTGATGAAAGCCGCCTCCACTTCACCTCAGGTTGATGGTTCGTGCAGTAATGTGATATATACTGCAAGTTTTATTGCTCTCGGCTTGCGAGCTTTTTATGTCACCTACCTAGTGTAAAGTACAGTAACCCTCGCATTTTATCAGTGTATATTATCATCAGTTAGTAACAATAACTTCGTGGGAGGTGTAATTACACAATAATGAAGCAGTTTGCACCTTATAATATTTATCTGCCGTCTCGATAAAGAGACGATTAGTGCAGCCTGGCTTGTTTATTTTCTAGCCAATCAAGAGGAGTTTATATCTCAGAGGGACCAATCAGAGCTCGAGATGGGTGCTAAGCTCCTCCCCCGAGGCTGCACCACTCCCCTGCTGTGTTCCCCAAGGATGGGTGCAAGACCCACCTTAGTTTCAGTTCACGAGGAGACATAGAGTGTGGAGGGTGTAGTTAATGCTCCTCAGGTTAACCCGACTAGTGTTCGTGATGTGCTAGGAATCATGAGAGGTGATGAGCATGTTACCAAGAAACTTAAAGTATTTGTACCATGCTCTTCAAAGGCAACAGTTCCAAGCTGGAGTTGTTAATAGAGAAAATACAAGCTAATAAGGAAAACGGCCAAGAGAGTGAAACCGGCAGTGTGGCGAGTGAAGGTAAGTTGGCAAACACGTGCAGGACATCTTACTCGTATAACTAATCCTTTATAGTACATGTTTGTTACTTGTGTTCAACTAAGTGCCACTTTATTTCATTGAAATTTCTAAATATTTCGTTCTCTTCAGTAGTTTAGTGTAACCCAATATTTTAGTTAATATGTATTTGATGAAAATTTAAGTTTGGCATAATGATGTATGGTGTCCGCCCACTAAAATGCTTGTATATTAACTAAACGACTTTGAGTAGGGTCAGGATAATACAGAAGTTTAAATCGACGATTTATCTTAAGAATAGAGAACACTGCGTATTGTGTAGAGAACACTTCACTAAGCTTTTAGACTAGTTAAAATTTTGAGAAAAATGAAGTTAATGTTAGTTATGTTAAACAACTCAAAATATTTTGTCAGTACTAATTAGCCGTTTGGGCCTTTTCTTGATTGCTATTTTGAGAAATAAAGATTTTTTTTATATAAAATACAAACAAGCATGCTATATATACCCCGGTACAAATTGTTTCTTGTAAAAGTTGTTTTGGGAGATAGCAAAAATAATACATTTTGTGAAGTACAGCATGTCAGGACCAACCAGCAGTTTTGACGTTCCTGTCCATCACAACGAAGGTAAATAGACTAAACGAATGTACACAAAGGCGTAGTCCCTTATTTACTGCTGGCCGAGTAAGTTTACGATAGTTTGTTTGGGTTATTTTAGGTTAGGTTTTGTTAGGATAAGTTTCTTAAATTTTCATACTCTATAAAAGGATCCATGACAAATTCAACCAAATATTTGACATTGTTTAGGAATAAATTATGGCCACACGTATAAGGACCGGCTCTATAATTGCGTTTGTTCCGCTACTCAACCACACCAGTGATTTATTTCAACTTTGATAGTTTTTTTTCCATATGTGCGTGTTATGCTGTATTATTGAATACATTACCGGGTGTATACTATTTATCGAGTACTGGAAAAACCTCTTGTCCAAATGCTCTGTATATATTAGCTTCCTTCCAAACCTGTGCTTACGTGTATATCAGTAGAAGAATATACCGAGAAGTATGTTAATAAGACATAATATACCATAAACTGATGCTTTCATGTCTAAAACTGTACTTTATAATTGTATTGCACGTGAATTTATTACCGAGAATTCTGTCTTTAGATATTTTTAATACATTTCATCAACTTATAAATTTTTCATTTATTCTTAAGTTTCACATATCATTTTGAAGTGTAAGTTCGCTGCTTTTGAAATTTCTATTACTGGAAAGTAAACTTGTAATTCTTGTACAAGCTTTCCAGCGTACTCCCGTTCATTCTGTAGTATGAAGACCAGAAATGTTCCGCATAATCTAAGAGGCTTTACAAAAAATATAAAAATTACCGAGGTTGCCTAAGTTGTGCGTGCACCATTACCTTTGATATTTGATACTGTTGAAAGTGTACAAACTCAAAATATGAATTAAGGGGATATAAATACCGTGCTGAAAATAGCAAACTAGGACAGGACTCTCGATAGAATCAAATTGGATAAATTTAGACTTGGAAAGGATATAGGAAAATATTGGTTTGGCAATAGTTGTAAATGAGTGGAACAAATTTCTAGGTAACGTCATTGAAGCGAAAACTTTGGGTAGCTTTAAATATAGGGTAGACGTGTACACGAGTAGTGTGGATGAGTGAATTTGACCTGCCCAGCATTACCCATTTGGCCTATTACAGTGGTCACAGTTCTTTTAAACCCTTGTGTGGTAAAGCATTTTACCGGTTCTTTACTGTGCCTAGTACAGATACTGTCTTGAAAATTATGCTTTCCTTCCAGCTTATTCTTAAGAGATTAGTTGTATACTAATTTTTAAAGATTCTACAACTAGACTCTCCAGGAAAAAAAAAAAACATTGGTAAAGTGATTAGAGCAGAAATGTCTTAAGAGAACATATGACACGCAGAAAAATACACCAGTTAGTAGTTTTAAGAATAAATGTGTTCGTGGCAACATTAATTGCATACCAAATTTATTTAGTTTTATACTTGCTTCTATTTATTAACTTGGTAACAAACCTCCTAAGTTGAATCAGGGTATCTGGAAGTTAGTACATTAATTACCTTTCATTCCACAAACTCTGACCCCAACGAGTTTAGTGCTTCACGTGGTATATAGTAAAATGTTCCGTTTGGTCAGACGTGTAATGTTGCTGCCTGTCGAGAGAGGTAGGTACCTATACCGGTGAGGGGCTTTTGAGTTTGTCTTTTTCCTGTTCGCTGCACAACACAATGGTTTTAGCGTTTCTTTCTTGATCATAATGTTGCTCTTCATCAATATAACCTTTGTTAAATATATACTTTAGACCAAGGGTCTCCCAACCTGCGGCCCTTCTAGGTAATGGATGGGACCCTCCCATGAAATTATAAATTCACTTATATGTAGGTTCCACACTGCAGTGTCAGCAAAGACATGCGGCCCTCATCACACATTTGACCATCAAATGTGGCCCACTTGTGTAGGAAGGTTGAGGACCACTGCCTTAGGCTAATTCATTATATCGAGCTGTTCATTTCAAAGTAATAACCTATATGGAACTACATTAATAGAGGCAGCTGTATTCATGGTCTCTCCTTGTATATTTAATATATCTTGGGTGGTTTTTTTTAATAAAAAATCGCGGATGATTGTAGCACTTGCCACCTGTAACATGTTCATTGTTCCACCCGTTTGTGGAAACATTGTACCCTAGGTTGAGTTGTTACCTTAGCCTAAACCTAGGATTATTATGGTACTGAGAAATGTATCCCTGTATATGGTATAAACCTTCGTAATAGACATGTAAACAAGCAGGTTATACTTGTTAGAAAACGTTTCGGTCCTGAGACCTTGATCACTTTTAACATAGAGGTTCGAAAGACGTATAGGAGGAGAGTGAAGTGTGAATGACAGTGTGATAAGGACAGGATCACATTGTCTACCTGTCCTCATCCCAGTGGCATTCTTCAGGTCACCATGCGTCACTCGCACCTCACTCTCCGCCTATATATACTGTCTTTTTAAAACCTCTGCATGTTAAGTGATCAAGGTCCCAGGACTGAAAGGTTTTCTAATAAAAGTCCTACTGTTTGCTCACGTGTCTTTCTATACCATCCCTGTATATGTTCGCGATGTAGGTTTAATCCATATTTTAGATATTAAGTAATGTTCAGGTGAATTGCATCCTTACTGGCCAAGTTCAGTTAAGTACACTGACCCTTTTTTTTTTCCTCTTTTTTCTTCGAACTTCATTAGCGTTCTACATTCGGCCTAAAAGACTTTTGGTAGGTCAGTATATCGGCAATTCGTTATGCTACATAGGTTGTTCACTGACAATAAGGGTAACAAATATTTAATAAGACTACATTTATATTCGCATTTCATCATTTTCATCTAGATAGAACTTTTCATATATTTAATAGGCAGCCTAATGCCTAAGTTTAAACACGAAAGTTAATGTATGTTATTTGACATAGTAATGACCACGTTTATAAATTTTGATAGCAATACACCCCGGGAGAACTATATGCAGCCAGTGTTAGTGTTTATGTAATATTATATTTGTAGCTATAGTTTCATGTAAATACAAGTACTATTGTCATCCTGCAGTCAAGTGATACTTAAGAGAAGGTACTTGTTTTGTTGTATCAGCTAATGGTTCTGGGAATCATCGCCACGCGACCCAGTCTCAGACCAGGCCTACTTACTGAAAGAGAGCGCCACAAGAACTAATGCGCTTCTGTCTGTGCAATCAATAAAGGTATCCCAGTACGTATCTCGTAAGACCAGCCTACACTTCCTCAATCTACACTCGAGGAATAGTACGGTGGGGCACAAGTTTCTAATGCAGTTAAATATCAAGATTTGAAGCCAATTAGAAGAGGCATTTACGTATCGCATGGAGACTATTATTTCAGTTTGAACAAAAACAGAAAATTAGACCCTTCACAACCCAAAATAAATTGGACTCTTCCACTAAGATGCTCCTGCTTCAATCCAATCACTAGACATTCTCTACTTATCACAGAGACCAATATTCTAAAATACACCAGCACTTTAAGTTTGAAGCTGTATTCTCAAATTATATATTATCAGCGTTCAAAGTTTAAGCCAGTCAGAGGCCTTCACAAATTATGACGTTGGGAAATCTAAATACTGGTTTCCAAGTTAATAAATTGGCGCAATTGCAACTACACAGCCCAAAAACTCTAACCTTCATCTAAAGTAAGATTCACCCCTCCCCCTCCCCCCCCATCCTTTCTGACTCGGTCATTATCATATGGTGGATAGGTTTGAGCAGTTTATCCTAACTAAAGAACTCAGGACCCCCATCTCCTTCATGTGGTTTGTGTAGAAAGGATTTTCTCTCATTAAATTTTGTTTTCGGGTAATTATGGAAGGGGTCATTGTTACTCGGCTTGTTCTACCACCAGTTAGTGCTGAGGTGGTTCACACCCTCAGAGAATTGAACAGTAGGGTGAGCCACCTGGCGTTATATCGGGTGGTACATCTGGTGGGTATCTGGCAAAGGACACATTACCAAAGGTCACCTGGACATCCAGGAGTGATGATTGATGGTGTGCAACCCTCTGTATTCTTTTAAGTTTGCCCATTACTAGGCGAATGCTGGTAGTGCCTCTGGTGCTCCCGGTCTAAATATGTGGTTTTGCTAAAGTCTTGCTCTGTTAATTCTGAGTGAGCTGTTCTGGGGACGTGCTTCGAGCAAGGCAAGGGGTAATCCCCAAAAATGTTCGCACTGCTTGATGCATTGGTGTACAGTGGAGGAGTAGTGTTTTTATTAGTCAACTGGATTGATGAGGCTCTCGTGTGGGGGGGGGGGATCATGATGGTGTATCTGCATGGGTGGTTCATTGATACCAGCAACGGGCTCTTGATTTAAGGAATTTTAATGTAGTCTCCTTGGCTCGAACCTTGTTACCTTAAATTTTCCCAGGCACTGTCTTGACCCCTACAGGTTTAGCTCTACCTGGATGAACGTAATACCAGGAGCAGCCTGGGTGAGAGGGAGGAGCGTCCTGTTTCCTTCGCCTCCTACCCCTGAGAAGGGACTTCTACCGCCTCCTGACAACAGCTAATGGGGTCGCAGCCATTGGTCCACTCCTTGAGGGCCCCATTGGGTGCCGAAGCTGTCTTGTTTCTGTGTTCTCTGGCTAAAGGAAGGTACAAAAGCAGAACAAAAGTTCTAGACATGGACAGTATGTCAAATCCTCGGGGGCATAGGCAGTGGGGTCATCCTCAGGCCCTAAGCATTTGAAAATTAAGAGCAAAATCCTCGCAGCAGTCTAAAGAGCGCCGGTTCCGTCACTGGTAGGGACATTACACAAGATGCTCCAACTCCTATGGAAAAGTCGAATGCTCACTCCCAGATGAATCTCATAAAAGCCATTCAAAGTGCTTTGGTTTGAAGACATTTTATTGGCCCTTACCTCTGGGATCAACTAGGAACCCTTCACCAGAGGATCTGCCACTCTCCAATCTTTAAGCTAGTGGATAACCGGGTGATGATTTACAGGCTGCATCTGTAACTCTGTGCCGGACCGAAAAGATATAACTGGTTGACTTTCATGGTAGTGTCTCCTCTATGGACGTTACTAAAGAGGTTGCTACCTAGACCTTTGGCTCAATGTATTATTTCGTGCAGTGGAACTATTAGAGCAATAGATCCTATAAAGCCAATCAGTTCTACAGGAGATTAAACTCGGACACTGCAGTTGCTCCAGGTTTGCTTTTTATGCCTATGTATCTTTCTGACTCGGTTGCCAAGTGGGCGTGGGTATCTGTCCATGCTACTATCATTGAGGCTCATCTTTACTCGTCCCTGCAGACTGTGCTACTCCAAATGAGCTTGTAAGAGGTGACTGTGCTCCTTATACCTCTCTCCAGATTGGATTTAAGACTTCTCTGCTCTTGCTGATTAATCTTTCAAACTACACTTCCCATTCCTTCTAGGTAACTTTAATGCCCACCACCCTATGTGGGATAAGGGTTCTTTGTACCGGATAGGAGTGTTCTTTTGGAGACCTTACTGAATCGTTTGGGTATTAGCATCCTGAGCAATAGGTCCCCAACATATTATTGTTCTTATGAATGCCACCTTGGACAGACATCAGTTCTGGACTTATGATGGTTTTCTTCCGATCCCTACATGGTATTGACCATTTCTTCTTGAATCGGTGGGCTCTTCTCCAGTTTGCCTTTCACAGTGGAAGCTGAAGGTTGCAGACTAGAGATTCAGAGGCTTGGGCAGAGATCTCGTTTGCTTGCTGATTTCCTTGGTATGCAAGGGTTTATAACCATTTAGTTACTTTTGTCATGGAGGGTGGCAGCAGCAGCAGCTAGTATTCCTTGGTCAGGTGGCTGGGGGTCGTATCTGTTAGAGCCTTGGCAAAACAAGAACTGGAGAATACTCTCTGAATTATACACAAATAACCCGCACATAAGAGAGAAGCTTACGACGACGTTTCGGTCCGGCTTGGACCATTGACAAAGTCAAAGTGTGACTTTGTCAATGGTCCAAGTCGGACCGAAACGTCGTCGTAAGCTTCTCTTTTATGTGCGGGTTATTTGTGTATCGTTCCAGTCACGGTATTGTGCCTTTTTTGTTATTTACTCTCTGAATTGTTTGTAACAGCTGTTTTTGACAATCAAAAGGGAGGTATTCAGAAATACTCAACATAGGTTCTGCGTCTGTTCGTAGAATGGGTCAGCTCCAACACTCCTGAACGTACATGTCTTAAGATTAGAAAGACTTCTAGGAAATGCTTTCCGATCCACTGCCCATCCTTCTCTATCGTGGGAAGGTGGACAACACCTTTCCTGAGGGCTTCGTCTCTTGGCTTTATCATTAAGAGCTACAGGCTTGAGTTCCAGACTTGGAGGCTTCGGGAGTCTGTTTCCATTTTAGAGGACACTGGGGAGCCTTGTGATGGGGAAATTTTAGTCTGTCTTGTCGCTATCACCCTCCACTGCTCTAGGGGTAGGACAGGGTCCACTACGACACATCACCTCCCTTCTTAATGTTTTTATTGGACATGCATATAGAATGGTGCTTAGACACGATTGTCTACAGTTTTAGCTAACCACTAGCCAGGCCAATACTCCAGGGAAAGCTGTGTACTACCATCAAGGGACCAGTGTCAAGCCCCAGTGATGACCTTGGCTGATTCCTTGAAACAGTTTTGTTTATGCTTAAAGGATAATGGTCTTGACTGACTGGTCAAAGAACGAAGGTAGTATTGGCTTTGCTGTCATTGTCGCCAAGGAAATTATTCTCGTGCACATCTAGGTAACGAGTCCTCAATGTACATTGTGGAACTCCACACAGTTCTCGCAGCCCTACTAATATCTGGCACAACGTTAGCCCTTTTTCCACGCGCAGCACAAGGATGTTGAGTTCTTTTGGTATCTGGACACGTTAGTGTACCAGGAAATGAGTGAGCAGATGCAGAGAAGACTTGTAACAATCTTGGTCAACAGCAGACTTCTGCCTTACTGTGACTTCATGACACGCACGTATGTACTTTGGAAGTGGCTTTCCTGCTGGGTCATACGAATGAAAAGTAATGCAGGTTTCTACAGAACGTGAGTGTTTTGCTACACCCCCTTTCGACATGACCGTCACTTTGCGACTAATATTTATCGATTGAGGCTCGGGAGCACACATCTCGCTCATAGCCATCTGGTCATTAGTGTTCGTGCTTCCCGGTGTAACTTGAGGTGCAGTTGGCTGTGGAACGTACTTTTAAATGGTTACCCACAGTTTAGGGTTTTGTGCTTTTATCAGTTTTAATTACTGTTGTTTCTGTAGGGATCTCTGAAATTTGTCTATAGACTTTACAATGCAGATTATTTTAACTGGTGTGTTTGTGTTGGTCATGTTAGTAGTTCATAATCTTTTTTTATTTTTATTAATGAGCGCTGAAAGATGTACACGTTCATAGTCCTTTTCAAGATTAAAAACTATTTGCCTTGATGCTGGTGAGGGCTCTTGATCCAAGGAATTACACCTGATTACCTCGTATTCTCCATGTGCTGTATGATTAGTATGCTTTTAGCACTTTCCCTAAATATAATATATTAAAATTGAGGAGAGGGCACTTGCCCATGTAAACAGTTACACGATCTTTGTTTACAACACTAGTATTGAAAAAGTTTGTTTTTTTTGGGTGAGGCGTTCTCAAGTTATAACGAAACCCTTGGAGAAGAGACATACTTAAAGGTATATTCCCTTCAGGAATACCTAATAAAAGAATTAAGGATCTTGCACGAAAGTAAAGTGAATGTAAGTAAGGAGCTTTGATTCACTTTTAATAGGTATTAATTGATAAAAAAATTAGCTGGCTTTTCAAACTAAATTATCATATTAAATTGTTTATTGATAGATATTTTTGAGAATTAACATAGGGCAAAATTAAAACTTTACATAAGAGTATGAACCTTTCTTCTAGAGTAGGATGATACCCCCACAAACTGGTAAAGGACACTTGCGTATAATTCAGTACGTTTATTACAAGGAAAAAGTTTAGCCACAAGTGACTTCATCAATCCTAAACTGTTAGCAAGTGTTCTATAAAACACTTCTTCCTAGACTTAACGTAATATAGTTGAAGCCAACCAAACCATTCTGTTACCCTAACTTCAGTCAGGGCTGTAGCCAGGAGATACAAAATGATAGACTGCGATAGCCTATAAAATTTCGAAAAACTAATATTCAAAATTTACGTGACTGAGCTGGGCCCAAAGCTTTCAATTGCAGATTTTCATTTCTTCCCCCCTCCCTCAAAAGAATTATTTTGCTTAGGCTACGGTCCTGCTAGTATTGTTAAACATATATTAAACAGTAGTTAATCATCACTGTTCTTGGGAAACACTTTCCACTCCCATCAAGATTGATAACTAGTGCGAGTCTACATTAGTGATACCTACTCAGTACCATCCCTTCAAGATCTCTTGATGCCAGTGAAGGCTTTTGATGCAAGAAAGTGGAGCTGCCCTTCTTTTCCTTTGATCGAACATGATTGGCTTTCATTCCTCAGGGAATGTATGAAACGTGCGGGTTTAGTGTTTCTCCTCAAAATTAGTACCAGCATGACACTGGAAAGTCCGCTGAATGACCCACGTGATTTAGCGCATTTGAGTATTTAATAATACTTAATGGAAATTTTATTTGCAAACTATGAATAAAAAAATTAGTAAATTCACAATTTTGAAAGTAAAGGAAAACTTTAGCGTGTTAATTTTTCTTCCAACATTGTTAGGTGCGGCTGATTTGACCAAAAAAAAAAAAATTGTGATTTACTTAGCTGCCGTATTTTTAAGATCATTAAGATGATTATGTATAATAAAACAAAGGTGAAAGGATCACAAGCTGTCATGTTGGTATTTTTTTCTGTGTCGTTTGGTTGCACCTCGTAATTGTCGTGGAGAATCTAATTTAGCCTCCAGCAAAACACTTAATCTACTACAGTGCCGCTCTGGCAGCTAAATTAGATCTCTGACACAATGTACTTTGACGATCACCTAGTGTACATGACTAAGCCAAGCGATATGATACGTAAGAGTTTAGTGCTTTCTCATGAGTTTAATAAGAATGAAGCCTAAATAGTTGATAACTTCTAAGTTTGCATATTCTTTGACCTGTTATTTGCTACCGAGTAAGATGTTAGGTCTAATTCATCAAAATTATTCCATACAGTGAAAGTCGCTAAGTTTCCTAGTTTTCCACTCCGTTTCTTTGACATATCTATTAAAATTTAATCTTTCAAATGAGAGTCGCAAAGTACCTGCAGTGGAAAAGTACCTGCGAGCGGCAACTTCACAATTTGTATTTTAAATGTAAAAATACATCCTCAAAATTTTAATGCCACTCGTCATTTTTAATTTCGTTGTCTGGTAATTATACGCAAATGTAGGTTAATGAGTTACCCAAACCTGACAGAGAATAACAAATTGTACACCATGTACGTGTACTTGCAGTAAATAAAGATATTAAGTCCATGATGTTTCAAACTTGCAGAAATACTCGAAGGGTATATAATTAGTGTGAAACTGGCTACTTTAATTTGAAAACAGTTTGGCAGAAAAGCAAAGTTGTTTGACTTCAGGAATGTGGAAGGTTTTATAGAGATGCCTTGTCAAATTTTGTCTAATAGATAATGTTATCTTTAGGCAGCACTCTTGGTTTACCCAGGAAACTGCTGTTGGGGCGATTACCATTTCATTTAACTATATGAAGTAGATATATTTAACTGAAGTTATTGTGTGTCGTGTCTAAAAAGGCGAACTTGCCACACAGGCCGAACTCCTTTGAAAATTTAACTTTTATAACAAAAATTGACCCATGTTTTTAATTCTACTAAATATAACGTACATCAGTTCGAATTTATTTAATGTTACTTAAAATCAGTGATGTATATATTTTTTCTGTTACGTTCATATTGATGTTCGCAGATTTATGGCATATGCATTTTCACTTGTTTGGTAAAATAGACCCTTGGTTTTAGCCATAACTTTTATTTATTTATATATTTATATATTCTGAAGAGAAGTTGCAGAGGTTGGTGGATGAGTTTGGTAGTTTATGTAAAAGAAGAAAATTAAAAGTGAATGTAAGAAAGAGTAAGGTGATGAGGATAAAAAAGATTAAGTGACGACAGATTGAGGGAGAGTATGGAGGAGGTGAATGTATTCAGATATTTAGGAGTGAACGTGTCAGCAGATGGGTCTATGAAAGATGAGGTGAATCATAGAATTGATGAGGGGAAAAAGGTGAGTGATGCACTTAGGAGTCTGTGGAGACAAAGAATTTTGTCCATGGAAGCAAAGAGGGGAATTTATGAGAGTAAAGTTATACCAACGCTTTTGTATGGGTGTGAGGCATCGGTGGTGAATGTTGCAACAAGAAGGCTGGAGGCAGTGGAGATGTCATGCCTGAGGGCAATGTGTAGTGCGAATATAATGCATAGAATTCATAGTTTATAAATTAGGTGGTGTAGGATTATCAACACTATTATCCAGACTGCTGAGGAGGGATTGTTGAGGTAGTTTGAACATGTAGACAGGATGGAAGGAAATAGAAGGACTTAGTGTATAAATCTGTAGTGGAGGGAAGAAGGGGTTGGGGTCGGCCTAGGAAAGGTTGGAGGGAAGGAGTAAAGGAGGATTTGTGTTCGAGGGGCTTGGACTTCCAGCAAGCATGCGTGAGCATGTTAGATAGCGAATGGAGACAAATGGTTTTTAGGAGTTGACGTACTGTTGGAGTGTGAGCAAGGTAACATGAAGGGATTCAGGAAACCGGCAGGCCAGACTTGAGTCCTGGAGATGGGAAGAAGTGTTTGCACTCTGAAGGAGGGGTGTTAATGTTGCAGTTTTATAACTGTAGTATAAGAATACCTCTGGCAAGTGATGAAGTGAATGAAGAAAGTTTTTCTTTTTCGAGCCACCCTGCCTTGGTGGGAGACAGCCGATGTGTTAATAATAAAAAATAATTTTCGTGCCGGATAGGTAAAATTTTCTCTTGTACGCTTAGATTTTTTTTTATTTACGTTAATGTAAAAATTAATAATCTTGTACCAAAATCACCTTAGAAAACTTACCTAACCTTGTTATAACAAGCACAGTTTAATTTAGCCTAATCCAGCTAAATATATTTTAGATAAGTTTACAATAATTTAATAAACAAACAATGAAATATATTTTTTTAGTTAGGTTCAGAATGATTTTTGCAAAATTATTACATACACAAATTTTCGCTTACCGTATTCGGCAAGAAGAGCGTTGCTATTTAAGACAAAATAGCAAGTTTTACTTATTCGGCACGACATACATATTTATAAAGTATTACCCTATCGTGCCCAAGTCCACACAACATTGAGCTTTGCACTACCACGTACGTTTTTACGAGCATCAAGAGTTTTCAGACGTCCATATTCGCACGTTGTTCTGGTTAACGCCTCCAGACACGTGAAGTGTGACTTCATCAGTGATTAAAACTCATTTTTTTAGGTACTTGCTGGCCTCTTCAATTAAGTGCAATGTCGCACGTGCAGACTAGTAACGCTGAGGTTTGTCATTCGGTTATAAGTCCTGTGGACTAGTTGGACTAAAACAGGGGAGCTGTAATGTCTTGTGTATGACTTCATGTACTCATTATCTTGGTAAATTAAGTTCACGTGAAGCACGACTGAGACTTCCTAGGACTGCAATGGAATGCCTCCTAGATAGTAAATATCTGGTTATTCACTCAACAGACTTGCCATAACATACTTTGTCAAGGGACTTCTGAAATATGTTTTATGTGGAGAATTTCATTCATACTGTAAATAACAATTTTTAGTTGTATGAAGAAAACTACATTTTTAAATTTTTGAATCCGGGAAAGGACTTTGATCCTTAATTTAGAGCGTAAAGTATACTTGAATGTTAGTTGAGAAGTAGTTGGCATGCAGTATTAATGACCATTATGCAGTCAATAGGCTTTTAAGGTTAACAAATTTGATACTGGATATAATCGAGGTATGGCCAAAAAAAAAAAAATGTATTGCTGTACATACAAAAGTAAAACGCCCATGAGAATTTGGATTATGTGCAGTAAGAGAGCCAATGGGGTGCTCTCTCTGGTTCATTAAATAGCCACTAATTACGCTTTCAAACAAGAGGGATAAATGATCTCAAAAGCAGTTGTGTTCATGCCCAGTCAAGTATTTTTAAGACTTGGGTTATGCAACTTTAGACCAGTAATTCTTCAATTGATATACAATTTCTACTTCAATTTTATTTATTTATCGATGCCAACCACTTTGAGGGAACACTGCGATGGGAAATGTTTCCAGTGAGTTCAGAACTGAAGATTGCTCAGCAAAAATGTGCGCGCGCACGTGCCCGCTCATTGGTTCGTTCTTCAGCCGTGAATCTCGATGACTTGTATTATACAGGTGTTTGGTGTAAATAATGTACGACGCGGTTTCAATTATGCCCCATTACGTAAAGTAATGCTTCTTACTGTTAGTTTTTACCCGTAAGCGTTCCCAACATCCTTAAGAGCAATTTGAGGCATAATTTACCATGGAAAAATCTCGAATTTATAATGTATTTCTTATATGAACTTAATTGATGCCTATCATATGTTAAATTAATATATACTTGTTTAACTAAGTTTAAATATATTTAGTTACAATATTTAAATTAATCTAGTCTTGTAGGGTATCACCATATTAGAACTTGACTAGGAGGTAGTGGCCTGATATAAGTGATAGTGGATAAACCAGAATGCGTACAAACTTTATACTAGTGCACTCTCCTCCCTCATGACCTCACCTGCTGCTCATCCTCAAAACCTAAACTGGGAAGATACTCATTGTTCTACTTAAGTCTCTCGGCTCAGGACTGCACTTCGTGTATTACACCCACTCTGTATCATAAAATTTGTTTAGCTGCACAGTGCGATAAACCCAAATTTAATATTAAACTTCTATAATGTTTTGTCCTAGTGTCGTATTACCTAGGTTATTCTGCAGTTCAAAAGATCAATAATGATTCTTGTCTAATCAGGTGAGACGAAGTTCTTTTTTCTTGTGATTCAGATCCTCCTCGTAAGTTTTCCTGCCAGCTTAAACCTCTTAAGCTAGTACTTCAACGCCCATCAAACCTTGTGGGACCGAAGGGAAATGGATCTGCGTTGGACAGAAGAGACTTTATTTCAAAGTGGGTGGACTCCCCTGAATATTAGCATCTTGAACGATCAGTATTTTTGTGCGCATCAGTGTTCTTTTTCTCTGTGAACTGATTAGAAGTTGGGATTTTTCATGTGTGTATATTGTATAGTGCTGAATGACCTTTGGTCCCGTTTCTCTGCAATTTAAATTTGTTTCTACCTACCACACTTCAAGAGGAGGCCCTATATGTTGTCAAGTTCTCATGATTCGAGGAACAAGCAGATATAACTCCTTAATTTCCTCGGATTAAAACCAAATATACCTCATTATCCCCTGGTTATTTTTGCTACCTGAAGCTATACCATAGGAACATATGAATGAAAACTTTAGCAAGCCAACTGGCCCATGGTAGGCAGGCTAAAAACACACCCATTCATATACCCGTCTACCCTATATGTATTTTAAGCTACCAGATGTTCTCGCCTCTTGTCAAACAAGTACTCCTGTATCCTTTCTAAATCTAAATTTGTTCAGTTTGAATCCATTGCTGCGAATGTTTTGATTTCTTATTTTCAGCACTTTATATCCCCATTATTCATGTTTCCCAGTTGTACACTAGTCTTAATAAGTTGATGTGGTCATAAATTATCTGATGGCCTAATTTAGTGTCATCGGCAAACTTACTCATGTCGCTGTTTATTCCCTAGTCTGTCGTTTGTAATGGGGTCCCCATTATGTCCCAAGTTGCCTGTCAGTCAACCATTACTCGATGCAGGAGATAATTTCTCCTTTTTCGTGTGCCACTAATTTCGTAAGGCTACTATGTGGTGCTTAATCAAAGTCAATACTATAATCCATATACTCAATATTTTATTCTTTATAATAGTCTACTGCTTCGAATACCTTAATGAAAAAGGTTTAGGCAATTAGTAAGGCAAGAACGTCCATTTGTAAAAACATGTTGAGAATTTAGTCAAATTAATCTTTTAAGGTGACTTTGAATTGCATCCGCAGGTCATGGTTAAGCTGATTGGTTCTTAGACCAATGTCCCGTCTTGTAAATTGGTATCAAATGGCTAGTCTAGCCTAACACTTAACTAGAAACACTGTAAATATTGTTTTCATAGTGTCTAGGTTGGCTCGAAGAAAAATGTACAATAATCTGTACTTTACTCTTAAAAAAAAAATTGTCATCGATATAAAATCAGTGCGCCAATGTCGTGCTTTACCTAGCAAAATGACCTGGTATCAGTGTTACGTACTCTGAGGAGAGTATTAAGTAGATTAAAGATCTTTGAAGTATTAAAAGTTAGATACCTGTAAACCCATATTTTAAAATTTTAGTTATTTTGCTTTATTATAATTTCTTAAATCTTGCGTATTACAATCGTGTATTTATATTAACCCTTCAATCATGATTCTAGGAATTAGAGCTACCCTCCTCTTCCTCGCATCAACCCTAATTACCTCCGATTTCCCAGGAGCAGTATGACCCCGACGGGTTCAGAGCTTCATGAATATCATAATCAAGGCTTTATGTGCAGCTCGTGTTCCCAAGTTAAAAAATAATTTCTCTAGTGGCAAACCTGCGTGGGTAATAACTCCAGGTTATTACTTGTGTGTTAAGCCGCACCTAAGTTACCCACTCTAGGAATGACTGAAGTGTTTGACGTGTTGACTATATCAGGAGTAATGAAGAATGTAAAAAAAAAAAGAAAATAGCAAGCTTGTCGGTGACTGTCAAGAGAAGAATAAAGATAATGGTTCCCATGACTGCTCTTCAACCTTTAAGATGCGACTGGCTAAGGGCTCTTAACTGGCACAACCACGGAGGGAGGGAGGGTGGGGGGGGGGCAAAGCCTCCAAAGGCATAAATTTAATTAATGGCTGATTTTAAATACGTAATGAAAATTGTATGACTGTTGAAAGACAATTTCTTTGCTTTTTTAGCCTCATATTTTAAGCTGTCCCCCCCTAAAAAAAAATCTGGCTGCGCTACTGACTTAATCAGAGAAATTGAAGTTCTGTTCCCCTTGACTCGAACGTTTACTTCCCACTTCCCAGGTGTGGTAAGACTCATAGTTGTTAATGATAACTCTTAATGTAGTAATAACCTTAATCTTCCAAAATGCGGATCAGTACAAGAGAGGAATATGAAATTGAGCTCCTCGTTCAGTCCAACCTAGATCAAGCCAGCCTATTTCTGAGCTAGCCCCAAGAGCACTGGTGGTCGCTGATCGTAACCTTAAATTGTTCTTTATGGCATGATGTTCGCCGGTTATTAAAGTTCATCTAGTTAGGCTGTCATAATGAGGCAACCCTACTTGTTAAGTTAGAATGCTATCCTGACATAAGCTTTCGTATTAGAATATTCTCTCATAACCCTGTATGTTAGGCTGTTATACTGACATATCCTTATAATTTAGGTTGTTTACTAGGGTTTGAAATGAACGTTACGGTGTATACTCGTGGAAATTGGTGCATCATGATTGGGTATTGGCTTCTTAGAGGGGAAGGGAATAGTTTCGGGTAAAAGGAACATTTAAAGTGGTGTTGTATCATGACTGAACTTCCAGAGAGAGCTGGACAGATACCTTAAGTCAGTGCCGGATCAGCCGGGCTGTGGCTCGTACGTTGGACTGCGTGCGGCCAGCAGTAACAGCCTGGTTGATCAGGCCCTGATCCACCTGGAGGCCTGGTCATGGACCGGGCCTCGGGGGCGTTGATCCCCGGAATAACCTCCAGGTAACTGCTCATAGGAGTATTTTGGTAATTTCCTGAAGCTTTCCGCTTTCTTACCGGTCCACCCCGTAAAAAAAAATCACATGACGAAAGGTCATGACGTACGGCCGGGCATCAAGTGTAGCCACACATGACCCCCGATAGTTGCCTACCTTCATTTTATTGTATTTTTACTTTTTTGACGTACTCAGTTTTTCTTAATTCTTCTAGCTTTTCTAATTATGTTTTAGTTAGGTTAATATGGGATAGGCTGCATTACATAAATTTATGAATCTTACAGTAACCCCAAATAAGCAAATTAAAAAAAAATTGGGGTTACCTCAGGGAGTGAGGTGGTGGAGGAAAGTCAGCGGGAGTTTCTCGCTAGAGGTGCGAGAATGGTCTGCCTGTAAATTATCCTCGTAACGTTAGGTAATCAAACCACAACCTTCTAATAGTTTTGCAGTGTGTTTGTCAGATTTAAGTTCATAAGTTGGCCTACATTGAAATGGTGCGAGTAATTATGTTCTCCAGCCCGTCCTCAGAGTGTACAGAAACTTTTCTAACCCATTTAACGCGAGTTAATTTCCGAATGATCTAAGCAAAGACGAATATGAAATACTGACTTTTTTTTTTTTAGGTTACTGTAAGCTTAATTATACCAAACTTGCGTATGTTTGATTTACAATAAGGAAATTACGTAAACGGGGCAGCACTGTCGTGGCTGAATTGGAACCCATCTGCTCGATATGGGCGGTGAGGGCGGCCTTGGTTGGTGTCCAGTGTGTGGGCGGGCGTTACTGTCGTTCCTATATACCTATCCCAAAGTAAATTGCGGTAAATTAAAACCATCTGCTGCTGATTGTCCAATGTAGAATCTTAGAAAATAGCTAATATGATGGCTTAAAAAAATATTCAATATTAGCAGTTCTAAATTGGATACGTGACTGAGCTGCTCAACCGTTTCTATGGCAGACCGTAATAGCACGATGGTCAATTTTGACTCTTCACATGTTTCCTACGTTAATGAAAGATTCGCTCTGATGAATCCAATCTTTACTTCATCGAGGTATATGTAGTTCTCTGCTCACTTCTAGAAATTGGTCCTTGTAGTGAGAATAGTGTTTTATAGTCTCGTTAAAGTTTTTTAAGCTGTGTAGAAAGTGTGGGCAGGATTACTCCAACGTTATAAAATATACAAGTGGGAATATAACGTACATTATATTTAATAGGAATGAGAAACGTAGACTAGAATTAAGTAATTTAGGTATCAAATCTTGGCAGCCTATGTTTTTCGGTCTATAAAGAATGCTTCCGTCTGTTGTGGTTTGTGAGGTTAGGGGAGGCCTGGGAAGGGGTTGGGGAGGGTACTTGAACGCCCCCGTAAATCTGTGGTCGTGGTCTTCCCGGTGAAGCCGCAGCACTCACTCTCCAGCGAATTCAGACATATTGAAAGCTAATGTGTAATGAAGATAATCAACTTTTAGGGGTTTATCATCATTGGGAAGCGTTAAACTCGTAGGTACCATACAGGGCCTGGGAAATGGAAGGTAATCACCTTTAATTCTTGGAAGACGAGATTAAGACACAGATGTTGCACATGTGTTAATTTCATCTTGTCGGTATTGTATACCATTCTTGTACAACGAGAAAGAGGAGGACATCTCAAATGCCTTTTACCCTTTCACCAGCATTAAGGGTGTGTGTGTGTGTGTGTGTGTGTGTGTGTGTGTGTGTGTGTGTGTGTGTGTGTGTGTACTCACCTATTTGTGGTTGCAGGGGTCGAGTCCTAGCTCCTGGCCCCGCCTCTTCACCGGTTGCTACTAGGCCCTCTCTCTCCCCGCTCCATGAGCTTTATCAAACCTCGTCTTAAAACTGTGTATGTTTCCTGCCTCCACTACGTCATTTTCTAGGCTATTCCACTGCCTTACAACTCTATGACTGAAGAAATACTTCCTACTATCTCTCTGACTCATTTGTGTCTTCAACTTCCAATTGTGGCCTCTTGTTTCTGTGTCCCCTCCCTGGAACATCCTGTCTTTGTCCACCTTGTCTATTCCACGCAGTATTTTATATGTCGTTATCATGTCTCCCCTGACCCTCCTGTCCTACAGTGTCGTCAGGCCGATTTCCCTTAATCTTTCTTCATAGGACATTCCCCTTAGCTCTGGAACTAACCTTGTCGCAAACCTTTGTACTTTCTCTAGTTTCTTGACGTGCTTTATCAAGTGCGGGTTCCAAACAGGTGCTGCATACTCCAGTATGGGCCTGACATACACGGTGTACAGTGTCTTGAATGATTCCTTACTAAGGTATCGGAATGCTGTTCTCAGGTTTGCCAGGCGCCCATATGCTGCAGCAGTTATCTGGTTGATGTGTGCTTCCGGAGACATGCTCGGTGTTATACTCACCCCAAGATCTTTCTCCTTGAGTGAGGTTTGCAGTCTTTGGCCACCTAGCCTATACTCTGTCTGTGGTCTTCTGTGCCCTTCCCCTATCTTCATGACTTTGCATTTGGCAGGATTAAATTCGAGAAGCCATTTGCTGGACCAGGTGTCCAGTCTGTCCAGGTCTCTTTGAAGTCCTGCCTGGTCCTCATCAGATTTAATTCTCCTCATTAACTTCACATCATCTGCAAACAGGGACACTTCTGAGTCTAACCCTTCCGTCATGTCGTTCACATATACCAAAAATAGCACTGGTCCTAGGACCGACCCCTGTGGGACCCCGCTCGTCACAGGTGCCCACTGTGATACATCATTACGTACCATGACTCGTTGTTGCCTCCCTGTCAGGTATTCTCTGATCCATTGCAGTGCCCTTCCTGTTATATGCGCCTGATGCTCTAGCTTCTGCACTAATCTCTTGTGAGGAACGGTGTCAAAGGCCTTCTTGCAGTCCAAGAAGATGCAATCAACCCACCCCTCTCTCTCGTGTCTTCTGTTATTTTATCATAAAACTCCAGAAGGTTTGTGACACAGGATTTGCCTTCCGTGAATCCGTGCTGGTTGGCATTTATACTCTTGTTCCGTTCCAGGTGCTCCACCACTCTCCTCCTGATAATCTTCTCCATAATTTTGCATACTATACACGTCAATGACACAGGTCTATAGTTTAGTGCCTCTTTTCTGTCTCCTTTTTTAAAAATGGGAACTACATTTGCCGTCTTCCATACCTCAGGTAGTTGCCCAATTTCCAGGGATGTGTTGAAGATTGTGGTAAGTGGCACGCACAACATATCTGCTCCCTCTCTAAGGACCCACGGGGAGATGTTGTCCGGTCCCATTGCCTTTGAGGTATCGATGTCCCTTAGCAGTTTCTTCACCTCCTCCTCATCTGTATGTATGTCGTCCAACACTTGTTGGTGTATTCCTTGCTGGTGTCCCCATCTGGTCTGTCCCCCCCAGAGTCCTTCCTGTCTCTACTGTAAATACTTCCTTAAATCTCGTGTTGAGCTCCTCACATACCTCTTGATCGTTTCTTGTGAGTTCTCCACCTTCTTTCCTCAGCCTTATCACCTGGTCCTTGACTGTTGTCTTCCTCCTAATGTGGCTATACAGCAGTTTTGGGTCAGATTTGACTTTCGATGCTATGTCGTTTTCATACTGTCGCTGGGCCTCCCTATAAAGATGTTTATTTTGGTAGGCTGTAGAGCGGTGGTTAAATGATATACGTCTTCGGAGGCTTCTTACTTTATCGATAAGTAGTAGTGGGTTACACAGGCTTGTGTGTTTGTGCCCATGGCCCGGGCTGGGCCATGCCACGAGAGAGAGCTGGGAGTACTTGTGTGTTGATGCCAGGCCGCTGTGTGAGTGAGAGCGAGGCAAGTCTGGGCATACTGAAGTGGGAAGGCCTAGGTGGCAGCACCAGCATAGCGCGAAATATGAACTAAGCTGGCAGACAGCATGGGCTGTCTGTGCAGACAGTACAGGCTGTCTACATACGCTCGGCCACCTACCGCGCGTCGTCCCGACGCGACAATACTGGTAGTAAAAGAAACTCGGTCTCTCTCTCTCGTAGGAACAGGGCACAGAACACAAAATAAAAACATATATATACATATGGACATGGAAAAAAAAACTTCCTACAGGGAGGAAAGAAAAAACATGTGGGGTGTGCTAAACATCGTGGTCATAGGCAGTGAGCATCGAAGTGCATCACTGCACGCCTTCCTGCGTCTGGACAGATACTGCAACACGGGAGACATCGCTGCGGCTGAGCTGTGACGTAACAGGGTACGGTCTCCTCTGGAACGGTGAAGCAGACATCGTAGGAGTCGCTGCAGGTTTTCACTCAACCTGGGGCACGACATGCTGGTGCCCTCGAGTGAGGCGTCGACAAAACTCGGCAACTGGGCAGGACTTCTGGCAAGCGACTCAGGAGGACACTTCTCGACTGGTACTGTCGCTGGGCTGTCACTGCCGGCGAGCGTGGAGCGAGTCGTGGCAGAGACGACTGGGCGAAACATCTGGGAGTCGTATCATACACCAGACTGCAGTGAGAGCTAGCAGTCAAAGTGACGACATCTTTGTGCAGGCTGCTCACTGAAGCTTGTGACACGAGGCTGACACAGCGCCTGCCGACAGGCCTGGCTGCGGCTTGACGAGTATCATCTCTCGACAGGTGGAGTTATAGCAGATGTTAGTCTAAGCGTCCCCAGACTTGTTTCTCTACATATAACTGCACTCTGAAGGTCTGGAGGTGAAGTGAAACAAATCTCGATGGGAATCGTAGCAGGTACGATTCTACAGAACATCACGAGCGACGAGCATAAAAGCTTTCTGTACAAGGGGGCTCATACGCTCAGGGCTGAGAAATCAGCTGTCAAACACTGGTCAGGCGGGTGACTTAGTGGTACAACTCAAGGGTCTGACCAGACCTCACTGGACACACGGAAAACTTACAAACACACCGCTGTACATACGGTACAACATGGCTTAAACAGCAAATGATGCTTTTCTGCGCATAAAACTGACTAAGACATACTAAAATGTGAGAACACTGACTGAGAGGAATTAATTAACACACGACATATATCTTCTCTCAATCTTCTCGACAATACTGAAATAATTACTAGAACACTCGATGGTGACATCATGTGATGTCAGGCGTGATGTCGCAAGGTGACGTCAGCAGCAGTGACGTCAACAGACATCTCGAGGTGACGTCAGGCAGACATCGTGAGGTGACGTCAGCAGACATCGTGACGTCATGAAGTCGGGCAGCATCGTGGGTGACGTCAGGCAGACATCGTGAGGTGACGTCAACAGACATCGTGACGTCATGAAGTCGGGCAGCATCGTGGGTGGCGTCGATATGATGCGGGCAGCAGACCACAGCATGAGGCCTGGGACATCTGGTAACTCACGTGGCTTTGTAGGTCTACGTGACATCGCCCACACCCACGTGACATCGTGATTCACGTAGCTTCGAGTGGCCTCGGGCACTCGGATACACAGCACTGGCAATGAATTCATACGAAAAAAGCAGAAAACACAGCAGAGGGAGTGGGCAGTGGTGAGTGGTGTATGGTAGACGGGTGAGCGTGAGTAGGGCGAGCATGGGCAAGGTGAGGAACAGCCACTTCCTCTCCTCACCTCCCCCACCCACAAATACGTGGAGAAGCTCACACTGGACGCAGAAATCACCACAAAACTCACCTCTGGCTTGCTGAAACAGCTGTGCTGAGCTGAACAACAACAGCAACATACAAGTGACGCTGAACACGTGACTTGAGAAACAGCGTGGGACGCTGTGGCGTGGAGTCACTGGGACGCCACTTACAATTCTCGGAGAATTTCGGCAAATTTCGGCTGGATCCTGCTTGTACCTGTGTCTGGATGCTCAAACGTGCAGACACGACATCAGGATAACTCGTTGAGAGATGGATGCTTCTTGTGTAGGGTGATGAAGTGAAGATGACTTCATAACTCTCCCTCCTTCTCTCACGGGCAAACACACTGCTGCAACCACCGCTTTCCACCATTTATAATGATGTTTATTTTGGTAGGCTGTAGAGCGGTGGTTAAATGATATACGTCTTCGGAGGCTTCTTACTTTATCGATAAGTAGTAGTGGGTTACACAGGCTTGTGTGTTTGTGCCCATGGCCCGGGCTGGGCCATGCCACGAGAGAGAGCTGGGAGTACTTGTGTGTTGATGCCAGGCCGCTGTGTGAGTGAGAGCGAGGCAAGTCTGGGCATACTGAAGTGGGAAGGCCTAGGTGGCAGCACCAGCATAGCGCGAAATATGAACTAAGCTGGCAGACAGCATGGGCTGTCTGTGCAGACAGTACAGGCTGTCTACATCCCTCCTTATCTGTGCATACTCGTTTCTGGCTCTTCTACTAATCTCCTTGTTTTCCTGGGTCCTATGCCTCCTGTACCTTTTCTATTCTCTGTTGCACTTAGTTTTTGCCTCCCTACACCTTCGGGTAAACCAAGGACTCGTTTTGGTCTTCCTATTATTTCTGTTTCCCTTGGGAACAAAACTTTCCTCTGCCTCCTTGCACTTTGTTGCCACATATTCCATCATCTCGTTTACTGATTTTCCTACCATTTCTCTGTCCCACTGAACCTCCTGCAGGAAGTTTCTCATACCTGTGTAGTCCCCCCTTTTATAGTTTGGCCTGTCCCCTTCAGTTCCTGTTACCTTCTCCACTTGTAACTCTACTATATAGTCAAAACTCAGAACCACATGATCGCTAGCTCCAAGGGGCCTCTCGTAAGTGATGTCCTCAATGTCTGAACTGCTCAGGGTGAACACAAGATCCAGTCTTGCTGGCTCATCCTCCCCTCTCTCTCTGGTTGTGTCCCTGACATGTTGATGCATGAGGTTTTCAAGTACCACATCCATCATCTTGGCTCTCCATGTTTCGGGACCCCCATGTGGCTCCAGGTTTTCCCAGTCGATCTCCCTGTGGTTGAAATCGCCCATTGCCAGTAACTTTGCTCTGCTCGAGTGAGCTCTTCTTGCCACCTCAGCCAGTGTGTCCACCATCACCCTGTTGTGTGTGTGTGTGTGTGTGTGTGTGTGTGTGTGTGTGTGTGGGGCGTGTGTACTCGCCTAGTTGTACTCACCTAGTTGTACTCACCTAGTTGTACTCACCTAGTTGAGGTTGCAGGGGTTGATCCAAGCTCCTGGCCCCGCCTCTTCACTGGTCGCTACTAGGTCACTCTCCCTGAACCATGAGCTTTATCGTACCTCTGCTTAAAGCTATGTATGGATCCTGCCTCCACTACATCGCTTCCCAAACTATTCCACTTCCTGGCTACTGTGGCTGAAGAAATACTTCCTAACATCCCTGTGATTCATCTGTGTCTTCAACTTCCAACTGTGTCCCCTTGTTGTTGTGTCCCATCTCTGGAACATCCCGTCTTTGTCCACCTTGTCAATTCCTCTCAGTATTTTGTATGTCGTTATCATGTCCCCCCCTATCTCTCCTGTCCTCCAGTGTCGTCAGGTTGATTTCCCTTAACCTCTCCTCGTAGGACATACCTCTTAGCTCTGGGACTAGTCTTGTTGCAAACCTTTGCACTTTCTCTAGTTTCTTTACGTGCTTGGCTAGGTGTGGGATCCAAACTGGTGCTGCATACTCCAATATGGGCCTAACGTACACGGTGTACAGGGTCCTGAACGTTTGTGGGGGGGGGCATCGGCGTTTGACACTGGCGCACGTGACTCCTAAATCCATCTCGTAATACCGTACGCTTCCGTATGAATTAGTGCGTAAATTTCAGTACCTCGTGCGCTTGAAAATGTTAGTTTATATATAGTCAACTGCCATCAGTGACCCCTGCTTCATCTCATCTCGTGTGTTCATCTGCGTTTGTTTGTACTCAACGGTATGTACTGGAGACTTGCTTGACGGGGGGGAGGCTCGATTCACGAGTTTTGATACTCCCCCCCCCCCCCATCCCCTATCTTATGATTTCCGTAACCTATTTCTGTTATTTTTGGTCCCTGCTAACATAAGGATTGATAATAGTATTTTACTTATATTGTGGTTGAAGTGAGCGTATATTGAATTTTTTCGTACATAGATAACTGACAATTACTTTTCATCGATGTGTAAATTCCAAACCCTTCTCTCTCCCTACCTCTACCACCTTAAGATTTAAATAATGAACTTGGAACGTCCATGTGACTTACCCTTGTTTTAGATTGTCTGGTTCCTACTAGTCCCAGATAGTCACATTTCGGTCTCTTCGTATCTACAGTGCCTATTCCTCGTCGTATCTAATATGTTATACTCTTATCTTTTGTGATTCTATTCTCTTCGAAAGTCGTTAGTTTAAATTCTCCAATGTCCATATTGTTTTCAATGCCGTTTACGAACTAGTATGCAAGATTTATAACCTTCAAACTTGTGAACGTGTTGAATCACGTGTGAGGAGGATAGAAAGCTGTTTTGTACTCTGATGGCCCTTACATACGTATTGTGCGACTTATCGTAATTTATTTAGGTCCCTGAGACTGCCAGCCTCACATTCCGCCCACGTTATGCAGCTAAGTTCAGGTGATATGTTCGGTGTAATGTTCTCTCCAAGCTGCATTGTTTTTTTTTATAATCACAGGGAAATTTAGTTTTTTTCTTAGCTTCATTTGTGCAGATTTTTATAGTGCGATGGTATTTATTTTGTTTGCTTGGTTTGATTTATTTTTGTAACGTAGTTTGCATTAGCGTGTGTTCTGTCTGCCTTTGTCGTAAGTACGGCATGATTTAAAGTCACTGCTTTGTAAATTCAACAACCTCACTTCCGGACCTCATCTGTCACAGATATTGATATGTCTTGCACCACGTTTTGTCTTCCATCACAGCATCTACACGACCTTTATTGACCACCCACACAACCCGCTTGTTTTTCTTATAACCTGTTTTTCCATTTTAAGTACAGTAGTTTCACATCTGTCAAATACATGGGTTTAAAATTCATTTGTTAAATCTTTTACCTGCAACAAAAAAGTTGTGGTCATAGTACTGAAACTTGAAGTCCTGCTCCTTACTCTTATCCTGATATGGTTTCTGCCTTGTATTTCTTCTGGTCTTACTTCAGTACCCATAGCTTTTTGTCCTGCTCTTTTCAACAGGCTCATCTGTTGTGGATTTTCTTTAGTGCCTGTGGGCACGTCTAGATCCCTCTCTGGTAGCATTTCTTGTTACTGTCTGTGCGGGCTCTGGTTCATTACGTTGAGTTTCTCTCGTACCTTTCATCTTTTGTGCATTATTTCCTTAACCTTATCACCTGTCATTTGCCTTAATGTGTGCTTGTAAAACACTTTTGATTCCTTTGTATTCTCCTATTATTTTCTTGTAGCATACTTTTTTAACCATGTTTCTCGTGGTATGCAAAGAGTGTTACAATTTATTCGGCGTATGTACATACTCACATACAGGCTGCCTCCCAACCAGCAAACCAGGTGCTAAGGGTTCAAGATTTTTTAGGGTACCCGTTGTTAAATCAGTACCTTGGTTCATTGTCTAATCACAGGCGAGCCAGCCAAATGCTGAGGCGACTGGTTCACTCGCGGTCAGCATTTGCCAGACTTGCCTACTAGCTGGTTAAGTACAGTGCTCTCTCTCTGGCTTCTGTTTTTTGCCATTCTTTGTCACCATGTGGTACACTTATATTCAACTTCTGTACATGTGTACATAATTGTTTATACATCTGGTGAAGGAAATAAACATTAAATAATACTGCTGAGTTTGTTTTGCTCCAAAAAAAACATTACGATCAGGTTTCAGGGCATTCTTTACTTGTGTTCGTAATATTTTAGTCTATTTTCGGCATCCTTAATAAAACACTTTCCTTTTTTTTGGTCCTTGTTTCGGCCTTCTGTTGTGGTTGAGCTACTGGCTCGCTTTCATATAAATATTAGTAGTTTGAGGTAATCAGTCCATCAAAATGGAATCGGTGTTCAGTCCATCTTTCTCTGCATTGAGCTGAATAAACCAGTGGCTTGCGAAACTTTTCCAGAACAGATACCCAAGTGTTACATAGTTGTTTTATTGATCAACTTGTCGGTTTTCTCAATCATTTCAAATTCCATTAAGGGTTCATCAGCTACGGCAGTTTCAGGACCTTCCTACCAGAAGAGCTGGAGTTATTAATTGGGATTACCAACTCAGGCCAGCCTATCACATATACAGGGGGAAAAGTAATTTTTACGACATCTCATCAGTCTTGGCAACAGGTTAATATAAGCAAGAGGGGGGGAGAAGGGGGGCGGGAGGGGAAGAAATTTGGATGGCATATTATATATGAAACTACGTACATACTTAAAATGAGAATACAGAGTCGTATGTCTACGAATGCATACTGGCGCCAGCCTTGCCTCAACCTCTTGAAACAAACACTAGCATGGTAGGGAAGTGTGGGGCGAGCAGGGGTAGTGAAAGAGGGGTCATGGTAATGGGAGGGGGGAGTGGCATTGCGTGTGCTTGGTCCCAGGGGAGCAGTAGTGGTCCACGACGCCCCTGGGAGGCCCAACCTCCCTACTACCCCAGCACCACTTTATATCCCAGGACCACCACCACCCACTATCACAAGCACCACTGTCCATAAACAGCAACAACACTATCCACAGTCGCATAACCATCCGCACCCCCACTACAATTACCGACAGAACCATGACCACCCGCATCCCCATTATCTCCAACAGCACCAGCACCATCTCCAGCAGCACTACCACTCTGAGACTACTATTCCTAGTACTATCTATTGTGGAATTTAAAAAAAAAAATATTTGTTAGTTTGCTATGATAGTGTTGAATTTTGCCTAGTCTTGCGCAGTGGACAGGAGATAAAAATAGCAACTTCCCGTTATGCAATAACCATTGATTTGTTAAGGGAGATATGGGCTAGCGAGCGAGGGGTTTCGCTAGTGTCTGGACCCAAGACAAGACGAGCGAGAGAGTTCCCTAGTGTCTGGACCCAAGACGAAACTAGCGAGAGGGTTCGCTGGTATCTGGACCCAAGACCAGATGTTCATATTACTGCGTTATTACCACCCTTATCTTGACCGCCTACCTTCCCTCCCACGGGTTCCTGCACTAACGAGTGGTGCGTTCTAAGCTGTAGCAGTGGTAGAGCGTTCAACTCACAATGGAAAGGGCCCATGTTAGAGACCCAAGTGGACGTTTCTTTGCATCTGCCTCTGTAAAACTTGCAGTAAATAGGTGCCTAGGCGTTCTGCCGTTGTTGTTCCCATCCTGGGAAGGATCGAAATGAAAAAAAAAGTCGGTTGAGCTGGCTGTAAGTTTACGTTCTTTTGTTGGATTATCTTGATTTTAAAATATTTTTGGCAGGCGTTAGATTAGTTGTGGTGGTTCAAACCACTTGGTTTCGGGTTCATTGAGGGGGGAGTCAGAGCTACAGGGGTTAGGACCCTCGATTCAGTCAATCTACTTTTTTTTTTAATGGGGGGGGGGGGTCGGGGCGAGATTCGTATAGCAGATGACATGTTATAGTAGCAGTTGCTGAAGTGGTGATAGGACGATACCCAAATTTTTGCTGATACTGATATTCAGTTTTAGACATACATCATCAGGTTGGGTTAATTAGCAGATATCCGCTGATATTGATATTTTGGCGCGCACAGTGCTAAATAACCATGCCAGTCTGGTGCTTTATGGCTATTACAAATCACACTGGTTGTGGTCTGTGGCATTGTGATGTGTGAGGGGGGCCCCCCTCCTCCCAGGGCTGGCATGGCGCCCCTGGGGGTGGGGGATGGCAGGCCCCCGGGGCGGGCGCGGGCGGTGGCAGCGCCAGCAGGCGGCGTGTCGTAGTCCCCCAGGGCTTGCTGGTCTCCAGGGGCGCCGCCCGCAGGGTGGTGGATCAATACCAGCCCCACCTGCCCGCCCGCCCTCCCTTCACTTTGCCCTTCTGCCCTCCCTTCATCTTGCCCTTCTGCCCTCCCTCTACCCTGTCTTCTAACTCCATCACCCTGCCCTCCTCACATCCAACACCACAGTGCTCAAGGTCACTTGGTCAGGATTGTTGAATGTCCTCACATGTTAAAATCATACAACTTACCCTACATTTCAGCTCCCATTCCATCACTCATCCTTCCTTCACGTGTATTTATCATATCCATGTATATTTAACCTTCACGTATATTATTATCCCTTCCATCACTCATCCACATTTTACTTAGTTATCTGCCATCAACAGTATAAATGGACGGCTTACATCTGGCAGCGCGGTAAGTATCTAAGCCACTCCAAACGTTGGTAACCTCGTGCTCTTCGGTAACCGCATAAATATGGAGACAGCGGTCACTTCAATTTGCTAATGAAGAGGTACAGAAAGGACTTTAAAGTGTATTACTTGCTGGAATGGTCTCAGGCGGTAATGGTTTATACAGTACATTCAAACTGTTGGCAACTTGAAGCATTTCTATAACACGTTGATCAAAGAACCACCGGGAAATTGGTCATTGTTAACGCACGTCAGCGAGTGTACGCGCCTGTAAAGAAAAGTTGAGCAAGCTTTTATTGGGACGAAGTTTAGCTGTGTAGTAATTTACACAGCGAGACCGACCCAGTAAAAGCTTGTTCTACAGCTTGGCGTTATGCTAACCAGCACTAGGTCATCTCGTATGTCGTGCCGAATAGGTAAACTTTGCGATTTTGACTTAAATACCAACGCTCTTCTTGCCGAATAAGGGAAGCGAAAATTTGTGTATGCAATAATTTCGGAAAAATCATTCTGAATCTAACGATAAAAAATTCATTGCGTTTGTTTATTATTAAATAATTGAAAACTTGTCTAAAATATATTTAGCTGGGTTAGGCTAAATTAAATTGCGCTTGTTATAAGGTTAGGTAAGTTTTCTGATGTTCTTTTGGTACAAAATTATTAATTTTTACATTAACATAAATTAAAAAAAAAATCTTCAAATGTATAAGAGAATTTTAGAAAGGATTTAATTTTAAGAGTTCTTGCTAATTGACCAGTTTTACCTATTCGGAGAGTGAGAAAGTCAGTTTTCTCTCTCTCTCTCTCTCTCTCTCTCTCTCTCTCTCTCTCTCTCTCTCTCTCTCTCTCTCTCTCTCTCTCTCTCTCTCTCTCTCTCTCTCTCTCTTCCCCCCCCCCCAAAGGTCCGCTTACGTACATTCATAGTGAAAGGCTACGTTGTTAGTCTGCTGGTGACACTTAAATAAAATGTATCCAGAATAGGAAGCTTAAAATCTTGCCACAGAATTTGTCTCAGAGTTAAAGAATGTGAATTATGCAGGAAGACGGGAGACCCTGGAGCTGCTATAGTGGAAGACACTGATAACCACAGTTGAGGGTATAAAAATACACTAAAATGAAGTTTCATTAGCATCATCAATAGGAAGGACACTTAGCGGAGAGTTGCGAACAAGGCAGTGCAAAAGAAACTAGAACATTTTATTTCACAAATAAGTGGTGTACATAACACAAGGATAGCGGGAAGATTTTGTTTGGAAGGTTCATTCACATATTAGGTTTGTAACTCACTTGTGAGTAAAACGTTGTCCTCAATACAAGTTTGCTATATTATAAATTTTTCGTTCGACAAATCGCGGAACGGGTGGGAATTGAACCCATGGCAAGGGCCTCCTAAAACTCAAGCCAAGCTCGTCAACCACTCAAGTCATTTGACTCTAATAAGATTCATCCAACTTGGTATATTTCTATACACCATAGGGAAGTTAGCATGAGCCACCACTGTGACTACAAATGCAGGGTTTTACAGATGAATCCCACATCAGGGTGGCTGTGGCAAACTTCAGCTCGACCATACCTGTCCGTATCTGGTTATGTTGCTGATTCAAAGAAAGTGACTGACAGTTGGTATGGGTCTTCATTGTATGTGGAGACCCAGTTTAGAGTAGTTTTACGTCTAGTAGGTTCTGTTATTAATCTTAGTTCATTTCAACTTTTCGCAGTCTTAAGCGTTCCCTGGTATATGCTTGTTGGATGGTACAATCTCTGGACTGTTGTATTTTTATGAAACCCCTGTGGGTCATTTAGCTGCAAGAAGTGATGCAGGCTCGGTTTTCCGTCTGCTAATCTCTGTCTATGATCAGTCATGTTGGTGACCGCATACAACCTCTTGCATCTTGAAAAAAAAAAAAAATAGCACGATACTAAAGACAGAGGACACCCACCGTCGCTCTGCTAGGATAACTGCGATTAGGTGACGGTGTATTGCTAACGTATATGGTGTTAGTTGTAGCGGTGTTGGCATTGGAGGTGTACGTGGTGGTGGTGGTCCCCAGGGTTGGTGACTCCCCTGGGAGGGCTGGGTTCGGGTGGGGATCAATACAGACCCCGGCGCCCTCTCGGGTACCACCAGCTAGGTGCCCAGCCCACCTGGGGCACGATAGGTAGTGCTGGTGATGTTAGCAAGTGGTAGCTGTGATAGGCAAGTCAGGTAGTGGTGGTAATTACAATTTGATGGTGGTAGTACAAATCGGGCAATGGCTAGGCTAAACTGGCGATTATCCAGTACTCTGCTTTATTGGAAATTTGAGTGGGTGAGTGGGGGTTGTGGGTCATGGGGGGAGCAAGACCTAGTAATATTGAGCGTGGGAGAAAGCAATCACATACATCCCTCCCTCACATACTCTAATAATAATAATAAAGGTGCAGCTTCCTCTATAATCACCAACATAATTTCAATCTTCAAATATCACCACAGGTTGTAAGATGTGTGAAGTACGTTTGCAGCTACTGTAACAACTATGTTCATGGTGTCCAGTCTTAGCTGTGGAGTTGATATATTTGTGTATGTAACAATAAATAATGTATTTAATATATTATATTTGTTCCCAGTGGTCATAGTACCTGTTACATCCTGGTCCACATTCCGGTTTTCTTCCATTTTATTTGTGAATAACTTTTCTTTCCTTCGGCACAGCCTTTTCTCGGTTTGTATACACTTAGTAAATTATTATTTTTTCTCAACATTTTTATAGTTTTGTATATTATGTTTTCCCCTACCACTTGCCGCAGTGGTTAACACTGGACTCACACCTGAGGTTGAGAAGTTGAACCCCCACTGTGTGTCGTATAGTCAAGTCTCCTAACACCTGCTGCCTCTGTTACATAAAAAATAAAATGGATAATTGGGGGTTAGTAGATTGTGAGTTGCATCGTGGGGCAGGACCTAAATAAGTACCCCAATGGAAATAAGCCACATTAAAGTAACTGCTTTGTATTCAGCGTTGTCAGTCCTCCGTAATTCATTAATTAGCTCAGAGCCATTTTATAGCACATCTTATCGACGGTTCTTTTACATGCAGACACTACCACTGAAACTCCGTATTACAATGTTGACCTAACGTAAGTTTTAAACTTTCCTTTAGCATTTCTTACTAATGATTTGTCTATTATATGCTTCTAAAATTGAGATTAATCTTCTATTGGTATTTTGTGATGGAAACTCTTCAATTAGAACAGTGGGCTCTTGATCCTGTGAAGGTGATCAGTGCATTTTGCAGTCCTCTGGTGTGGTTACTTAAGGAAGCTAGTCCAAGGCACACTCCAAATGCAGCAGTTTCGTATCGAGGGGACCACTGCTCGGCCTCGTCTTACAGACCAAGCCGCTTGCTCGCACTCCCGGTCAGTCTTCGAGTGAGCGTGTGACTGATGCTTCCCCCGGGGAGCATATGTCTGGAGCATCTGGCACTCCCCCGGGAGCGTCCGTCTTCCACTCCTTGTAAAGATTGTGCGTGCCTGATACTTTTTCCTTGAGGGCAGGCGTCTGTGGCCCTAGCTAGGCTGCAGTCATCGGAGCGCCGGAAAAAGTGGGCATGGCTTTCCTGTCTCCTCCCCTGGTTGCTTCCCGAAGAGCTCTTAACTAGTTTAAGAGTCCTGGGTGAGGATTGTCGGGACTCTTTAACAGCAATGTCTGCCCGCCCTGTCCAGGTCCAGGTGTATTTTGAATTCATTGCTTCCCAGGATGACCTCTTGTCTAGAAATGTTCTCTTTAGTGTCAGGGCATCCATCCTCATTTAGAAGACGGAGTATTATGCTTCACAGGTAGTCCTGCAATTATGTCTTTAGGAGACTAAGTTAAGGAGTTCAGGTTTATCCCTGCTTTTAAGTTTCATGTCACCGCACTACCTTCTAGTGTAGTCACTAAGGTTTGAGGCAAAGTTAGTCCATGTTCCCATCCAAGCATACTGGTCCCTAGGATGTGGTAGCCTC
Organism: Cherax quadricarinatus; assembly: GCF_038502225.1. Lineage (NCBI taxonomy): Eukaryota > Metazoa > Arthropoda > Malacostraca > Decapoda > Parastacidae > Cherax > Cherax quadricarinatus. The sequence goes on along the minus strand of NC_091339.1, from coordinate 18,925,185 downwards.
TGCAACCCAGTGTTGTCCAGGTAACCTTGCAGACTGCTTTGGTTTTCCTTTTAACTCTCCTCAACTAGGACCTTAGTGAGGTGACTGGTCAATTTACCCGTTCTCGGGTTAGGCTGCTGCTCGTGTGCTACTCCATGGTGTGGTCCATCCTCATGTGCAGCAGGTGACTTGAGGATGATCCTTGATCGGAGCCTGACGTGGCTCTCGTTAAAAAAAAAAGAAGCTAGAAATGGATGTTACATGATACTACATGTTCTTAAGGTGCTCTCCTACCATCTTTAGGGGGGGGGGAATCTGCGAAGAATGCTCAGTCTGTATACAACCTTGTGTCATTACCATTCCTTGCTAGTGTATGGCTGCCAAATCTCTTTGGCCAGCTATCTTCTGCTGCACTTGATAAATTCTATTAATCACCTAAGGATATGGCATTGCACAGTTGCACATGTAATTCAGAGAGGTAGGGACTCCCTCCTTTTCTAGCCGCTCTTTCCTAGGTGGATGAGGGAGTTCCTCTGCTAGCTGCCGTTCCCTTGTGGAGTTCGAACCCTCTTCCCCACGGCTCCCCGGAGGTTTCCCCCTCTCTCTCGTCTCCCCTGGGGTTCGAACCCTCTTCCCCAGGGCTCCCTTGGGGGTGCTCCTCCCGCCGCTTTCCCGGTGAGGGGGCGAGGCCTGGTAGCGCGGGGGAGGTTGCTAGCTTGGGGAAGGGGGATTAGTGAAGGAAGTGAAGTTGAGGAGTCTGTGGGCGGGATTTGAGGTTTGTGAGCATAGATGAAGGGAGTATGGTTGAGGGGTGTGAGCGTGGGTGAAGGGAGTATGGTTGAGGGGTGTGAGCATGGGTGAAGGGAGTACGGTTGAGGGGTGTGAGCATGGGTGAAGGGAGTATGTGAAGGGTTGGTATGCGTGGATGAGGGAGTTTACTGGTAAAGAAATTGGATTAGAGGGTAGTTATATGGATGGTGAGGGTTATGGTATTAGATCTGTACCCCCCTTTTTTGGTGAATTCCCTCTTTTATTCCATTCCCCCAACCCCCTCTCCTATCCTTCCCTCCATTTTCCACTCGTTACTTTACTTCCTACCACCACCACCACCTCCTCTACGCTCCATATGCCACTTCCTCTCCATTCGTCCTTTCTCCCCAGTCTTCTCTAACTCCTCCCTCCCCTTGTCCCCTGACACATTGGAGGGGAGGTGACGGACTTTCCAGTGTTTGGTAGGTCCGTGTACAGTGAGGTAGTGCATATTTTCCCTGCAAGAACATGCGGGAGTGTGCCTCATGAAACATGACTCGGTGAACATTTTCGATAAACTGCACAAGCAGCCAGGATGCATTCTACTGACTCTGTATATAATCCGAATCCCACCGGAAATTTTGATGTACATTTATCTTCGGTATATTAATCTGCACAGGAAATAAGGAACTCTTACTTTTGAGTTTTCCTAGATTAAATCTACATAGTTTGCAACCAATGTATGCCTAAAACTGTGTAAGTGTAACTGTACAAAAACTCTGGCCTATAATTTTTGAACAGTTTTGTGCTTCGGGACGGTAGTAATATCCTGCTTGATCGTACAAGTGGAGGATACTGCTTTTTTCTAGGTTCCAGTGAGTGTTGGAATGGCTAATCTACACTATTCACTCAGTTTCATGGCATCTGTCTAAGTTTGCCAGAAAACAATTTAATGTCAAAAGCAAACACGAAAAAGTCTTTTGAGAATGTACTGATTCAATCCATTTAGTAGTAATATAATAGTTGCCAGAAAAGGTGCCCAAATCAAAGTAGGTGGTACATGAAGTACAAACTTGACCCTATCCCCCTCCCCCCCCCCCCAAAAAAAAAAAATGCAAAAAGAGCTACTAATGAGAATTCAAGGAAACTTTTTTTTAGCAATTACGCATTCTAGGTTTGACTTTGAGCCTTTTCCCTGTGCAGTTTGTTCACCCTCCTTCTTTCGCTAGTCACTCATAATAGCAACCGGCCTGAGTTCACATTTTCATAGGTAAAGTTTACCTAAGCTTAGTTACGCCTGTTAAGGGTTCTTATATACATGTACTGTTACAATTATATCAAGCCCGTGATTATTAAATACGACTGATAAATTCTGAAGGCTAAACCCAGGATAGCTTGTTCATCGTATATAATCAAATCAACATTGAGAGCTTCTCATTTTAAAAGAAAAAGATGTTGAAATTTCAGTGGTACATTTAGTATAAAATTAAATATTATTAGCATTCGTTGTAAGGCGTTGACTTCACACAAATATAACAGCTTGACCACACATTAAGTTGCAGTCCTACACAATCCTTATTCAAATGACCTACTTATGAATCTGTCAGATTCAACCTGAAAATAACTAGTACAGTATCTTTAGATGTTAGTGTATTTATACTAACTGCATTACAGAGTCTACAGCCAAAATTCTTCGGAAACAAACTATTCATTCTTTACTAATTTTGGATATAAATAAGGAAATGATGTTGAATTAACGTTCCTCGTGGCATTAGGTATCGCACTTGGTTCACTACAGAAGGACCTAGGCTGAAACCCTACATCAGGCTGGACGTATGGGCCCTTTCTTAAGCTGTTGCTGCTGCTGCTACTACTACTACTACTACTACTACTACTACTACTACTACTACTACTACTACTACTACTACTACTACTACTACTACTACTACTACTACTACTACTACTACTACTACTACTACTACTACTACTACTACTACTACTACTACTACTACTACTACTACTACTACTACTACTACTATACTACTACTAACTACTATGGTTATCATTATAACTAGAATTTTTAAAACGTGTCGACCGTTAACCCAGCGGAAGGACCGAGTCAGTGACCAATAGCTCCAACGACGGATAATCATATAACTTGAGACCCACTTCGAGGTTCGCCGGTACTGTCCCGGCCCGGGCTAAGACGCGCGTCAGGAAACACTTTTCTTGGCAAATCTTATCTAACCACCACCACCAGCTGCTGCTGCTGTTCAACATGTATACCTGGATGCTAGTCGACCGTTGTGGGTTTCTTCCTGGGGAAGTACCTTAAAAAAATCAGATGGAAATTAGCCACATCTTCGAAGTCAATAATTCGAATAAAATCTTCAAAATTAACTTTACACTCGAAGAATGGCCCCACTAGCTTCAAAGGATTATGTGGTGGCTGTAATGTAGTAACTACTACACCACAGAACATTTTATCTACTATTTAATATTAATTTACTTGTTAATTTAATTATAGCCCACAAAGCCAAATAAGATTAATGCTTTATTAGGGTTCTTATGTTTAGTCTCTTATTAAGGAACACATGATGTATTCAACTGGGAGGGGGGGGGTAGGTTTAATTAAGCTAGGATGTCAGTCGGGGGAGGGGGGGGGCTTGAAGCCTGGATGTCAGTCAAGCTTAAAATCACAAAACGCCTAAAAAAATGGAAAACATAGTTCTCAGTGTATGTGAAATTTCAACTATCCTGCTTTCGACTTTACTGTTCAGCATAATAGTGAAAATTAAACATTAATTAAAAAGTACTTGTGTGGAAAATTGCATTTATCTGAATGTATCATTATATACATAACAGTAAATGAACATAGATAATTATTATTTATAAGTTAGACAAGTAGGAATTTGGGACACCTAGGTCGCAAAAATGTCTCCCTTCGATACCTACCACTGTCATATCCACAAGTTGCTCTGGACCTATTAATTACAAATGAAAAATATATCACCAGGAATGCTGGTAAATATATAAATTTGTGGACTGTATATTAAAAATAATAAATGGTTATATATATACACAATTACATAACAGAAGGAAAATATATCTTAATATCACTCACCAATTTGACTGGAGATTAATGCGTCATGTACAGGACACCCCCTTTTGCCTACATTTATGAAGAATTTACTGGCCAGAAATTAAACATAATTCAGACAGCTTATCTAAGGTTCCTGGAGTTGTCCTGTCCTGTCGCCTGATTCTCAAGTTATGCAGGAATGCACATCCAACAATTTCGCCTCCTATTTGAGAGGTGTCAGCCCAATTTTAACCTCTAGAGCACGAAAATTCCTTCTCATTACACTAACGTTGTATCCAATTCAAATTAACAACGGCGACTGTCCTGCGCAGACGCAGGTCCAGTTTCCCATTTTCCATAATATAATTCTTTTAAATACAGTATGGCCATCTATTTACATATAACTACTGTATTTCTGGAAAATATGTACAGTATTTTCCACAACTTGCATCTGTGGATTCTTCAGCTCCATTAGCCTCTTCCACCCTGTGGCTGTGCCCTCGTCTTCAACAATTTTGGAAGTAGATGTTTATGGCTGTCTTAGTTCAGTTGTCGGTATTTTATATTAGCCACACTTAAACTATAATTCAACCCTCCAGAAGTGGACCAGACGTTGGATAAAGACACCTTTGAGATGCGCAGGAGGTTTAGTTTAACTCAGGAGCCTAGTCTGGCGCCATTAAAGGCTCAGGGGCTAAATCAGCACCAAGAGATCCAAGTTGAAACTCAACCCAGTCACCTTTTAAATAGAGATCAGATGAAACTAGGTCAGCTGTGTCCGTGGACCAAATACTTCATGAGTAGGAGAAATGTAATTCCATGGGTTAATTAACTTCTCTGGAATATTACAAAAATAAATAGCCTGATTTATGAAATTCATGATAATTTCATATGCAGGAATTATAGCAAAAGATAATTAAGACTGCAGTTGTACATGAATGGTATACAATACTGACAAGATGAAAATTAGACACGTGTGCAACATCTGGGTATCTTTATTGTAGACTTTTCGCCACCCAGTGGCTTGAAGGTGGTGCCCTGGTGGCTAAAGCTCTCGCTTCACACACTGAGGGCCCGGGTTCGATTCTCGGCGGGTGGAAACATTTCGACGCGTTTCCTTACACCTGTTGTCATGTTCACCTAGCAGCAAATAGGTACCTGGGTGTTAGTCGACTGGTGTGGGTCGCATCCTGGGGGACAAGATAGAGGACCCCACTGGAAATAAGTTAGTCATCGATGACGCACTCACTTTATTGGCTTATCCTGGGTGGCTAACCCTCCGGGGTTAAAAATCCGAAGAAAATCTTATCTCTTATCAGTGATTGCCCTTATCTGCTACCTGTCCCTATCCACCTGACGCCTATATAAGCACCAGCCTCCTGTGTGTGCTCCAGAATCTTCTCAACTACGGTGCTCTTCACACCAACTCCAAGGCAGAGTGCATAATAAACATATTAAACTATTAAACTAACTGCAAGGCAGAGGGACTGAATACCTCATCTTTTGTATATGGTTTTACTGTCTTCAAGTTGTCCTAGAATCTGTATTGATAAAGCCACTGGATGGCGAAACGTCTACAATAAATATACCCAGATGTTGCACAAGACTGCAGTTACTGATTACTACTCGGCAGGACTATGGTATTAGTTTACATTGTACAATACACACAACCTATGTATATTACAGAATATTTTTTGTGTACATTATTTTGAGAGATATTAGGTGAAATGGTAAACTTACTTTGGCTGCACAGCATGTCTCTAACAATCACTTAGCAGTGAGTAGTGTTATACACCTGACTAATTTTAAAAAACAAAGGATGAATCATTCCCATTCTCCCTATTTTTTAATATAATTGGCATCCAATAAAAATAGTGTGAATTTCTTGTAGGTCAGGTACACCAGCACTGAAAGTTTTGAAGCTGATAGAGAAATTTACACGTTATCACATGGAAGTCAGTATTAGATTTACTGAGTAAAATTGGCAAATATACAGCATACAAGCAATCTTAACCTCTTAGTCTTTCAAAAGTTGCTCATGCACATATTATAAGGAGTTTGTTGACTGGCTTCATAATGTCAGCTTTATTCAGGTAATCTTAAGTGATTTTACATTCGGTAGTAGCTATAAATTTATACAGATGATGTAAGCATACATCTTAAATACATTTAGGTAAAACAGATTTAACTTTGATACCAGATTAATCTGATTGCTAATCCTTTTGAAACTTAGAAGCATGGACACACATTGTTAGTAATTTTGAGTGCTTATTTTCAGCTTTTTCACGTGTCAATTTTAGCATTTATATATTTTTTTGCAGTTCACTCAGGTGTGTGCATTTCCTTACACCCATGGCCAGGAAGTAGTTTATTATTTTGGTAAACTTAAAAAATCCTTCAACTTCTGTTGGGGCAGAACAATGTGAGCACGTAATGTACGTATACACATAAATGATAGTGTAAGTCTGGCCTAGGGTGAGTAACTTTAACTTTGTTTATTTAGAAACATTTTTCAAAGTTAGTTACAATTTTGGGTGACAAAATTTATCTTGCGTAGTACAGTGGAACCTCATTTTTCATCTTTAATTTGTTCCGGAGAGTGACGAAAACTGGAGCAATATTTCCCATAAGAAATTATGTAAATCCAGTTAATCCCTTCCAGACACCAAAACATATTAACAAAAAAATACATTTTATACTGAATAACTATATGTAGTTTTACATACAGAAAACAAAGAAAAATAAATATAAATCACTAATGAAATGGATAAATGAACATTAAAATCACTTTTACCTTTATTGAAGACACTTGTTGGCGTATGGCAGACGGCGAGGAGGGAAGAGGGAGGAGAGGTTGTCTACCACCATCACTACCACCCTCTACCACCATCACTACCACCCTCTACCACCATCACTACCACCCTCTACCACCATCACTACCACCCTCTACCACCATCACTACCACCCTCTACCACCATCACTACCACCCTCTACCACCATCACTACCACCCTCTACCACCCTCTACCACCATCACTACCACCCTCTTCCACCATCACTACCACCATCACTACCACCCTCTACCACCATCACTACCACCCTCTACCACCATCACTACCACCCTCTTCCACCATCACTACCACCCTCTACCACCATCACTACCACCCTCTTCCACCATCACTACCACCCTCTTCCACCATCACTACCACCCTCTTCCACCATCACTACCACCCTCTTCCACCATCACTACCACCATCACTACCACCATCACTACCACCCTCTACCACCCTCTACCACCATCACTACCACCCTCTACCACCATCACTACCACCCTCTACCACCCTCTACCACCATCACTACCACCCTCTACCACCATCACTACCACCCTCTACCACCATCACTACCACCCTCTTCCACCATCACTACCACCCTCTTCCACCATCACTACCACCCTCTTCCACCATCACTACCACCCTCTACCACCATCACTACCGCCCTCTTCCACCATCACTACCGCCCTCTACAACCATCACTACCGCCCTCTACAACCATCACTACCACCATCACTACCACCCTCTACCACCATCACTACCACCCTCTACCACCATCACTACCACCCTCTACCACCATCACTACCACCCTCTTCCACCATCACTACCACCCTCTACCACCATCACTACCACCCTCTACCACCATCACTACCACCCTCTACCACCATCACTACCACCCTCTACCACCATCACTACCACCATCACTACCACCATCACTACCACCATCACTACCACCCTCTACCACCATCACTACCACCATCACTACCACCCTCTACCACCATCACACCACCATCACTACCACCCTCTACCACCATCACACCACCATCACTACCACCATCACACCACCCTCTACCACCATCACTACCACCATCACTACCACCCTCTACCACCATCACTACCACCATCACTACCACCCTCTACCACCATCACTACCACCCTCTACCACCATCACTACCACCCTCTACCACCATCACTACCACCCTCTACCACCATCACTACCACCCTCTTCCACCATCACTACCACCATCACTACCACCATCACTACCACCCTCTTCCACCATCACTACCACCCTCTTCCACCATCACTACCACCCTCTACCACCATCACTACCACCCTCTACCACCATCACTACCACCCTCTTCCACCATCACTACCACCATCACTACCACCCTCTTCCACCATCACTACCACCATCACTACCACCCTCTTCCACCATCACTACCACCATCACTACCACCCTCTTCCACCATCACTACCACCATCACTACCACCCTCCACCACCATCACTACCACCCTCCACCACCATCACTACCACCCTCTACCACCATCACTACCACCCTCTTCCACCATCACTACCACCCTCTACCACCATCACTACCACCCTCTACCACCATCACTACCACCCTCTTCCACCATTGAATTCTATAGTGTTTCTTGCCTTCTTTATCAAAGGGCTGACACTCAGAACTTTCTTTGGCCCCATACCTGGAGGTTATTCCGGGGATCAACGCCCCCACGGCCCGGTCCATGACCAGGCCTCCCGATGGATCAGGGCCTGATCAACTAGGCTGTTACTGCTGGCCGCACGCAGTCCGACATACGAGCCACAGCCCGGCTGATCCGGCACTGACTTTAGGTATCTGTCCAGCTCTCTTGAAGGCAGCCAGGGGTTTATTGGCAATTCCCCTAATGCTTAATGGGAGGCTGTTGAACAGTCTTGGGCCCCAGACACTTACGGTGTTTTCCCTTAGTGTACCAATGGTGCCCCTACTTTTAATTGGGGGCATTGTGCATCGCCTGTCCAGTCTTTCCCTTTCGTAGGGAGTGATTTATGTGTGCAGATTTGGGACCATTCCTTCCAGGATTTTCCAAGTGTAGATTATGATACATCTCTCCCTCCTGCGTTCCAACGAGTACAAATCAAGTGCTTCCAAGCGTTCCCAGTAGTTAAGGTGCTTGACAGAACTTATACGTGCAGTAAAGGATCTCTGTACACTCTCTAGATCTGCGATTTCACCTGCTTTGAATGGAGATGTTAATGTACAGCAGTATTCCAGCCTAGAGAGAACAAGTGATTTGAAAAGGATCATCATTGGCTTGGCATCTCTCGTTTTGAACGTTCTCATTATCCATCCTATCATTTTCTTTTAAGGTGCGATCGTGGCACTGTTGTGATCCTTGAAAGTGAGATCCTCAGACATTACTACTCCCAGGTCCCTTACATTATTTTTCTGCTCTATTGTATGTCCAGAGTCTGTAGTATACTCTGTTCTAGTTATTATCTCCTCCAGTTTTCCATAACGGAGTAGTTGGAATTTGTCCTCATTGAACATCATATTGTTTACCGTTGCCCACTGGAAAACTTTGTTATAACTTCTTGGAGGTTAACCGCGTCCTCAGCAGCTGACAGCCTCGTGCAGATCCTAGTATCGTCCGCAAAAGATGATACGGTGCTGTGATGTATATCTCTGTCTGTCTGACATGAGGATGAGGAATAAGATGGAAGAGAGTACTGTGCCTTATAGAACAGAGCTGTTCACTGTGGCAGCTTCCGATTTAACTCTGTTGACCACTACTCTTTGTGTTCGATTTGTTAGGAAGTTGAAGATCCATCTACCCACTTTCCCAGTTATTCCTTTAGCACGTATTTTATGGGCTATTATGCCATGATCGCATTTGTCAAATGCTTTTGCAAAGTCTGTGTATATTACATCTGCATTCTGTTTTTCTTCCAGTGCATCCAAGGCCATATCATAGTGATCCAGTAGTTGTGAGAGGCAAGAGCGACCTGCCCTGAACCCATGTTTCCCTGGATTGTGCCGATTTTGGGAATCCAGGCGATTTGCAATCCTGCTTCTTAGCACACTTTCAAAGATTTTTATGATTTGGGACATCAGAGCTATTGGTCTATAGTTCTTAGCTAATGCTTTGCTGCCACCTTTATGGAGTGGTGCTATATCCGTTGTTTTAGGTTAGTTTAATATGTTTATTATGCACCCTATACCCATCCTGTGGGCGGTAGTCAAAAGATTACAGAGGTACATAATTGGTCTAGGGACTGGACTCCAAAGTTTTGATAGCTGAGCAAGTTACAGAGGTAATGAACTCACGATTTACAAAGGTAATGAACTCACAATTTACAAAGGTAATGAACTCCAGGTAGGTCTGGTCACAATCATGACAAGTTACAAAGGTATTTACAGATTACAGAGGTACGTAATGGGTCCAGGGACTGGGCCCCCAAAGTTTTGATAGCTGAACTAGGTACAAAGGTAATGAATTCTGTAAGAATGGTTACTTACGTTTATACATGGCTACAATCATGAACAATCATGCGCGACTTTAATGTCATTGTAACTGCCTTCCATATAGTACCATTGAACCGCTCCACTTGACCATTGCCTTGAGGGTTGTAGCTTGTTGTTCTGCTGCAGGCAATACCTTTGCTAGCCAAAAACTCCTGAAGTTCGTTACTCATGAACGAGGATCCCCTGTCTGAATGGATATAAGCTGGCATACCAAAAATAGAGAACAACTGTGAAAGACAACTAATAACAGTTGAAGCAGCCATATTTGCACAGGGGAATACAAAGGGAAACCTTGAATATTCATCTACTATGTTAAGGAAATACCTATTCTGATTTGTGCTTGGTAGAGGTCCTTTGAAATCTATATTCAATCTTTCGAAAGGCTGGGTGGATTTTATGAGATGACTCTTCTCTGGCTGATGAAAGTTTGGCTTGCACTCTGCACATACTCTGCATGCTCTGATCACTTGTCGCACATCTTCCACTGAGTAGGGCATGTTCTTTGATTTGACGAAATGGTACAGGCGTGTAACTCCTGGGTGACACAAAGCCTTGTGGAGAGCTGAGAGTGATTGCAAATCATGACATGCTGCTCCACAGTGGGACCTAGAGAATGCATCAGGTGAGATGTTCTCTTGACCCGGTCGGTACAGAATATCAAAGTCATAACACGATAGTTCCATCCTCCAGCGTAATATCTTGTCATTCTTTATCCTACTTTTGTGCCTCTTGTCGAACATATACATCACGGACCGTTGGTCAGTCCTTATGGTGAAATGTCTACCAGTTAAATAATGCCTCCAGTGGCGAACTGCTTCTATGATGGCCTGGGCTTCCTTTTCTACAGCAGCATAACATTTCTCTGATCCTTGAAAAGTTCTCGAAAAGAAGGCTACTGGTCGTCCTGCCTGAGATAAGACTGCAGCAATGGCAATGTCAGATGCATCCGTTTCCACTTCGAATGGTAGGGACTCATCAATGGCTTGAACTACTGAGTTTTCAATGTCCTGTTTGAGAGTATGGAAAGCGGCTTCTGCTTCCTTTGTCACAGGAAATGTGGTAGCACTCAATGGGCGGACTTTACTTGAATAGTTGTAGATCCATTGTGAGTAATAAGCAAAGAGACCAAGAGTTCTTCGGAGTGACTTTTTGTCTTGAGGCATTGGAAGTTCCCGTAGAGGTCGTAGTCGTTCAGGGTCTGGGAATATTGAACCTCCTTCCACTACATAACCAAGGATGCTAAGCCTTTTAGTTGAAAAAGTGCACTTTTCCTCATTGTAACTGATATTTTTCTTCTTGGCGGCTTCCAAAAACTTATCAAGGTTTGCATCATGTTCCTCCTGGGTCTTGCCACAAATGGTAACATTATCTAAATACGCGTAGGTTCCCATGAGTTGCTCTTCCTGAATGAGTGAATCCATAATTCGTTGGAAGCAGGCTACCCCATTGGTGACTCCAAAAGGGACTCTGGTAAACTGATACAGGCCATCACTAGCCTGAAACGCTGTGTATGGTTTATCTTCATTCCTTATAGGGACTTGATGATAGGCACTCTGCAGATCAATTGTGCTAAACACGTAGTACTGAGCAATTTTGTTCACTGTATCGTCAATTCGAGGTAGAGGGTACCCATCAAGAAGTGTAAATTTGTTGATTGTCTCAGAGTAATCGATAGCCAGTCTCCGTTTCCTATAACCATCTTTAACAACAACAACCTGTGCACGCCAAGGGGAATCACTCGGTTCTATAATACCCTCCTTCAGCAGCCTCTGAGTTTCTTTCTCAATGAACATCCGATCCTCATAAGAATAGCGGCGTGACTTAGCTGATATAGGATGGCAATCCGCGGTAAGATTTGCAAACAGCTTTGGTGGGTCTACCCTTAAAGTGCTAAGTCCACAGACAACAAGAGGAGGCAGTTCACCTCCATATGTTAAGGTGACACTACCATGCAGCTTCTGAAAGTCCTGACCAAGGATAACATCAGAGCACAGTTGTGGCAGAATAGCTAAATGTACATCTTGATAATCCTTTCCATTAACTCTGAGATTTACCTTACAAAACCCTAAGGTCTGAATAGAGAGAGATGTTGATGCCATGGAAACGGTACCTGATGAGTGATGTAGAGTCAAGGAGAGCCGTTTAACTAAGTCAAGGTTGATGAAACTCTGAGCTGCCACTATCAATAAGACCATCTACTTCTGTTCCTTTGATGAATACTTTCACAACTGCCTTTGACAGTGAATTTGGAGTAGCCGCAGAAGTCACTGTTGCTAGAGTCGCATGATCACTGGAATGTGTGGAGGCACTAGCTCTTGTTGATGCATTAGCACGACATACTTTAGCAAAGTGACCTTTCTTGTGGCATTTATGGCACATTGCTTCACGAGCAGGACACTTTGGACGTGGATGTCTTGAAAAACCACAAAAGAAACACACCGTACCTGCTGCTGCTGTCACTGAGGCAGGTTCCACAGTAACTTCATTGCAAGAGTCTTGGTCAGGAATTGCAGCACTTACCACTCGAGAAGGCTGAGTGGTACTGTATACTTCAGAATTCTTCTGGGCTGAATCTAGAGCTCTTGCCTGGTCAAAGGCAGCGGCTAAGTCGAGAGTTTTATTCTCCAATAAACGCTGCCTTATTATTGGTGATTGCAGGCCACTGATAAAAGCATCCCTGATGGACTCTTCACAATACTGAGCAGCTGTCACTGCTTGGAAGTGACAGTCCTTACCTAAAATTTTCAGTGCTTGAAAGTATTCCTCTAAGGACTCATCAATCTGCTGGCGGCGAGTTGCAAGGCGATAGCATGCAAAGATTTCATTTGTAGGTTTAATATACTGAGACTTGAGGGTTTTGATAGCATCTTCGTAGGTATTACACTCAGAAATAGCCTCATATATCTTAGGTGACACAAAATTGATGAGCAGACTTAGTTTATCTAGATCTTCTTTAGGAAGGGCTCCCAAGAAGTTTTCGAAAGTCTTAAACCAGTGCTTCCATTCCTGCGCAGCCGTTGATAAGCTGGGGTCACAGTCTAGCCTCTCAGGTTTCAGTAAACGCTCCATGTTGTGATGTAGTCTAGCGCAGGATCACCACCAGGTAGCCCAGGATTCTATGTTCAATAAATTGTTGTGATAGAAACACAGGCCTTATCTCTAGGCTTTATTGAACATAGAATCTTCATAGTACTTCTGCAACAACAAAATATAATGACTAGTACATCTAATAATGACTTCTACAGGGATGGTGATGTCTTGCATATGTCAAGAGAAAAGTTATAACTACAGGCCACATATTTAAACTCACCATGTAATCTGCATCGCTGATAAATGGATAAAGTAGGAGAGAATCACACACCATGTGTTGGTGCCCATGACACACACCAAACTGTTGTTGTTGTTAAGGGCCCCTAGAGGTGGTGCAGTATTATCCTGCTGCTGCTCCCCACAGGACCAGTATCACTACACTTATTTAGCAGGGGCACTCAATAAACAAGCACAAAAAACAATGGATTATAATGAAATGTTTCTTAGGAATGCACAGGGTAATGTTCGCTCAAGAAACAAAGCCAGACTGACTCAGGATGCGTACATGGGATGCTTTGTGTGGGCGCAGGCAGACTGACACGTTCGGTACGGCAGATGAAAACCGAGGTGATGAATGAAAACTGGGACAACATTTTTGATGAAAACAGTCGTTGAAAACCGAATTCGACGAAAACCAGGGCAAACGAAATCTGAGGTTCCACTGTAATGTATATATATCTGATACACTATTAAATGTATGCCCACATCATCTCCCACATATGCCATCAGAACTATTGCACAGTATTATTTGACAGTCTGCAAATTGTTTTAATTCATAAATAATAAATTTTTCTGCAGTATACAGGCAGTGCAGTTTACACATAATAGGAACAGAAGAAAGCCACTAACGTGCAGTGCATTTTGGGCAAGTTATCTTAACACTGTTCATGCCAGTAAATGAACAAACATTAATATAGCATATTTGGTTCTTGTCTGAAGAATCCCAATTCAATCCTGAGTGGGAGTGGGACTTGTGTCCAATCAACTTTTTTCCCCTTTTCACTAGCATGTGGGTGCTAGCACTGTTAAGACTTGCATCCTCAAGAAGAGGATCAAAGAACCCCAATATAAAATAAGCTGCACTTATTGGATTTCTTGGGTTATCCTCTGTTATCATCCAATTTTAACTCTTATTAGCACATTCCTGGCAAATAATGGGTCCTACAGTCAAGCAGCAAGTTTTAAAAGGTTCATCAGGATGTGGGTGTGTGGTTCAACTCTTTCCACAAGAATAATAATAATAATTTTGCTCCACACAATGAGGGGTCCAGGTTCAATTCCCAGCAAAGGGGTGGAAACATTGGGCGTGTTTCCTTACACCAGTTGTCCATGTTCACCCATCAGTACTGTGTGTTAGTTTACTGGTGTGGGTTGCATCCTGGGACAAAATTGACCTAATTTGCCCGAAATGCTTTGCAAAACAAGTGGCTTTCTGTATAGTAGTGTCATTGATGTCAGCTAGGCCTGTATACCTTGTACATGTACTTGTAGAAATATTATTATTACCTAATTAACATCAGTGACATACTATATAGAAAGCCCCTGGTTATGCAGAGCATTTTTGGCAACCTTTTGAATTTGAACTTCAGTTAAGCTTGTTCCCCAGGATGCAGCCTACACCAGTTAGCTAACATCCAGATGTATACTTACTGCTAGGTGGATGGGGACAGCAGTTGTAAGGAAACTCCCAACATTTCCACCCGTAATGGGGATTGAACCACAGACACTTGTGTGAGATGAGTGTGCTACCAACTGGAGCTACAGGACAGAGCCAATTGTCTGTTGATTGATGATCACACATATATACACCTCACTCATGGCCATCTGCTTACAGGTGATCTTTCTGATCTCTGCAACTTTTGGAGTGTCCCTAACTGTAGCACATTTAAAATCTTTACCCAGGGCTCTAGGCTTTTCTGCTTTTACCAGAGTACATTACCTGTAAAGACTTGTGGCATTCTCTGTGTCAGCCCCCCCTTTTTTAACTAATGGGGATGTTAGTGAGGATGGAGTTTCCATTAGTGGGGTAGGGGGGTTGTAGTTTGTGTGTGGTATGAATGTACAGTATAAGAAAAGGAAATCAGTAATTTTATAAATAAGTAAAAAAAAAGAAATTTTATTTCTTTGTAGAGGTTAGTGTGTAATTACAATTTTGGTTTGCTAAGTACAAAGAAAGCCACTATCAAGCTGGGGCATTTTGGGCAGACTAATCCTAATGCATAATAACTACTTAAATCTAGACAAGATAAGAGTGGTTAACTTTGACTAAAATCTTTATTTAATCTTGATACTAATGTGAAGTAATCAAGGTGGAGGTTTGTAAGAATAATAATGTTTGAAGTTACATGTAATAAAAGCATATTACAATTAATGGCTCAAGCAGTAATATTTCTTGGATTGGCAGATGTTTAAGAGACTAGAGGTCATAAAATATAACTGATTAGAAGTTGAAGAAAATTAGTGAATATAGTGAACATAGAATCTTCATAGTACTTCTGCAACAACAAAATATAATGACTAGTACATCTAATAATGGCTTCTACAGGGATGGTGATGTCTTGCATATGTCAAGAGAAAAGTTATAACTACAGGCCACATATTTAAACTCACCATGTAATCTGCATCGCTGATAAATGGATAAAGTAGGAGAGAATCACACACCATGTGTTGGTGCCCATGACACACACCAAACTGTTGTTGTTGTTAAGGGCCCCTAGAGGTGGTGCAGTATTATCCTGCTGCTGCTCCCCACAGGACCAGTATCACTACAGGGGGTAAAGGAGGTTTTGTGTGCAAGGGGCTTGGACTTTCAGCAAGCGTGCATGAGCGTATTTAATAGGAGTGAATGGAGACAAATGGTTTTTAATACTTGACATGCTGTTGGAGTGTGAGCAAAGTAACATTTATGAAGGGATTCAGGGAAACTGGCAGGCTGGACTTGAGTCCTGGAGATGGGAAGTACAGTGTCTACACTCTGAGGGAGGAGTGTTAATGTTGCAGTTTTATAACTGTAGTGTCAATCACCCCTCTGGCAAGACAGTGATGGAGTGAATGATGATGAAAGTTTTTCCTTTTCGGACCACCCTGCCTTGGTGGGAATCGGTCGATGTGTTGATAAAAAATAAAATAAAGTTGTTTTGGTTGGTTTGGTTAGTATTGAGAGATGAGATGATTTTTAAGCAAAGTCCTAAATTTATAAATATTCAGGGGATCCTTTGCTGGTTCAGGTAGTGAATTTTAGATCTTTGGGCCCTTTATGTGCATTGCATTTTTGCATAGTATGAGACTGACTTGAGGGGTGTCAAAGAGTGCCTTATGCCTTGTATTGTGACTGCATTCTGTTGTAGCTATCAAAGAGAAGTTTAAGCGGGGGGGGGGGGGTTATATTGGAGTTTAATATTTCTGTATATATATAGTAGGCACAATAATACGAGTGTATGTTTCGTATATTTAGTGAAGTTTAGGCTTTTTGAAAAGTGGTGGGGTGTGCTGTCTAGCACAGAAGCTGGTAATCATCTGCACAGCAGCTTTTTGTTGGGTTATTAAAGGTTTAAGGTGGTTGGCTGTGGTTGATCCCCAAACACAAATATCATAGGTGAGGTAGGGATATGTTAATGAGTGGTATAGGGTAAGGAGTGTCATTTGGGGTACATAGTGTCATATCTTGGAAAGGATGCCTACTGACTTGGAAATTTTCTTGGATGTATGCTGGATATAGGAATGAAATTTAAGATTATAGTCCTTAATGGCATTTTATTACCATTGCACTGCTAATTAAAAAATTCCTTGTGTCCAGTCCATGGACCCCATTATGTGCCTCTGTAATCTTTACTACCACCCACAGGATTGGTATGGGATGCATAATAGATATTAAATTTAAGTATGAGTACCCATCATATTCTCCACCTATCCCACCTGTTATAATCATATCCACCCTGGACTACCCATCTTCCTCTATGGAATTTAATAATTCTTTTACCTGCCTACCTTTTCCTCAGATCATATCAAAATGCCTCCCATTCTCCTTGGTACTGTATGACACTTGTTTGTAGTGTTCCCTATGAATCTAATAACTGTGGTTGTAATATACGTATTCCCCCCCCCCCCCTTTTTTTTTTTTCTTAACACATCAGCCACTTCCCACCAAGGTAGGGTGGCCCGGAAAAGAAAAACTTTCACCATCATTCACTCCATCACTGTCTTGCCAGAGGCCCACTTACACTACAGTTATAAAACTGCAACATTAACACTCGTCCTTCAGAGTGCAGTCACTGTACTTCCCTCCTTTTTTGGGGGGAGGGGGGGATTTCTGATTGAATGGTGCATTAATATCTTTTTATATCAAATACAAAACTATGAATGGATTTTACAGTTGTTTGAAGATGGCAATATCTCAGATGTGATTGATAGTGATCCCTAGCACTGGATTTGCCATTAATTGAGGATTTTGTCTTACAGAAGTAAGCGTGGGTGGGTCATCATGGGATGTGGGTTCTGACGGGCGGGGATCCCTCTCCCCAGCATCATCTGCCACGCCCACTTCTGCCTCGGAGACTGATGTGGAAGCAGCAGCCACAGTGGGCGTGACTCAGACCACGCCCTACCAGTGTTCTTTCTGTGATCGAGCCTTTCCCCGTCTCTCCTACCTCAAACGCCACGAACAGGTGTGTCCCTGTTATGGGTACCTGAGTTGGTAAGCACTGTGCCTGCCACTGAGAGAAGCTTATTCTAGTATTTTTATTTTTTAATTTAGTGTTCAAAATCAGCATAACTGACATCCTGATATTCTTAGGTAAATCACAGAGGTTAAAATTGAACTTGATTTCCTGTTACATGATACTGGATGTAACTTTTCTCATTGAAATATTTCTTATTGTCCTAAACTAGATAGAATTTTCTGTCATAAGCCATTATCTACAAAGACCTCAGTTCAGGTAACATGTTAACTGTACGTACTTAGAATTTTTACCGGACCCTAAAAAAGGGACACTCGTCTGCATACAATAAATTTACATTTAACCGTAATGGATACATCATTGGTATAGGACAAGCATAAAATAGTAGGGAGACTCAAGATAATGTACTTCCATGTGGGACTTTACAAACTTTAACAATATGCCTCCAGTTGTTTATGCAAGACTTAACCAGTTTACAGATCCTGTGCCAAAAGGTTGAATATTTTTTACATAATATTTCATGGTTTCCTGAGCCAAATAAGTTTTTGAAAGTCTGTTACCATCTCTGAAATGTCATAGCAGTATCTAGACCCATGGAATAAGCTTGAAGATGAATTAAAGTATAAATTCAATAAAACCTCTTGATGCCTGTGTGCTAACTGTATGGAATGCCATTTTGTTTTGGTATTTTTACTTCAATATTTTGTTAATTCTGATTGCA
The DNA here is from genome assembly GCF_038502225.1 of Cherax quadricarinatus. NCBI lineage: Eukaryota > Metazoa > Arthropoda > Malacostraca > Decapoda > Parastacidae > Cherax > Cherax quadricarinatus. The sequence goes on along the minus strand of NC_091339.1, from coordinate 18,906,530 downwards.
AAAATAACACACAGTATTCTGAGAAGCTTGTAGTTACTGGCATCTGATTAATTTTTCTTGTAAATGGGGTGTGACTGGCCAATTTAAGCTCATCTGTCATTATTAGAAAAGATGGGCAAGTGATTATACTGCATAGGTTACTGGTGCTTTGTGTCTAGGGGTTGAGCTGGAATATTATAAAAGTTTTGTGTTTTTAGTCAGGGTTTAATTTATTTTATTCTCTAGGTAAAAATTTGTGACGTCTTAAAATTACTTGGATTTTATACCATAGATGTTTGATGTAACTAGCAATTTGCTAGTTAATGAGGAAACTATTATAGTACAATTACAGCATCAATTGCTGCATCATAGTATATGTACTCATTAATATTCTCTTTGTTGTTCTTGAATTTTTTCCAATTGTATAGGGTTTCTGGGAGTTAAATTGCCTTAGGCACTTTATTACCTATCCTGTAGGCAGTAGTTAAAAGTTTACAAAAGCACTAGCAGTTTTTATATTTTACACATTACTGTTTTTTGTAACGCCTAAATGGTGCTACAGGTAATAATTGCAAGGAAAAATTCCCTTCAGGTGTTTTGTGCTCCAAAGGATTAGGCATTGAAAATGCAGTATCGAAAGATAACCTTCCTTGTAGATCTTTGCAATTAAAAATTCACATTAGTGAAGCTTGGGTTGCAAATGCTGCAGCAAGGAAGTGGCTGGAGGGAAGGGAGATGTCCTGTCTAAGGGCAATGTGTGGTGTAAATATTATACAGAAAATTCGGAGTGTGGAAATTAGGAGGATGTGTGGCGTTAATAAAAGTATTAGTCAGAGGGCTGCAGAGGGGTTGTTGAGGTGGTTTGGTCATTTAGAGAGAATGGATCAAAGTAGAATAACTTGGAGAGCATATAAATCTGTAGGGGAAGGAAGGCGGGGTAGGGGTCATCCTCAGAAAGGTTGGAGGGAGGGGGGTAAAGGTTTTGCGGGTGAGGGGCTTGGACTTCCAGCAAGCATGTGTGAGCGTGTTAGGAGTGAATGGAGACGAATGGTTTTTGGGACCTGACGAGCTGGTGGAGTGTGAGCAGGGTAATATTTAGTGAAGGGATTCAGGGAAACTGGTTATTTTATATAGCCGGACTTGAGTACTGGAAATAGGAAGTACAATGCCTACACTTTAAAAGAGGGGTTTGGGATATTGGCAGTTTAGAGGGGTATGTTATATATGCTTCTAAACTGTTACATCTGGGTGCCTCTGCAAAGACAGTGATTGTGTGAGTGCGGTGAAAGTGATGAATGATGAAAGTATTTTCTTTTTGGGGATTTTCTTTCTTTTTGGGTCACCCTGCCTCGGTGGGAGACGGCCGACTTGTTGAAAAAAAAAAAATGGTGAACTGTATATACTGACTGCATTATTAAGTAAACTGGTATTTCCTTGCCTCTCCCCATAAACTGCCAAACTACTTTAAAAATAATGTGTAAATAGTAAGGATTTTCAGTGGGGGATGGACCTACACTTGCATGGACACAGTTTATACATGCAATGCACCAATGATAATCATGGGATTCACTGTTTCCAGTGACTGGAATTTATAATGTGTTCATAAAATGATCAGCATTTCTTTGCTATAATAGATATAAGTGAAAAGACTTTGGGGGGGCCCTCCCCTTTTCTTTTTTTTTTATACTATTATCCTGGTCAACCCATATTTTAATTATCTTTATGGTAGATATACTGTGCTGTACAACAGTATTTTAAATGTCATTAATGTGGAAACTTATAAACATTGTATCGAAAACTAACTACGTAGCTATTTATAATTGTCTGAAATTTTATGATTTCTCACATTAAGGGCTGGTTTGTAGCTTCAATAGAAACTGTATTGTACCAAAACAAAACCATTCACTTTGCTAAATTTACAAACTGTAATGCAGTTACTTAGCCTTAATACCAACATGCTCCTTAATCTGTACCAGTATAGTTTTGAATTAATTTTAGCCTGCCCGAAATGCCTAGTCATGCTAGGTGTGATAGTGGCCCTCTGTAATTAATTTTATATAATATATAAACCACACAATATCCTATAATATGTAAACCCCACATTGTAATCTTTATAGAGAATAAACTTGATTTGATTTGATCATACTATATTATCTAATTTAATCTTGGTGGTGTATCCAGTTAGAAGATAGCATATTGGAAAAGTTTTGTAATGAACTCACTCTCTCAACACACCGGCCATATCCCACCGAGGTGGGGTGGCCCAAAAGGAAAAATGAAAGTTTCTCCTTTTACATTTAGTAATATATACAGAAGGGGTTACTAGCCCCTTGCTCCTGGCATTTTAGTCGCCTCTTACAACACGCATGGCTTACGGAGGAAGAATTCTGTTCCACTTCCCCATGGAGGTAAGAGGAAATAAACAAGAACAAGAACTAGAAAGAAAATAGAAGAAAATCCAGAGGGGTGTGTGTATATATATGCTTGTACATGTATGCGTAGTGTGACCTAAGTGCAAGTAGTAGTAGCAGCAAGACATACCTGAAATCTTGCACGTTTGAGACAGACAAAAGACACCAGCAATCCTACCATCATGTAAAACAATTACAGGCTTTCGTTGTACACTCGCTTGGCAGGACGGTAGTACCTCCCTGGGCGGTTGCTGTTTACCAACCTACTACCTAGGTTGTAATGAACATTATGGCAAAAGACGCTTACAAATATTAAACAAAAAAAAAAAATTGCAAAAATGTACATAATTGTTACATTATCCATTTCATATATAAAAAAAAATTGTACATATGGTTAGCCGTTTTTCTGTTTTAAAACTTGTTTTGCTTATTTCAGTTGCATGGCTTAAAACCTGAGACCTGGTCACCCGTTGCTGCATGTTCTGCTTTGCATGCTGACTCTGCTGCCACTGCCTTTTCTTCACCTTTCTTGCTTTCTCACACTTGGAAATTTGATATAAGTATGGAAGAAAACTTTAGCAAAGATTCTTTTAACTGTGAACCAGTATTTGAAAAGGACGAATTGGCCTGTGAAAAGTACAGTATAAATGATGTTAAAATTAATTCACATGATAGTGTGACACGGCATAATAAGCTCAACTGCAATGCCTACCAAGAAAACTCTAGTAAGAAAAGAACATTAAATCCAAATAATACACTTGACTTTCATGGAGTGAAGAGCTTGAAGCAGTCGTATTGTGGAAAGCCTTCAAGAAAAGAAAGCCTCAAACAGATGGGTAATCCCATATCTAAGAAATGGCTAGCTTTAAGTGACAGTGCTGTGCTAGGAAAAAACTGTGGCAGTTTGAACAGTATACAATGTTTTTCATTAGAAAAAAGCAGTTTAGAATCACACATGCATGGTAATGTTACAGTGTTTGGCACTAATATCTCCCCAGATTCTGAACAGTATCAAAGTGAAGGGAGAAGTACACCAAATCAAAGCTGTAATGAAAATAGCACTTCTGACTCCTTGGAAAGAGACCTGAAACAAAGTAGATGGCAACTATCAAGGAAAGAGCTTGATGCTCCTGCCTCTCGACATAGGGTTCATAATGACAGATTGGTTGGTTCAGTGAATTTACCACAAAAGTTACCAAGAGATGTGGAATTGTGTACTACAGAGATTAGTAATGATAGTAAAACATCAAATATGTACTTAAATGATAAAGGTAATGTAAATGAAGTAATTAAAGATTATGAATTATTAACAAAAGAAAATTATACTAATAAATCTTACACAAATGTTTGGTTGCATGATGAAGTGTTTAATTACATTGAAAAAGAATTAAAAAATATGGAAGGCAATCATAACACAGTTAAGAGGAATCGAATATGTAAAGTAATTAAAGATTATGAATCTTCAACAAAAGAAAATTATACTAATAAATCGTACACAAATGTGTGGTTGCATGATGAAGTGTTTAATTACATTGAAAAGGAATTAAAAAATATGGAAGGTAATCATAATGCAGTTAAGAGGAATCAAATCTCTGAGGAAGTGTTTCACTTTATTGAAATGGAATCAAAACAGTTAGAATCTGAAGCAAGCCATAGCAGTAACTTTACACATGAAAAATTATCTGGTTGTGAAGAGATGTTGAGAACACCTGAAGCTAAGACTTCATCTTCTCTTGTATTTAGAGAAAAAGAACAGGTGTACTTAGACTGTGGTAATAAAAATGATTCTTGTTTCAATTGCTGTATATATAGCTCAGGTGATGAGGAATGCTCCATGTCCTTTAAAGAACGTGTGACTGAACAGACCAGTATTGAAAATGGAGAGATAAATGGTAATAGTAATGAAAAGATGTTATGCCAGAGGCATCTTGATCAACCACCTACTAATTTAAAGCACTGTAAAGCCAATCTTAGGAAAACCTCTACAAATATTAATAAATACATGTACATTACTTCATCTCCTAAGTTAGAAATGTTAACTGTTAATAAGTGTGTTAATTGTGAAAGCCAGACTTTACAAGCATTGAGAACTTGCTCTTCTAATGCATCAACAGCCAAAGATAATGACTTGATGGAGCTGGATAATAGCATATTTAATGATCTTTATTCTTGGAAAATTTTCAGAACGACAAAACAACAACACAGATTAAACCAGAATAAAAGCAAAAGGAAAAATAGAACGTGTAAAGGAAGAAAATCTAAGAACAATAAAAAATACATTGCTTACAAAATGAGCAATGGAAAGATAAGCAAGACTAATATATTTCAGAAAACTAAGAAGCAGAGGCCTTTCAGTTTGGGTTCCTATAATGCTTACTACCCCATTTCACAAAGTGAATGGAGTATGAAGCCTTTTTTAAAAGTAGACAATGTATTACATGATGTGATGAGCAACAGTCAGAGTGACAAGTCAGAAATATTTTCAAAGGAAACTGGTAAAGCAGTTTTTACAAGCACTTGGAGATGTAAATCACCATCTTCAGTCTTGGGCAGTTATTTGTTTCCCGAGACCTCAAGATACAATCAATCATCTCGGTTTATTCAGTTGTGCAACAGTGGAAGCAGACAGTTTCAAGTTGGTACTTGGGACAAAAAAATTCCTAAAAAGTCAAGTGGCAATGAAATTGATAGCATGGAAATTTCGCAGATTGAGATAAAAAACAGTCATTGCTTGTTAAGTATAAATCCTTTTATGTATTCCATTTCGAATCTTCAAAAAAATTTGTGGACATACCCTTTATCTGCCTCTAAAAATAATTTACCCAAGTCTGCTAATTGTGATCAGAATTGTCAGCCAGAACACCCCAGAGTAACACTAGCAATACCATGGCAGCATTTGTATTTTAGTATGCTACCTTCCTCCGATATTAACACTATATATAGTGTGCACTCTGTCTTGCATGGTGATAGCTCTCCTTGGTTACCATCTGTATCAAAGCCAAAATTTAGTCTGGTATTCCCAAGCTCTAGTAAGTATTCATGTACTTCACACTCCAGTTTTGGTAATAGAATAAAATGTTTGACATCTTCTAGGTCCACAAATTTGCCAGACTGCAGTGTTTGTGCCAAAGGACTGACTTCACAGCAGAATCCAGAAGACTTTCCCAAAAGAAATGTAATTAATGATCATGTTAAATATGAAAATAACTGTATTACAGTTAAAACTCTGGGCACCGAAAGTAATACTGGGCACAACGTTAGCTCAAAAAAAACCACAGCAGATGAATTAAACAGTGAAAGAAATGTGCGAGAAATAAAATTCCAAACTACTAGAGCTCAAAGGATGACACAGTCTGAAGAGATTTGTGATACAGTTGCCAAGCCCATTAGTATCCCCATCAGCACAAGAACTAGAGGAAATACAAAAAGAACTGAAAACCTAGAGGGGCTTTTGTGTAAGCTTGATGACATTCCTAATGAACAAATGACAAATATTCAAAGGCTAGTTCAGGTAAGGACTCATCCATTTGCAGAGGAATGTAAACCTAATGTATTTGTCATTAAAGTTTGTGGGCAAGAGTATCCTTTTACAAATGAGGCTTTGAAACCTAGTACAAACATCTGTACTAACATGATCGATGATGTGTCTTTTCCAGCTTCATCTGTCCTGAAATTTGAGCATAGTAAATTATCTTCTAGTCAGAGTGGTTGTAAATGTGAAATGTCTTCATTTTCACTGGACCACAAATTGAACAGTATTACCCAAGAGGTTACCTGCATGAATAAAAGTGAATTTAGTTGTCTAAAGCAACATAAGGCAGTTAATGACAACATTCCTGCAAACACAGTCAAAAATCAAAATCATGATTCAGTATCTAATGAAAAAGAGCAAAATCTGGCAGAAGACAAGGTTAACACATTAGTTTTGGCCAGCAAGCATTATAATCTTATTCCATTAGTTAGGACTGAGGTTCAAGGTGGCAATAATAAAGAAAGTACATTAGGTACAGATACTGTTAAGACTTTGTCATCAATTGTTATGAAAGAAGCCTCAAAGTGGAAGGTCCAGATGTACCATCCATACATTCTTCCCAAGAAAAGACAGTTAGGAATGTTTAGAATAGCAAAGATACAGGAATTGGATAATAAAGATGAAATGCTAATAAACCTTTCTCCATACTTTGATATTTCAGAAAGTGCAGTGTCTAATAAAAATGAAGATGATTACCTTTCAGAAAGATTAAGTTTTAATAAATATGAAAATTGTTACAATAAGAAACTCAATGTTGCATATTCTGATATAAAATGTTTTCGTGGAAATGAAATAATGAAAGGTGTGTATCCCTTTGCACAATCACTAAAGCATTGTCAGTTGGGCACCATCGAACTTTCAGAATTAGAAAGTCAGAGAGAAAATGAAATTGGCATGAGGATTGATAGACAAACAAAGGATGCAGACCAAGACACTGTAAAGATGTTATTCCAAGACATAATAGAAGTTGAGAAGTCTACAGTGAAGCTTGCTGCTCCTAAAGAGGAAACTTCAGTAAAAGACCCATTAATTAATCAACGTAATATGAATAAATTACTTGTAAGCCCAAATTTTATACCTGTGCAATCAAAAAAAGAATCTAGTCTATCTGGTTTGCAAGAGTTTGGTAAAAAGTCGGTAGAGCCCCAGGGATTTCTAAGAAAATCAAGTCTAGTTAGAGAGTCATCCTGGTTGGAAAAAGTTTCAAAGAATGAGAGTTGCAGCTTCAAGAACACTGATAATCTTACCTTAACTAAAATAGAAACCATCCCTGGTTCACTTTGCAATCAGCAGAAACAACACACACTTATGCCAACTGAATCCATTTGGTCAGGTACTAGTCAGTCAGAATCAAGATCGATTGATAACTTGTCACCATCCTCAGTTGTTAAGCAAGGTGCTCACTTTAAGATCATTCATAAAATTGCTCCTTGTATCCTACGCCCAAACCACTGCAAGGGCCAGTCTCCAAGAGATTGTGTCCAGCGTAGGGCCAGTAAAAGAAAACCAAAAAGTTTTTTTGTCAGGCACATTTCTCAAAGGAAACAGAAATTGAATGATACGTGCTCAAGTTTTTCCCAGTTAATGCTGAATGACAGTGTCCAATACATTGATTTAGTTTCTTTACCTTATAAAAAAGAGCTGTTGCCATTGTCAAATCCTGATGATCCTCCAATAAAAATCATTAATGTAAAAAATCAAGGCATCAGTGATGTTTCTTTGTCAGATGATGAGGAACCTGCAGTGTTGCCGAATTTCTTTGATATTTCTCGTAATTATGTACCTAATAATAATATTACCATAAATAATACGAAAGATATTCAGTATGGTACAAACACAGCAGATACAGATGAATCTTTCATTGTTTCTGAATCTTCTGTATCAGTCACTGGCAATCCTCCTCCTCCTCCTCCTCCTCCTGCCTTGCCAGAATCTTGCACATTCATAACTGCAATGACAAATAGTTTAAAAACTAGAGATAACTTTGATGGATGCAAACATACAAATGTGATGCAAGGGAAAGTAAATCATATACAAAGTACTAATGTATTTAGTATAAAGGATGAAGGTATTGTAGGCAGAGAACAAAATTTGCAAAATGAAGACCTATTCTCAGAATTTGAGAGGCAATCAGAACCTGCATTTCAGGAAACTGATCAAATGCCTTTTGACCATTTTTCCAGTGGTTTTCAAAATAATTTGAGTGTAGTAATTGCCAAGGAAATTGCCAAAGGTGATGGTGGGCAAAATTTGAATTGGTTATCGTCTAGTGAATTGACACCTAATACTACAAATAATTCTTTAATTTATAAAACCTTTACTTCACAAGAACATGTATACCCAAGAAAAGATATTAAGAAAAAAAAAATTTCACGTTCCAGTGATATTGAAGAAAATGATACGACTTCATTATCACAAAAGAATTGTGCATTAGAGTATTCTGAAAATAATTATTGTAACACTTCTTCGATGAATAACTTTTATAATAAGAAAAGGAAATTCCAAACAGAAGAGAGTCTAAAGACAGATAAAATAAAGTTTGAGGATAGAGAACTGTTAAATAAGCTGCAGCCAGAAAATATTGTAAATCCTCTAGATTGTAAGTCATCTCCTATATTAACTGTATCTTCAGAAACACAATTTGGAAGTCTCACTTTTACAAAAAATACTGAGGAGCAAGATATTTTAGATATAGCTCTCAGAACTGATCTTTATGATGTGATTACACTTGGCAGTGGAACCATGTATACATGGCCACAAATTGAAGAGTCTGCTGAGCATGTGCCATCTGCTCAACACACGAGCTCTCCAGACAAGAGAGAGGCAATGGCAAATACAGATGTTTTCGGAAATTTAAACTTTGAAGAAAAGGAAAAGCTATACTTCCAAGAACCGACTAATGGGGTTTCAACACACGAGAGTAGAGTAACTTCACATGAAAGCAATGCAGGAGTTGCTGTCTTGGATATGTTAGATGAATGTTCCAAAAGTGTAGGAAGTACATACATTCTCAGTGACAGCAATTCCAGTGAGTTTTTAAATACCTGCAGTACTCACAGTGGCAGTGCAACTGAAGATGAGACAGAGGGACTAAAAGATGAGAGAGAGAATTCCTCTACAAGCTCATTAGATTCACTGGTGAGTTAAGAAACAGTTTGTACCAATTTTATTGCAAGAACATCAGAGCTGTAAGACACCTTGACATTATGTTAGGGAGCCATATTTTTACTTTGGCATGTTTTTCCAGATCCTTTAAACGAGTTCTATTCAGTAATTATTTCAAATCTGACTTGAGATTAAGTGTAATTACCTTACTTTTCTAGGAGAATTTACAGTGCCTATTAACATTGTGTGTAAAATTTGTTAACAATATTTTGTATTTTTTAATATTTTTTGTACCTAATGGTTGGTTTTTCTTTAGTTTTTGCAATACTCTTAGCTTTTGATACAGCTCTGTTGTCTGTCTTACATTTTAGGCACAGCATACCTTTCCATGTAAGGTTGTACATTCTTACTGTACTATTTACATATGTCCTCTTTTGACTTTGGAGCATTCTATAATGGTGGGGAGGTTTAACAGTGATGATGCCACTCTTCGAGTGTGACTTAATTATTCTTGATTTTGAACACATTAAGAATATGGTTTGAACTGTGAGCTTCACTTTTTTTATTATTTTGTGATTGTTACATATCTATTTATGAAATGATAATGGTAGCTATAAATGGTATTGATAGTATAATAGCAGTGTTGTGTTAGCTGAAAAAGTCACACTGGGAATGAATTATTAATGTTAACTATTTTAGAAATTGTAAATACTCATACCTATTATTATTAATTATTAATTATTATATATTATATATTATTTATTATTTATTATTTATTTATTTATTTATTTATTTATTTATTTATTTATTATTTATTTATTTATTTATTAATTTATTATTAATTATTTATTATTATTTATTATTATTATTTATTATTATTTATTATTATTATTATTATTATATACAGCCATGGTTCTTTATAACTTGTACACTTAAATTCTACCTATCTTTCCTTGGCTTCATGTCATTTTTGTTATTCCTTCTATGTTTACTATTTAGCTTTGTAAGTAGCCTGATAGAATAAAATAAATACTTGTTTGATATGATGATGATTATTGTGGTGCAGAGGCAGAAATTTACCACAGCTCAGTACAAAGAATTTAGTTATTTGACATCACATATTTTAGGTAATTTCTTCACATCTAGTGATATATTACCGAGATATATATATATATTTATATATTTATATATTTATATATTTATATTTTAAGAAAAAGAGGATAAACAAGTATACAAGATATGATGTAGGGCAAAATGACAGTAGTTTGTTGGATTATGTATTGGTAGATAAAAGACTGTTGAGTAGACTTCAGGATGTACATGTTTATAGAGGGGCCACAGATATATCAGATTACTCTCTAGTTGTAGCTACACTGAGAGTAAAAGTTAGATGGGATACAAGGAGAATAGAAGCATCAGGGAAGAGAGTAGTGAGGGTTTATAAACTAAAAGAGGAGGCAGTTAGGGTAAGATATAAACAGCTATTGGAGGATAGATGGGCTAATGAGAGCATAGGCAATGGGGTCAGAGGTATGGGGTAGGTTTAAAAATGTAGTGTTAGTGTGTTCAGCAGAAGTTTGTGGTTACAGGAAAGTGGGTGAGGGAGGGAAGAGGAGCGATTGGTGGAATGATGATGTAAAGAGTAGTAAGGGAGAAAAAGTTAGCATATGAGAAGTTTTTACAAAGTAGAAGTGATGCAAGGAGGGAAGAGTATATGGAGAAAGAGAGAGAGGTTAAGAGAGTGGTGAAGCAGTGTAAAAAGAGAGCAAATGAGAGAGTGGGTGAGATGTTATCAACAAATTTTGCTGAAAATAAGAAAGTTTTGGAGTGAGATTAACAAGTTAAGGAAGCCTAGAGAACAAATGGATTTGTCAGTTAAAAATAGGAGAGGAGAGTTATTAAATGGAGAGTTAGAGGTATTGGGAAGATGGAGGGAATATTTTGAGGAATTGTTAAATGTTGATGAAGTTAGGGAAGCTGTGATTTCGTGTATAGGGCAAGGAGGAATAACATCTTGTAGGAGTGAGGAAGAGCCAGTTGTGAGTGTGGGGGAAGTTCGTGAGGCAGTAGGTAAAATGAAAGGGGGTAAGGCAGCCGGGATTGATGGGATAAAGATAGAAATGTTAAAAGCAGGTGGGGATATAGTTTTGGAGTGGTTGGTGCAATTATTTAATAAATGTATGGAAGAGGGTAAGGTACCTAGGGATTGGCAGAGAGCATGCATAGTTCCTTTGTATAAAGGCAAAGGGGACAAAAGAGAGTGCAAAAATTATAGGGGGATAAGTCTGTTGAGTGTAGGTAGTAGGTTGGTAGACAGCAGCCGTCCAGGGAGGTACTACCGTCCTGCCAAGCGAGTGTAAAACGAAAGCCTGTAATTGTTTTACATGATGGTAGGATTGCTGGTGTCTTTTGTCTGTCTCATAAATATGCAAGATTACAGGTAAGTCTTGCTACTTCTACTTACACTTAGGTCACACTACACATGCATGTACAAGCATATATATACACACCCCTCTGGGTTTTCTTCTATTTTCTTTCTAATTCTTGTTCTTGTTTATTTCCTCTTATCTCCATGGGGAAGTGGAACAGAATTCTTCCTCTGTAAGCCATGCGTGTCGTAAGAGGCGACTAAAATGCCGGGAGCAAGGGGCTAGTAACCCCTTCTCCTGTATATATTACTAAATTTAAAAGGAGAAACTTTAGTTTTTTCTTTTGGGCCACCCCACCTCGGTGGGATACGGCTGGTATGTTGAAAGAAAGAAAGAAGTCTGTTGAGTATACCTGGTGAAGTGTATGGTAGTTATTATTGAAAGAATTAAGAGTAAGATGGAAAATAGGATAGCAGATGAACAAGGAGGCTTTAGGAAAGGTAGGGGGTGTGTGGACCAGGTGTTTACAGTGAAACATATAAGTGAACAGTATTTAGATAAGGCTAAAGAGGTCTTTGTGGCATTTATGGATTTGGAAAAGGCGTATAACAGGGTGGATAGGGGGGGGGGGGAATGTGGCAGATGTTGCAGGTGTATGGTGTAGGAGGTAGTTACTGAAAGCAGTGAAGAGTTTTTACGAGGATAGTGAGGCTCAAGTTAGAGTATGTAGGAAAGAGGGAAATTATTTCCCAGGAAAAGTAGGCCTTAGACAAGGATGTGTGATGTCACCGTGGTTGTTAAATATATTTATAGATGAGGTTGTAAGAGAAGTAAATGCGAGGGTCTTGGCAAGAGGCGTGGAGTTAAAAGATAATCACACATAAAGTGGGAGTTGTCACAGTTGCTCTTTGCTGATGACACTGTGCTCTTGGGAGAGTCTGAAGAGAAGTTGCAGAGATTGGTGGATGAATTTGGTAGGGTATGCAAAAGAAGAAAATTAAAAGTGAATACAGGAAAGAGTAAGGTTATGAGGATAAAAAGATTAGGTGATGAAAGATTGGATATCAGATTGGAGGGAGAGAGTATGGAGGAGGTGAATGTATTCAGATATTTGGGAGTGGACGTGTCAGCGGATGGGTCTATGAAAGACGAGGTGAATCGTAGAATTGATGAGGGGAAAAGGGTGAGTGGTGCACTTAGGAGTCTGTGGAGACAAAGAACTTTGTCCTTGGAGGCAAAGAGGGGAATGTATGAGAGTATAGTTTTACCAACGCTCTTATATGGGTGTGAAGCATGGGTGATGAATGTTGCAGCGAGGAGAAGGCTGGAGGCAGTGGAGATGTCATGTCTGAGGGCAATGTGTGGTGTGAATATAATGCAGAGAATTCGTAGTTTGGAAAGTTAGAATTCAAATAAATTAATTATTTAAACTTTACCTGGTTAAGTTATTTCTACTCTTCCACTAAAGTACAAATCAGGGAAAGTCATCTTATTTGACTTAATTTAGGTTAAGGCTACAGCAAATCACCCGAAGTCAGCAACCTGACAAAGAACGGCTATACAAATGATCAGTTTAGTGCTAGGCAACACAATCCTTTCTTCAAAACCTTAATATACATAGAATTAATCCTGCCCTAAAACTTTCTTGATAGTTGCAGTAAAACAGAAAATGTGTATATTTTTTTATTAAATACATTGGCCATTTCCCACCAAGGCAGGGTGACACCCCCCCCCCCCACCCCACAAAAAAAAAAAAAAAAAAAAAAAAAAATCATTTACTCTATCACCCAAATGGAAATAGGCATGTCTTTTTTGGGTTACCCTAGTTCTGTACACATATGCTACTATGTATGATAATCTATGTAACTGTACATCCTCTCCTTACTTAATGATTGAGTTTCGTTCCTAAGACCATATTGGTAAACTAATTCGTCGCTAAGCAGGGAGCGTACTATAATGGTAGTGGGTTTGTGTCAACCATATTTGATATTGTTTTAATGTATATTCTACTATAGGATCAAAACTAGCAAGCAAAATCCTAAAAGTAAATACTCGGCCACAAGACTACCTCACTGGTAATTACACACATTTTATACATATATAGCACCAACAAATCCTACTGAAGTCTCACTAATAATTAAATCATTGTAAAGGCAGGAGACCTAAATAACTTTCCACCAATTATGTATAAAAAAGCAGCTCATATGCTGTCTCCCATTATTGCAACACTAACAAATCTGTTGAATCTTCAACATTACCATCCATACTCAAGACAGCAAGGGTCATCCTGATCCTTAAAGGAGCAGTCCTACAGAACTAAATAACTACAGACCAAAATCTAACTTTCCTTTGCTCTCTAAAGTCTTTGAAAAAAAAATACATCAACAAATCTACTCCTACCTCCTATCCCATAACATGCTGAACCCCTGACAGTTTGGGTTTAGGCAGAAAAAAAAGCACAATTGATTGTTATTCAGATGTTCAAATCACTGTACTCTACAGCAATTGGGGAAAAAAAAAATTAATATCCTCTGGGGCTCTTCATAGATCTATGGAAACCATTTGATACAGTAGACCACAATATCTTACACCAAAAACTAGAGCATTACAGGGTCAGAGGACACACTCAATTACATAAAATCCTATCTTAGTGGTAGACACCAGTATGTATACACAAATGGCATGACCTCCAATACTCACCCTGTAGTTGTTGGAGTGCCACGGGAAAGAGTCCTAGGTCTCTACTCTCTTATTTACACCAATGACCTCCCAAATGCATCGCGACTCCTTAAGCTAGTTCTGTTCGCAAACGACACCACTTATGTCTTCTCCCACCCAAACCCAGCTATACTTAGTAACACAGTAAACAGCGAGCTACATAAAATATCAAACTGAATGGCAACCAACAAACTTACTCTCAATATAGACAAAACCTACTTCATGTTTTTTGGAAACAGAGCATTAAATATCCAGCTAAACACATCGATAAATGGTTTACCCATTACAAGACACACCGAGGGCTAATTTCTAGGTCTCCACGTTGACTTTAATCTTAAATTTCAGACCCACATCTAGCATATAACTAAGGAAGTTTCCAAAACAGTAGGTATCCTTTCCAAGATATGATACTGTGTACCCCAAAGGGTGCTCCTTACTTTATATCACTTTTTAATACTGTATACCCTTACCTCACCTATGGTATTTGTGCTTGAGGATCTACCACGGCTTAACCTCTTAATAACCCAACAAAAAGCGGCGGCGTGGATGATCACAAACTCCAGCACCAGACAACACACCCCACCACTCTTCAAAAGCTTGAACTTACTTAATATACAAAATATACACGCTTATTATTGCACCTACTACATATACAGAACATTAAACTCCAATATCAATCCTCCACTCAAACTTATCCTAGACAGCTTCAACAGAACACACGGGCATAACACGAGGCACAAATCACTTTGACATCCCTCGTGTCTGTCTCTCGCTATGCAAAAATGCAATGCACATACAGGGACTGAAGATCTAGAACTCTTTGCCCGAAACAGCAAGAGGTCCCCTGCCCACAAATCAATTTAGGATGCTCAAAAATCATCTCGTCTCTCAATAACAGCCATACCTACACTATGCTAAACTCTAACCAAATTTAAAGCAACTCTCCCAAATATTTTATTATCCCTTAACTATTAAGCCATTATTACAAACTTAAAAATGTATGTTTGTGTCATTAATTGTACTACCTCATATTAATAATAAAGCAAAATGCTGAATATTTTTATTCTACCACTCTTCACCTGTCTACACTTAAGTAATCTTTAAGTATTAGGTTAAGTCTGCCCGAAATGCCTCAGCATGATGATGGCTTTCTTTGTACCAATCAAATTATGAAATGTAAACACACATTGTAATCTTAATAAAAAATAAAATTTTGATTTTGAACTTTGCAATTTCTGTGTGGTATGATTGTACTTCAGCTGCCTCTGTCTTGATTGTTGTCAGTGTTGAGAGACCAACTTAAAAAAAAGAAAAAAAAATGACAATTACTACTTGGTTTTTTACTTATAACTTTTGGAAGACTAATAAGAGGATATTTTTTAAATGTGTTTTAAAATATTTATTAATTTGAATATTGTCTTCAGACTCATGCTGACCAACTTCCATTTCGTTGTGAATTTTGTGGACGTCTGTTCAAGCACAAGCGCTCCAGAGACAGACATGTTAAACTTCACACAGGTGACAAGAAGTACAAGTGCTGTCATTGTGAGGCTGCTTTTTCCCGGAGGTAGGTTTGTCTCTAAGGATAAGTTATAGTACTGTGATGCCTAACTTATTTTGACCTTAATTTATCTGACAGTTAGTCTTTAGAGTAGCCTTGTCTGGGATAGGAAGGATACAACTTGTGGTTTTTTTTTTTTTTTTTTTTTTTAAGTTCACTGTGCTCATGCTTTTCCAATAAATACTCTATCACCAAACTTTTTTTTTGTACTTCAGAATGAGTGTAAAATTATCCAAAATAAATGGGAGTACAATATATAAATGCAGCAACTCTAAACACATGGGCAAGCACCAGAGGAACAAAATATACATTTATTTAAAGTGGCTAATCATTAAAACCTATCATAATGCATCAAAAGGCTGCCATAAGAATAATCACTATCAGAGCCCAGACGATATGCCTGTTATACAAAGTTTAAAGCTACTTGACTTGCCGGACATCCACATGTACATATGATAGTTTTTGTGCTAAGAGTGTAGTTTACATATAATAAAAGAATGGTAAGCACAGAAGAAACTCAAGAATTATGCAGTGCATTTTGGGCAGCTAATCATAAGGCTTAAATATTACTTAAGAACTTGACATACTCTTAAGTAGGATTTCTTGTGCACTTAATTACAAAGTGCAACAAGAAGCACAGCTAATGACAAATAGTCGGTTACAAAAGATTCAATGATTTTCAGTTTTGTGGAGTGATTAAATAGAGATGATATAGCAAGTTGCTTAGTTACAACAGAAGTACAATGGGACAAGATGTTACTAATTTTGTATGGGAGTTGGAGGAAGGCTGGAAGAACAGGGACAGAATTGGAGGAAAGCTGGTTTTATTTGGCATAGTGTACTCTCCTAATTGTGGTTGCAGGGGTCGATACTCGGCTCCTGGCCCCGCCTCTTCACTGAACGATACTAGGTCCCCTCTCTCCCTGCTCCATGAGCTTTATCATACCTCGTCTTAAAGCTATGTATGGTTCCTGCCTCCACTACATCACTTGCTAGACTATTCCACTTCCTGACTACTCTGACTGAAGAAATACTTCCTAACATCCCTTTGACTCATCTGAGTCTTCAACTTCCAAGTGTGACCCCTTGTTTCTGTGTCCCCTCTCTGGAACATCCTGTCTGTCCACCTTGTCTATTCCACACAGTATTTAGTATGTCATTATCATGTCTCTTGTAACCGTCCTGTCCTCCAGTATCGTCAGGCCGATTTCCCTTAACCTTGTCGCAAACCTTTGCACTTTCTCTAATTTCTTGACGTGCTTGACCCGGTGTGGGTTTCAAACTGGTGCTGCATACTCCAGTATGGGCCTGACGTACACGGTGTAGTGTCTTGAATGATTCCTTACTGAGGTATCAGAATGCTATTTTCAGGTTTGCCAGGTGCCCATATGCTGCAGCAGTTATCTGGTTGATGTGTGCTTCTGAAGATGTGCTCAGTGTTATACTCGTCCCAAGATCTTTCTCCTTGAGCGAGGTTTGCAGTCTTTGGCCACCTAGCCTATACTCTGTCTTCCTTGCCCTTCCCCAGTCTTCATGACTTTGCATTTGGTGGGGTTAAATTCTAAGGGAGACTGGGCAAGGGTCACTCTAAAAGAGGTTGGAGGGAGGGGGTAATGGAGGTTTTGTATGTGAGGAGCTTGAACATTTAGCAGGTGTGAGAGAGCATGTTAGATAGGATTAGATTTTTAGATTTTGCCACCGAAGTGGCTAGTTTATTGTGCACCCCTTATCCATCCTGTAGACAGTAGTGCAAGAGCATATGGATACACAAGAGGCCTAGGAACTAGGCCCCAAAAGAGTTAACAGGTGTACATATGGGTTTATATCTACATATCTACAGTTCACTTACCTGTTGTAAGCAAATTTAGGAAATTTGCTTAGTATATCTGGTATCTTGTTTTCATTAATAAGATATCCTGGCATGTTACATAGGTTATTATACTGTCTGTCTCTGTAGTCCTCAGTAAGTGGACAATTAAGCACATAGTGTTCAAGACAGTGAACATATGCCTGATCACATAATTTGCATTTAGTTTGATGATCTGTGTCTCTCAAACTGCCAGAAGTACTTGTAACTAAGCCTAAGCCTGGTCAGTCTGTTCACATTGCATGTTGCTCCATAAACATACTTATCTACGGTCATGTTATCACAGTGGGTTATAGATCTACTCGGGCTTCTAACTGCATTCCTATAACAGTCATATTCATTATTTACTTCTATCCTAATATTATTCCTAATGCTAGACACAGATATACCAAAATTATATTCTACATTCTTCTTCTTGGTACTCTTCTTGGCTAACATATCAACTTTATTATGGAGTAATCCAATGTGTGATGGGATCCATAGCAATTGTACATTAATCCCTTTGTCCCTGATTTTTGAGTATTTATACCTGGCTTCTCCAATGAGCATGTTGTTGGAGTCATTATATGAGTCAAGAGCCTTCAGTGACGACATAGAATCAGTAATGATGATAGTCAAGCTCAGTGTCATAGGTTAGCTTTAGCGCCATTAGGATTGCAAGCAATTCAGTTTGCAGTGTAGACGCCCAGTTGTTAATTCTTATGCCTGACTTAACAAATTTATTATCATTCTTAACTAAGGAGGTAGCAACAAGAGCAGATGCAGCCCTGCCAGAAGACTCCTGTTTAGATCCATCAGTGTATATAACGTGTGATAACTTATTACTACCAGCTAGGCGAGAAATTTCTTCTTGAGCAGTTGCTTTAACAAGTGATTTAAGGAAGGGATTACTAGCAATGAGCTTCTTGGGAGGGACTTGCAGGTATGTGATATTAAATGAACACGTCTTCCATGGAGGGGTGAAATGCTCTTGTTGTCTACAGTGATACAGTTCACGCAGGTTATAAAACTTAATGCAATTGCACGTTTTCACAATCCATTTAGATCTGTTTGTATTTACTTCTAGACGGTAAGGTTGGAGACAAGTGGTTTTTATGACTGTTTTTGGAGTGTGAGCAAGCGAAGGTAGTTAGCGGGACTTGTCCTGGAGGTGGAAAGTACAGTGCCTGCACTCTGAAGGTGGGACTGGGATATTTGCAGTTTTGAGGGGCATCTGAACTGTAGTATTAGTGCACCTCTGGCAAGACAGTGATGGTGAAAGTGTTTCTTCTGTTTTGGGTCACCCTGCCTCAGTGGGAGACTGCTGGTGTGTTAAAAAAAAAAAAAAAAAAAGTCACAAAAAGTGTTTACAGTAATTTGTCCCATGTATTTTGGAGTTAGTTATATTATGTTGCTTAAATACTTCTTCCTAAGCTTATCCTACATATTCTGTTTTACTAGTGACCATCTCAAGATTCACAAGAAGACGCATGATACTCAAAAACCATACCAGTGTTCTGTCTGCAATCGTGGGTACAACACTGCAGCAGCTCTGACAGCTCACATGCAAAACCACAAAGCCAAACTCACAGCACATGCTCTTAATCAATTATTGAAAGATGCTCAAGGACCAGGAGAAACCCACACTCTAACCCAGCTGTTGAGAGATACCTCTGGAGATGTGCACTCTCAGGCACTGAATCACCTCTTGAAGGATACTCAGAAAGTAAGCAGTAGCTCTGGTTCAGTCTAGAAACAAATCAATCATTATATTTTAGTATCTTAATTTATGCACATTAGAGTTAAATTTGTAAATTCCTTCCAATCCTATTTTTCTTAATTTATTACTACTACTCCATGGGGAAGTAGAGAAGAATCTTTCTGCAATAAGCCATACATGTTGTAAGAGGCGACTAAAATGCATGTATAAATTACATAATGCAAAAAAAAAAAAAAAAAAAGTTTCTTATTTTGGGTCACTCTGCCTTTGTGGGAGATGGCTGTTAAAAAAAAAAATGATGTAAATTTTGTTTACAGGAGCAGTTATTAAGCCCACGGGGAATAGAGCTAGGAGCAGGGTCTTCTCCTGGTGACTTGACAGCCTCTCCAGTTGGGGAGCCTTCACCAACAATATCCCCACTGGCCACTGTTCGGTGTCCCATCTGTCATGCACACTGTAGAAATCAAGCTCATCTACAGGTTGGTATTAAAATTTCATTCCTTTCAGTGTTGAAGATTTTATTTTTAAGATTCAAACTCTCTTATTTCATCAGGACATGCTTGAATATTAGTGAATTGGATAGGTCTGGTAATACAGATTTTATTTCTTTGCAAATGTTACAAATGTGTGATTACATTTTATAGAGAGTAGTTAACCCGTAAACGGTCCAAACGTATATATACGTTTATTCAACATTTGAAAGTATGTAAAAAAAAGTAGATCTTCTTTTTGTTTTTCTACATTTGAAAATGTGTAAAAAAAAACTTTTATCTACTTTTTTTTTTTTTATATTTGAAAATGCAAAAAAAAAAAATAGATCTACTTTTGTAGCACTACACATGTGAACGTAGATTTGCTTGGACCGTTTACGGGTTAAGTACGAAGAAAGTTGGGCATACTAATCCTAATGCTGACAGACTACTTAAAACTAGACAGGTTAGTGATAAATTTTAATTATCCATTATTTACCTTATTATTACAGTGAGGTAGCCAAAGTTTTATAATTAAAAGATTTGTAGTAGTGTTGCAGCAGATAACAGTACAGTATTATGATTAGTACAATTTGCTGTGATAAAACAGTACAATTTTAAGTACATATTAATGTTTTAATTAAGTTAGTCATATTCTGCTCCATCCTTTTTAAGTACCTAAACCACCTTGATAACCCTTCCTCAGTCCCATTAATTAAACCTTTGGTAACTCCACATGCTTCTAATTTCCACATTTTGAATTCTCTGCATAATATTCACCTTGCACACTTCTCTCAATCATGACATCCCTGTCTCCAGCCTCCTCCTTACTGCAACATCTAAAAACCCATGTCTCACAAGCATGTAAGTGTTGGTACTCTTATACTTTGGTATGTTCCCTTTTTTTTTCTTTTCCTGCATAAGTAGGGTTGTTATTGAAAGAATTAAGAGGTAAGACAGAGTAGGATTGCAGATGAGCAAGGAGGCTTTAGAGTGGGTAGGGGATGTGTAGATCGAGTGTTTACATTGAAGCATATATGTGAACAGTATTTAGATAAAGGTAAGGAAGTTTTCATTGCAGTTATGGATTTAGAAAAGGCATATAGAGTGGATAGGGGAGCAATGTGGCAGATGCTGCAAGTATATAGAATAGGTAGTAAGTTATTAAAGAGTTATTATGAGGATAGTGAGGCTTAAGTTAGGGTGTGTAGAAGAGAGGGAGACTACTTCCCGGTAAAAGTAGGTCTTGGACAGGGATGTGTAATGTCACCATGGTTGTTTAATATATTTATAGATGGAGTTGTAAAAGATGTAAATGCTAGGGTGTTAGGGAGAGGGGTGGGATTAAATTATGGGGAATCAAATACAAAATGGGAGTAGTTATTTTTTGCTGATACTGTGCTTATGGGAGATTCTAAAGAAAATTTGCAAAGGTTAGTGGACGAGTTTGGGAGGGTGTGTAAAGGTAGAAAGTTGGAAGTGAACATAGATAAGAGTAAGGTGATGAGGGTATCAAATGATTTAGATAAAGAAAAATTGGATGTCACATTGGAAAGGGAGTATGGAAGAAGTGAACATTTTAGGATATTTGGGAGTTGACTTGTCAGCGGATGGGTTTATGAAGGATGAGGTTAACCATAGAATTGATGAAGAAAAAAAGGTGAGTGGTGCATTGAGGTATCTGTGGAGACAAAAAATGTTATCCATGGTGGCAAAGAAGGGAATGTACAAAAGTATAGTGGTACCAGCACTCTTATATGGGTGTGAAGCTTGGGTTGCAAATGCTTCAGCGAGGAGGCTGCTGGAGGCAGTGATGTCCTGTCTAATGGCAATGTATGGTGTAAATATTATACAGAGAATTCAGAGTGTGGAAATTAGGAGGAGGTGTGGAGTTAATAAAAGTAAGGTCAGAGGGCTGAATAGGGGTTGAGGTGATTTGGTCAT
>NC_091339.1:18799875-18877375 GCF_038502225.1 Cherax quadricarinatus | reverse complement strand
CTTACGAAGAGATAGAGAATCTTTTCCCGATCATAATGACACCAAAAGTATGAAATTTGATGGAAAACTTACGGAATTATGCTCGTGCGAAGTTAGCGGTCTCGACGATGTTTACGCATCGGTGATTTTGCCCACTTTGAGCCCTATTTTCGGCCAATTCCAGTGTACTTGTCGACAAAAATCATAACTATTTCACTAGAACTCCATTTTTTTTATCGAAGGAGTACAAGAAACCACCCATTTACCGATTTCAACTATCCAATACAGTGGTCAGACTTTAGCAATTTTGCCAATTTCACACAAATTTCAAAAGATGCCAATTTCCGAATAGGGTTCAGAATAAACAAAGACATTCCTGGCACTAAAATAACATTTCCTCTGTTCATTAGTCATGCCCCGATGCCCCTCTTACATTGTTTTTCTTTCCACTTTGAATTTTTATTCTCGCAAAAAAAAAAATAGAAGATTTACTGTTATGCAGACTACTGTATTAGTGTAGAAATGGTATAAATAATATCGGCGTACTTGTGAGAGAATATTAGACTCGCCAGTTGACGTGTATTGGACGCTTGGCATGATTTGTTTACTTTTGAACTTTGGTAAAAATTTAACATTTTTGCTACTTTGAGTGGAATTTCAAGGTAGTTTTCTTTGTAAAACCAGTCAAAATCATCTCAATTTCTGTAATATGTCCTCCATTCTATAAAAATAAGACCAGGAAAACTAGAATACAACAGTGAATACCATACGAAAATACAGTGCAAAGTCGCTGTTTTAATCCAAAAACAGTCAGTTTTTTTTTTTTTCTCATTACGCACTGTGTGCTGCAGGATTTTTTTTTATACTGCGCACACTGACCACATAGACCCATTCTTTCATATGTAGGCCTACCAGCTTTCTCTCACTCGATTTGAGGGCGCTAGAATTTAGGCGTAATACTACATCAAAAACCCTGGGTCGTAAGCCGTACTAGTACGTCTGAAACCCTGAAAGGGTTAAAAGTAAATCTGGAAATATAGCTCAAGCTCTACCATTATTGTTGAAACGAGTGGCTCTTGTCTTTTCACCCACCATTACATTACTCTAACAAATCACTAGAAACCAACACTTTTCCAACATCACTCAAAATAATAAGGGTTACACCAAAGTGGTGACCCAACAGATGTAAATGACTATAGGCCAATATCAAACTTGCCTTTACTTTACAAACTCTTCGAGAAGCTCGTACACAACAAATTTTACTCCTTCATTACACCACAAAGCTTTCTTAACCCCTGCCAGTTTGGCTTCAGAAGAAACAAAAGCACAAATGACAATAAAAATGCTAGACCTGCTGTACATAGCACTCAAAAAAAAATGAACACTCACTTGGACTCTTTATTGGTCTTAAGGAAGCTTTGGATACAGTAGACCACGGCATCCTACTCCACAAGCTTGATCATTACAGTATAAGAGGCCATGCACTTGCATATATCAAGTCTTACTTTATTAATAGACTGTCTCTACTAATAGCACAACATCTGCAGGAAGACCTCTGGACACTGGCATATCACAGGGAAGCATTCTTGACCCTGTACTTTTCCTGTTATAAACGACCTCCTAAACGTATCGCAACAACTCGAACCTATTCTCTTTGCTGACGACGACAACTTTTGTCATCTCCCAACATAATCTTGCCTCACTTAACACTGTTGTTAATGAAGGATGTGTAAAAATATTGACCTGAATGACTGTTAATAAACTTGCTTAACCTTCTGTATTATGTTTGGAAGTAGAGCAAGTGAGGTCCAACTAAACATTATGCTTAACAATACCCCTATTGCTAAACATAATGAGGGAAAATTTCTGGGTCTGCACCTTGACAACCATTTGAAATTCAACACCCATATCCAACACACAACAAAAAAAAGTATCCAAAACGGTTGGCATCCTCTCTAAGATATGTTATTTTGTACAACCTGCACTATGCTATTCTCTAATCTACCCCTACCTCACCTATGCTATTTGTGCCTGGGAGTCCACACCAGCAACTCACCAATAATAACCCAACAAAAAGCTGCAGTGTGTATGATCACACAATCCACTGCTAGACAACCCCCCTTCCCCTCCACCCTCTTCAAAGACCTAAACCTACTCACTATACAAAACACTCACTCTTACTACTGTGCAACTTACATTTACAGAATAAATAAATTTTAATACAAAATCCTGACCTGAAGCATTTTCTTGATAGTTGCAACAGGACAGACAAAAAACACTTGACATACAAATCTCTGACATTCCTTGTGTCCAGCTAAATCTCTTCAAAAGTTCATTGTGCATAAAATGGGCAAAAATTTGGAAAAAACTGCCAGAAATCTCCAGAAACTGACTCGGCCAGCATTTTCAAAACTACCGTTAAAAAACACCTCAACCTATCGCAGCCCCACCTAAATACACGTATAAAAACTATGCGTGCATTTGCTCAATGTCATGAACATAGGTAAAACATTATAATCAGTATATACTCTCAATATCTGTTATCCTCTCAAATGTTAAAAAATTCATTGTGTCCAATTTAGGTTAATAATCAAACCTATAATTCCTCTATTAAACTTACTAAAAGCCATATAGCATGAACTAATAGAACATTCATTTCTCTTGTATGCATTGTAAACTCTTAAATTTACAATTACACTTACTTGAGTGACTATATGTACAAAGTTACTCATTGTTATTGCCTCATTAATCTTAAGTTAGTCTCAAGTTTGCCCGAAATTCTTTGCATATAAAGGGGCTTTTGGCATGTATATACACCCAAATTTCATTCTCCTTTGTACATTGTATCATGCTGAAATAAATTTATTATTATTGCATAGTATTTTTTTTGGTCATCAAATGAAAATTTTTGAAGCTGTTGAGAGTTGTTGTTGTTCTTGTTGTTCTTGTTCTTGTTCTTCTTGTTCTTCTTGTTGTTCCTCTTGTTCTTGTTCTTCTTGTTCTTGTTCTTCACTTTGACAATGTTTACTCAAGTTATGTCATGCACATGGAATATCAGAGGTACATTTCTAGTGTCGTTGAAAGAAGATTTCTAGCGTCGCTGTCAGAGTTCTGTTCCAGCTCGCCAAGAAATAGCTAAGGGTCAATATTTGTATCGAGTGTTCTGTTCATGTAACCTGGACAGCAGTGGGTTGATACTCAGTACATTTAATAGGGCAGAGTCTTAGAATAGTGGGAGAGGGTGTGTTGCCTGGAATCAGGTTGATTATTGTAATGGCAGATATTTTATGATTACATTTAGGTGATTTGCTTGTTTAGATTCCCATGCACAGATACTGTAGGTGAGGCAGGATATAAACCCCTTGAGAGTCCAAACCGTAGATCTACGTCATGAGCTCGGCTCACTCTGATAAGCTGTGAGCGGTAAATTTGTGCCTAGATATGAGAGAATACATCTGTGGTATGTGTACACCACATAAAACAAATCCTGCAGCACACAGTGCATAACAAGAGAAAAAACTGAGACCGTAATTTTCTATTAAAACAGCAACTTTGCAGTGTTTTTTCGTATATTTTTTATAGCTGTATTTGCGATTTCTTGGTCTCATTTGATAGAATGGAAGATATATTACAGAAGTAGAGATGATTTTGATTGGTTTTAGTACTGAAAATGGCTTGAAACAGCTCAAAGTAGCGGAAATGTTAAATTTTTGCCGATGTTCAAGAATAAACAAATGACGTCGCACGTCTAATACACGCCAGTGGTGGGTCTAATATATGTTCACAAATGTGCTGATATCATTTATACAATTATTACAATATTGCATGACCGTAAATCTTCCATTTTTTGGTTTGAATAAAAATTCATTATGTGAATTAAAAATGAAAAATGGAATTCATTTGTAAAGCCTGAAAATGTAATTAATGAACAGAGGAAATGATAGTTTAGTGCCAGGAATGCCTGCATTGTTTATTCTGGATCCTATTTTGAAATTGGAATATTTTGAACTTTGCACTAAATTGGCCAAATTACCAATTTCAAATCACTTTATTTTGTAGTTGAAACAGTTGAGTTGGTGATTTCTTGTGCTCCATAGATAGAAAAGAAGTAATAATAATGAAATAGCTAACAATTTGGTCGACTGGAATAAGGTAATTGGCCTAAAATGGGAGTGAAAGTTGGCAAAATTGCCGATGCGTAAATATCGCCGACACATCAAAATTCGTGAGAACATAATTTCATCAGTTTTCCATCAAATTTCGTACTTTTTGTTTTGTTACCTTCAGAAAAAGATTCTCTACTATTTCATAGGAAAAAATAACAAAATTATTTTTTGAAAATTCTTGGACACTGGTGCACACTTTGAAATTTGGCCTTTGGACCCTGAAAGGGTTAAAGGGTAACCCTAGTACATGGTCAGTAGTGTTGATTGTGGTGCATAGTAGTGTTCTCTGGAAAGAATGCTTGCTGCTTTATAGGTGAGTTCAAGGTCTCTGAATCCATATTGCTGAAACTTCATTTAGATCGAGAGGCCTATTCTTGATCTTGTCAACAACCTATACCAGACCCTAGTGCAATTGCAAGTACCATTTCAATTTGTGTTTTTATATTAAGTCCTACTCTAAGATTGTTTTCATATCTTAGTGACTATATTGTGTGTGCAATTAGTGTATATTTCAATTATATTATTGTTCAAGACCCTTAACTATCTTTTGCTAACTAGTACCAACTACCTCTATATATACATGTGTATATATATATATATATATATTATATATATATATATATATATATATATATATATATATATATATATATATATAATATATATTATATATATATATATACATGTATATATATATATATTATATATTATATATATATATATATTATATATTATATATTATATATATATATATATATATATATATATATATATATATATATATATATATATATATATATATATATATATATATATAATTTATTTATTTATTTATTTATTTATTTTCTACTTTTTTTATTCTTTTGCTACCTTAACTTGTATATTTTATCTTGTCAATTTAAATCTAGTTATACTCTAATTCTTGTAAACAACTTATATAACACCTTAGTGCAATTACAACTGAGAGTCTTGTGCCTTTTTTATATCATTAGATTAAACTCAGTTGTACTATAGCTCATTCTAGCTCAATACATAGTCAATACCAAATTCATTATATTGACCATAGTGTAATTACTAGTGAGAGCCTGGTGCTATTTTTAATTTGTATTTTTATATTATTAGATTAAACCTAGTTGTACTATAGCTCATTCCAGCACAACACATAGACAACACCAACTTCATTATTCTCTATAAGGATTACAATGCTGAGTTTACAGAAATTTGGTTGTTTGGTTTACATGTAGTAAAATTGTGATTACAGAGTGTACCACTAGAACGCTTAGCATGGCTAGGCATTTCGGGCATACTTAGTTTTATTCTTAATTGTAAAATATTACAAATTATGAGGTAAGTTGGTATTATGGCTAAGTGACTAAATACTAGTTTGTGAGTTTAGCAATGTGAATGCTTTTGTTTTGGCACAGTACATAGTTTCAGTATTGGAGTATCACAGGATTCATTATTTTAAGACTGAGATTAATATTTCTGTTTATGGTCAAATGAGTGAGCGAGTGTAAGTGTGAACCACCAGGTGGTATTCGTGTAGTTAGTTGACGGGGTGTATCAGGGAGATAAGATGTTTTCTAATGGTAGTTTTGAAGGTGATGAATGTGTCTGCAGTTCTAGAGTTCTCAGGTAGGGTATTCCAGATTTTAGGGCCTTTGACATGCATTGAATTTTTGTAAAGGTTTAGTCGGACACGGGGAATGTCGTAGAGATGTTTGTGTCTGGTGTTATGCCTGTGGGTTCTGTCACAACTATCAAGAAAGCGTTTTAGGTCAAGGTTGATATTAGAGTTTAAGGCCCTGTAGATATAGATTGCACAGTAGTAAGTGTGGATGTACTGAACTGGGAGCAAGTTTAGATCTATGAAGAGTGGGGGGGTGTGTTGCCAGAGATGGGATTTAGTGATTATTCTTACTGCAGCTTTTTGTTGGGTTATTATTGGCTTTAGGTGTGTTGCTGCAGTTGATCCCCAAGCACAAATAGCATAGGTGAGGTATGGATAAATAAGTGAGTGGTATAGTGTGAGAAGGGCATTTTGCGGCACGTAGTATCGTATCTTGGAGAGGATCCCAGCCGTTTTGGATACTTTTTTGGCTATATGCTGGATATGGGTGCTGAAATTCAGGTTGTTGTCAAGGTATAAGCCTAGGAATTTTCCCCCATTATTTCTGGTAATTAGAGTGTTGTCAATCTTAATGTTAATTTGTGCATCTCCTGCTCTGCTACCAAACATAATATAGTAGGTTTTGTCAGTGTTAAGCGTAAGTTTATTGGCTGTCATCCAAGTCGATATTTTAATCAGCTCCTCATTCACAATAGTGTTGAGGGTGGCAAGATTAGGGTGAGAGATGACATAAGTCGTGTCATCAGCAAAGAGAATGGGTTTCAGGTGTTGGGATACGTTTGGAAGGTCATTGATGTATATGAGGAAGAGCAGGGGACCAAGGACACTTCCCTGCGGAACTCCAGTATCAAGTGGCCGTGTTGCTGATGCTGTGTCCTTAATGGTGACGTACTGATACCTATTAGTAATGTAAGATTTGAAATAAGCAAGCGCATGGCCTCTTATACCGTAGTGATCAAGTTTGTGGAGTAGGATGTCGTGGTTTACTGTGTCAAAAGCTTTTCTTAGGTCAATAAAAATTCCTAGTGGATATTCCTTATTTTCCAATGATGTGTAAAGCAGATCTAGCATTTTTATGATTGCATCATTAGTGCTTTTATTTTTCCTGAATCCAAACTGGCAGGGGTTGAGTATGTTTTGAGCCGTTATAAATGAATAGTCTCCTGTGCACGAGTTTCTCAAAGATTTTGGATAGCAATGGTAAGTTAGATATTGGCCTATAGTTGTTTAAGTCTGTAGGGTCACCACCTTTATGTATTGGTGTAACCCTTGCCATCTTGAGTAGTTTCGGGAAGGTGCTAGTCTCTATTGACTTGTTAAAAAGTAATGAAATAGCATGCGAAAGGACATGGGCTTCTCGCTTGTACAGTAATGGTGGGACATGAGACAGATTCCCCGAGTTATTTTTAAGTGACTTTATGATCTCAATGACTTCCGTGGGCTCAGTTGGTGCAAGATAGAAGGAATTAGGGAAATTTCCATCTAGGTAGTCCCCGGCATGGGCATTGGTATGTGGGATTTTACTGGCGAGATTAGATCCTATGTTTGAGAAGAAGTCGTTTATCTTGTTAGCTGTGTCAGTGGGATGTAGTGGTGTTTCATTAGGTTTAGTTAGGACAATATTCTTGGTTTTTCTCAGTTTGTGGGTCCCTAGAATCTGAGAGTGTTTTCCAGGTCTTTTTTATATCTCCTCTAGTGTCTGTGAATCTACTGGAGTAGTATAGTTGTTTGGGTTTTTTTATTACTTTGGTGAGAGCTGATGAATAGTGTTTAAGAGTATCTTTGTGTATTAAGCCCTGTCTATATTGCTTTCCATATTGGTGTTTCTTGTCAATGGATTTCAGAATGGTGCTGGTTAGCCATGGGCAACCAAGCCGTTTGTTTGTGATCCGTTTTGTTTTTATAGGACAATGTTTGTTGTATAGTCTAAGTAATTTGTTAAGAAAAATGTCTGTCCAGTCATCAATACCATTGGCCTTGGAGAATTCTGTAGGCCAATCAACAGTCTCTAGGTCAGCTGTGAACTTCCTTACTGAGGCCTCGTCATGGAGTCTAAATGAGACTTTGTTGTATTCAAGTGGTGGTTTACTAATGTTTGTCAGGAGGAAGGTAGGGTAGTGGTCTGTAGTGCTATCTGTGATTATCCCTGATTTAAGGGGGGCTAGTATATTGGTCCATATGTGGTCTATTATGGTTGCACTTGTCTCAGTGAGCCTGGTTGGTTTAGTTATTGTTGGTATGAGAAGTGTGTTGTTCATATTGTTGATGAAATCAGTTACAGGCTGATCATCATTGTGTATTAGTGACTATATTCTACATGACCAAAATGCTATAGCTATATACTTGTCCAAACTTCCCACCACTACAGATATCAGTACTAAAACTCAACACACAACTCAGGATATTAATAACCATAATTTAAACCTAGAAGATGATTGATCACATTGACCCTGATCTAAACCTCCATAATCTGACACACAATCAAAACCTATTGGAAAGTAACTGCCTTTACTACACAGCATCACAAGCCAGCACTATCCTAAACAATGCTAAAAGTCTATCAGTACTTAACTACAACATCAGGTCCTTAAGCAAACACTATGATGACCTCCTGGCACTCCTTGAATCACTAAAGAC
The DNA here is from genome assembly GCF_038502225.1 of Cherax quadricarinatus. Lineage (NCBI taxonomy): Eukaryota > Metazoa > Arthropoda > Malacostraca > Decapoda > Parastacidae > Cherax > Cherax quadricarinatus. Next base: position 18,868,963 of record NC_091339.1, on the reverse strand, counting down.
ACCCTTCTCCTGCATTATTCTTACCGAGACCTGGCTTAAGCAGGACACAATAGATATCTACCCTCTACCAGGATACACATCAATCCACAACTGCAGACCATACCAAGTTGGGGGTGGTATTGCAATCTATTACTCTAACCAATTATCTTGTATTAGCACCACTTGCTTTAGTGATGAATATGGAGAATACATTTTTGCTAATTTTACTGTAAAAAACCTTAAGACGCCTATAACAATCTGTGCCATTTACCGGATACCCCACACAAACATCCCAAATTTCAGTGAGAAATTAAAGGCACTAATAACAGACAAATTAATAAGCACCACCTTCTCTTAGCTGGAGACTTCAACATCAACCTTGGCCTACTACTACTGATTTCATCAACAATATGAACAACACACTTCTCATACCAACAATAACTAAACCAACCAGGCTCACTGAAACAAGTGCAACCATAATAGACCACATATGGACCAATATACTAGCCCCCCTTAAATCAGGGATAATCACAGATAGCACTACAGACCACTACCCTACCTTCCTCTTGACAAACATTAGTAAACCACCACTTGAATACAACAAAGTTTCATTTAGACTCCATGATGAGGCCTCAATAAGGAAGTTCACAGCTGACCTAGAGACTGTTGACTGGCCTACAGAATTCTCCAAGGCCAATGGTATTGATGACTGGACAGACATTTTTCTTAACAAATTACTTAGACTATACAACAAACATTGTCCTATAAAAACAAAACTGATCACAAACAAACGACTTGGTTGCCCATGGCTAACCAGCACCATTCTGAAATCCATTGATAAGAAATGCCAATATAAAAAGCAATATAGACAGGGCTTAATACACAAAGATATTCTTGAACACTATTCATCAGTCCTCGCCAAAGTAATAAAGAAAGCCAAACAACTATACTCCAGTAGATTCACTGACACAAGAGGAGATATAAAAAAGACCTGGAAAACACACACTGATTCAAGGGACCCACAAACTGAAAAAAAACCAAGAATATTGTCCTAACTAAACCTAATGAAACACCACTGCAACCCACTGACACAGCTAACAAGATAAACGACTTCTTCTCAACCATAGGTTCTAATCTCTCCAATAAAATCCCACGTACCAATGCCCATGCCGGGGACTACCTAGATGAGAATTTCCCAAATTCCTTCTATCTTGCTCCAACTGAGCCCACAGAAGTCACCGAATTTATAAAGTCACTTAAAAATAACTCAGGGAATCTGTCTCATGCCCCACCATTATTGTACAAGAGAGCGGCCCATGTCCTCTCGCATACTATCTCATTACTTTTTAACAAGTCACTAGAAACTAGCACCTTCCCGAAACTACTCAAGACGGCAAGGGTTACACCAATACATAAAGATGGTGACCCTACAGATTTAAACAACTATAGGCCAATATCAAACTTACCATTGCTATCCAAAATCTTTGAGAAACTTGTGCACAGGAGACTATATTCATTTATAACGGCACAAAACATACTCAACCCCTGCCAATTTGGATTCAGGAAAAATAAAAGCACTAACGATGCAATCATAATGCTAGATCTGCTTTACACAGCTTTGGAAAATAAGGAATATCCACTAGGAATTTTTATTGACCTAAGAAAAGCTTTTGACACAGTAGACCACGGCATCCTACTCCACAAACTTGACCATTATGGTATAAGAGGCCATGCGCTTGCATATTTCAAATCTTACCTATTAGTAAGGTATCAGTATGTCACCACTAAAGACACAGCATCAACAACACAGCCACTTGATACTGGAGTTCTGCAGGGAAGTGTCCTTGGTCCCCTGCTCTTCCTCATATACATCAATGATCTTCCAAATGTATCTCAACACCTGCACCCCATTCTTTTTGCTGACGACACGACTTGTCATCTCTCACCCTAATCTTGCCACCCTCAACACCATTGTTAATGAGGAGCTGATCAAAATATCGACTTGGATGACAGCCAATAAACTTACGCTTAATGCTGACAAAACCTACTACATTATGTTTGGTAGCAGAGCAGGAGATGCGCAAATTAACATTAAGATCGACAACACTCTAATTGCCAGGCATAATGAGGGCAAATTCCTAGGCCTATACCTCGACAACAACCTGAACTTCAGCACCCATATCCAACACATAACCAAAAAAGTATCCAAAACGGTTGGGATCCTTTCCAAGATACAATACTATGTGCCGCAAACTGCCCTTCTCACACTATACCATTCACTTGTATATCCATACCTCACCTATGCTATCTGTGCTTGGGGGTCAAATGCAGCAACACACCTAAAGCCAATAATAACCCAACAAAAAGCTGCAGTAAGAATAATCACTAAATCCCATCCCTGGCAACACACTCCCCCACTCTTCATAGATCTAAACTTACTCCCTGTTCACTACATCCACACTTACTACTGTGCAATCTACATCTACAGGACCTTAAATTCCAATATTAACCTTGACCTAAAACACTTTCTTGATAGTTGTGACAGAACCCACAGGCACAACACCAGACACAAACATCTCTACGACATTCCCCGTGTCCGACTAAACCTTTACGAAAATTCAATGTATGTCAAAGACCCCAAAATCTGGAACACCCTACCTGAAAATTCTAAAACTGCAGACACATTCATCACCTTCAAAACTACCATCAGAAAACATCGTCTCCCTGATACACCCTGTCAACTAATTATACAAATACCACCTGGTGGTTCACACTTATTCACCCATTTGACCATAAACAGAAATATCAATCTCAATCTCAAAATAATGAATCTTAACTAGTCATAAGTTGGCCTGTAATACTCCAATACTGAAACTATGTATAGTGCCAAAACAAAAGCATTCACATTGCTAAACTCTCAAACTAGAATTTAGTCACTTTGCCATAATACCAACTTGCCTCATAATTTTGTAATATTTTAAACTTAAGATTTAATCTAAGTCTGCCCGAAATGCCTAGCCATGCTAGGTGTTCTAGTGGTGCACTCTGAAATTATTATTTTACTACATGTAAACCACACAATAACCAAATTCTGTAAACTCAGCATTGTAATCCTTATAGAGAATAAACTTTGAATTTGAAAGTTGTATTTTTTTTTGGTCAAAAACAAAACTGACAAGGGTTAAAAATAATTTATGAATATGTATAGTTTCCAATCGCCTGTTCTCTTATTTTGGCTGGCACAGCTTTCTTGCCATATTTTACTGGAGTGCTAAACGTGTAGGGAGGCAGTCAGTTCAAAGAGCAATGGCAGCTCCAGTTCCTTAGTAGATCAAGAGCTCTCGCTGGCATTGAGGCACTTCCCTTCAAGTTTTTTCTCTCTCTCTCTCTCTCTCTCTCTCTCTCTCTCTCAATAACCATCTGTTGTGATAAAACTTTTAGTTAGAATTTATGAAAGTGTTTTCTAAGCAGCACTGGGTTACTCCTCAGGGTTTGGTATCTTCTGATTATAATGATGAATAGTTGTCTAGTAAAAATAATTTATAATGTATAAATAAAATGCACATTACATTCTCAGCGCCATCTGTCTCGTTACCACGGTGATGAAATACATGCAGTGTCAGCTGAGCGTCCTGCATCGTGTGGTGGAGGTTCTGGAGCATCATCAATAGGTGGTGCATCCTCTGCAGCTTCCACACCTTCACCTCGACCACCATCTTCTCTACCCTCTCCCAGGCCTCTTCCCAACCCTCTGTTATCACTTGTTAGTGGAAAGTTATCCTGCCTTTATTGCTCTAGAGATGGATTTCCTTCTCTAGAGGCTTTACAACTTCATCTACAGTCTGCTCATGGTTAGTCATATTCAAGTATTTCTTTAATGTGTTAAATGAAAGTTTTTAAATGATAAACATTAATTTGTTTCAATATTAATATTTGGTGTTTTTTTTCTAGGGTCTGTATTGAATGGTGAAGTTAGAGACATGGCAGCAATGCTGGGTCTGCCATCCTCTTTAGGCACATCTCTTGGTGCTAGTGGTTTGGCTTCATCCATAGCCTCTCCCCTTGGCCCCGGATCATCACGGGGAGTTAGCTGTGAACTGTGTGGGGCTCGTGTTGGAGGAGTCACAGCTCTACAGAGACATGTTGTTACAGCCCACACTTTCACGGATCTGTTGGCACGTGCTGCTGAAGGGGTCTTCTGTGCACAGTGCCTCTTGCCCTTTAGTAATCCAGGTGCCTTAGCTGAACACATCAAACTTGTTCATGCTGCACCAGTTCTCTCAGCAGTGCTCAATAAACGCCCACCTTCTCCCCCAACTGATACTCCAACTGACTTGAGCAAAAAGTCCCGGCACGAAACTCTGACATCAGATCTTCCTGCCTCCACATTACTATGCAGCCAGTGCAATGCTCCATTTACAAATTTTGAAGCCTTCCGAAGGCATCTCAAGTCTCACTTAGATGGAGGAGAGCAGCTTGCTTCAACAGCTGGTGCAGTGCAGCTTGCATGTCCAGAGTGCCGTCTACCATTGACATCAGAAGCAGCATTAGAAGCTCACTTATCAACTCATTTAGGTGTTACATGTACAGAGTATGGATGTCAAGCATGTCTGAAACTTTTTTCAAAGCCTGATGAATTACAAAAGCACTTAATGGATATTCATGCACATCATCTTTATCGTTGTGCTCTGTGCAAGGAGATGTTTGATTCTAAAGTGTCAATCCAGGTACATTTTGCTGTAAAACATAGTAATGAATGTAAAGTAAGTAAATGCACGAGGTGTTCCCTCATATTCCGTTCTCACTCGGAGTTTGAAGGACATATACGTTCCAGTCATGTGCGTCGTGGGCATTCTGGCAGCGATCAAATATCAGGTAGTGGTTCTGGTGGTGGCTCTGGAGGATCATATCGTTGTCTGTTGTGCACTTTAACTCTAAGTTCTGAGGCAGAGTTGTCTGCTCATGTAGCCACACACCAACGGCAGTTTCAGTGTTCACTCTGTGATGATGCCTTTTATGTCGAATTCCTTTTGGATAAACATATGCAAACGCAACACAATTCTGAGCTCAATGGCAATGTTCCACAGCCAGAAAATCTGGCAAAGCCCCGTCGTAGTCCCCAGAAAAAGGAACTTAGATGTGATATTTGTGATGCAGAGTTCTCCACAGACTCGGGACTACAAACTCACAGGAAACAAGCTCACAATATAAAGAGTGGGTCTGGTGGCATTGCTGCTAAGGTAGCTGCTGCATCTTTGAGTCTGTTCTGTGCATACTGTAGTGAGGCATGCAAATCTCGAGGTGACCTGGAAGCGCACATGAAATCGCATCAGGGTAATGGGGGTCGTCATAAGTGTAATATCTGTGATGAATTGTGTCCATCAGCAGCTCTTCTCGCTCAACATAAACTTACTCATGTTAAAGTTGTATCTGGAAGTGCATGTGCAGTGTGTCGTGAACCTTTAACATCAGAGCAGCAATTTACAAATCATCAAAATGAACATCACCCAGCACCACTGCCTCAACCCTGTGTGGTGTGCAGACAAACACTTGTTACTGACATGGAAGTTAATGTCCATGCACGTTTCCATGCTGCTCAAGCTGCCCAAGCAGCTGCTGCAGCATCTGTTGCATCAAGTATCTTTAGTAGTGGTGAATTACTCCATCAATCTTCAAATTCCTCACTTGTTACTACTGCTGCCACTGTCTCTACTATAACCACAAATAGCAGCAGTAGTCACAGCAGCAGTAGTCCTAGACATTCCCCATCATTACGGTGTTCAGAGTGTCATTTAAAATTAGAAACTATTGAAGAGGCTGAAGTTCATGCTGCTTCCCACCATCACCAGAATCACCAACCACCACAGCACCAAGGTTTTGGTCGTTCTGTAACGTCTCGTACTTACCAGTGCATCAAGTGTCAAGAAAGTTTTGCATCAGAAGCAGAAATAGAAGCACACGTAGCATCTCATCTCCTTCATGAAGGATCAGTACATGAGTGCCATTTGTGCCGTGCTACATTTGATACACCTCTGCGTCTTCAGTGTCATCTTATCGAGCATACATTTGAGGGTTGTGGAAGTTTCACCTGCTACATGTGTTCATCAGTGTTTACAACTGCATCACGATTACAGCAGCACATGGTAGAACATGGCTTAAGTGCTCGGCCTTATGATTGTCACCACTGCCATCAACGCTTCTTCTTCCGTGCTGAGCTTGAAAACCATGCACTCTCTCACCCTGAAGCTGCTGATGGGTGCCGTGAGTGTCATGCAAGCTTTCCTGATCTTCCTCGTCGTAATTTAAGACTGTCGTCCCTCTCCTGCATAACCTCTGCTCAGCATGTAGGACCTCCTATGATTCAAACTCAAGGGAACTCTGAAATGGGACTAACACGGCCAGCTTCACCTTGCACAGTTTGTACTGGAGATGAGAGAGATGCAGGGTCAGCAAATGGTCATGGCACTTCTGCAACAGACATTAAGGATGAATAGGCCTTGGTAACCAAACATTTACCATTTGTAATCCAGTGCAAATTATTTTTTATGTTAATGATCTGATCAGTAAATTTTTGTGGTTCATAAAACATCTTCGGTAGACTGCTACAGATTGCTTCTCAACAGCTAGGTTATGAGTAGTCTGTTTCACTTGTGTAAGCTGGACCATGCAGTGTAGGTTATCACATGTATAATGGTATGTATGAAGTGTTAATGCTGACAGGTCTGAATGTGATTTATGTTTGTATGCTTTCATGTGTAGTAAAAGCACGGGAGAGATGGGACCATTGTTAACCACTTCTTGCTGTTGCTTATTATGTGATAATACTACACAGTGAAATAAATCACAAGGACATGGAAGTACAAAATTAGTTTTTCTCCAAATATTTGATTGTCCCTTCAGATCTGCTAGCATTATCAGCATGTCTGTAAAAGCAATCTTAGAAAGCAAATAGCCCAAAAAAGTCAAACCTGTGATGTATGTAATTTACCAGTTATAGGTCACAGGTAGTCTGCTGTTTTTTTTATACCCGTGAAAGAAATCTGGTCACATTGTTGCCTATTTGTTAAACGTCATGGATATGTTTGTTCTACAGGGTATCTAACATCTCACTGTAAATAGTAAATTATAATTGTTTTTCATCTCGCTCCTGTAGTGTCCATAGGAACAAACTTTTCATTAAAGGTGGCAGTTAATGTCTCAAAACTTGTGTGGTTCTTCAGTAAGGTTAACCTGTTTTGTAAGAGATGTAGACCTTATGGAATATCTGAATTAGCCCCATTATTGTCACAGTTGAGGACCAGCATTTGGTGCCAGAAATCTCTGCTTCATTTAATTTTTACTCTTGGTGTTTTAGAGAAATGAGTTATTTGGACCAAAAAGAATATTTATTTAAGCATATGCAAGGCATTTGTATTTTTTCTGAAGTAATTTGTGAAGAATTTGAGTGTGCATTTATTTGTTAAATAATGTGGTTAAAGTGGAATCCTGTTGTAAATTAAGTGGAATAAAATTTCACTATAAGAGCTTGTTACATATCCATTGATTAAAGATGCTGCACCATGAATTTGCACTTTGCAACAAAGCTGTTCATGACATAAGCAGACAGATGCAGTGCTGATTAGGCATAAAGATCATAAAATATGAAGTAGACACTAGCAACAGTCGAGCTGTAAAATGGCTTTGTTAAATAAAAGTGAGTCAAGATGCAAGTCTGAAAACATTAAAGATTTCTTTATTAGCTAATGGGGGAGGCAGGGAAAAAATATTTCGGTATCAAATTGGTAAACAAAGATTTGTCAATATAGATATCCTCTGATGACATTTCATTTTGCAGGGGAGATTAGTCTGTTAATGCTGTAAGCACACTGGATGGAAAATTTTCTCCAGGGTTGGCAGGACCCCTGCAATGGCTTAACTTGATGCAGCACTGTGATATACCTGGGACTGGTTTTGAGTTTTCCTACTACAGCCTAGCTTTGAGTTGGGCATATCTGGTGCTTGCCTGGTCAACCAGGATGTTGCTACCTAGTCATTGCTCTGTAAGTATCAACTACCTATTTTTACTGTACCAGGCTGTTGCTGGTCCATTCCATTTGCTGAGGCTGGAGACCCACATGCAGTTCCTGCTGAATCAATAGATTGGTCTTTCATCCCTCTGATGGTGGGTGGTGTGCTGGTCTACATTTTATTTAAAGCTGGATTTGGGTCACGAATTTTCATTTGTGGTTCATTGTATTGGGAGAACTTCCACGAATGTTGTATTTTTGAGGTGGTACTCATCTTAACGATAGCCTGTTGTATATTTAGCTGGGGTTATTCAAACATTGGAGGAGTGGGCACCATTTTGGTACTGTCTGCCATGAAGCCATCTACTTGTCATTCATGTATCCCTCTATTAACCCAGGGCCCATTAGTGCCTTCTCTTGTTGGACTACGGGTGGTAGGGGTATGGGAGCTTAATTATTTATACTACTGTTTTTGGATATTACAAATAAGCCCTCTGAACTACCTTTGACTATTCCATTCTTATCCTGGAAAGGACTAACGTAGGCCTTACTCTACCACACCGAGTGATTCATATACTGTTCATGACATTTCTTGACCACAAAATTGCTATAATCATCAGGCTTTTCTCCCCCCCCCCCATCACTTTGGCTACATTCTATTACCTCTCCAGAGATATGACCCTCAAATATACTCGCTTCTTTTCATTTAGCTCAGTGAGGCTATGAATATATTTTGTGATTAATCAGATAATCACTCATGATCTCCACATGCTTTGTGTGTATTAATTTATTTGTAAGCTAAAAACCCCCTCTAGTTTACAAACTGTAGAAGATGCATGTACATATGGTTCTGTGGTATGCTTGCCTTAGCATTGCAGGGCTGCTGTCCTTGAAAGTTTCAACTAGTGTACATTTACCAAGTTCACTAAATCATCCATGAAATGATATGCTAGCAGTTGCCCATCAACAAGTCTGATATATCTATCTGTCCTCTACATAGCCTGAACTCTTCCCAGTACTGGTAAAGCTTGAATGCCTTTGTTGTTCAGTGAGTACAGCATTCTTCCTCCACTTTTTTTTTTCTCCCTAGCTAGCTATTCATGGCCTAGTGCTTATGCTGTGCTGTCCTTGCTTATGTAGTGTGCTTTATGCTCTAACCTCGAATGATATTGGTATGTAGATGAATGGTTCAGAGAACCGACATGATGTTGAATTAGACACGTGCAACTCTTGGGTATCTTTGAGGAAACGTTTCGCCACACAGTGGCTTCATCAGTCCATACAAAGGAGAAACTTGAAGAACAGGAGGAGAATGAGGTAATCAGTCCCTCAGCCTTGAGTCGATGTGGTCAGTCCATCAATCTTGAATAGAAGCCACTGTGTGGCGAAATGTTTCCTCAATAAAGATACCCAAGAGTTGCACATGTGTCTAATTCAACATGATGTCGGTTCTCTGAACCATTCATCTACAATCCTGTCAGACACTGCAACTTCTTGGGATCTTAATACTTGGGAATTCTTCACTTGCCTAACCCTTGGGCACGACCTACTTCCACATGGGACAAATGTGACACCACCTATGACTGCTGCCCCTCACCTGTCTATGGTTTATAAGCTGCTTCTCCGCTCATATGCCGTATTCTATTCAAGATTGATGGACTGACCACATCGACTCAAGGCTGAGGGACTGATTACCTCATTCTCCTCCTGTTCTTCAAGTTTCTCCTTTGTATGGACTGATGAAGCCACTGTGTGGCGAAACGTTTCCTCAAAGATACCCAAGAGTTGCACATGTGTCTAATTCAACAATATTGGTATGGTTTGAACTACAGGGTACAGGAAAAGGGGAAAATTAGATCACATTTGTAGGGGAGCACTAAATCCATAGGGATCATACAATGGCTGGGAAAATGGAAGACATTCAGACTTGATTCAAGGAATTGGAGCATATGTCTACTTCCTTAGATAAAGAGCCCTTCACCAAGATCAAGGTAGTGGCAGGAAGGCCTAAGAAAAATACAATAGCTTTGATTACAAATTTAATGTAATTACATAAAAAATTATAACTGCATTTATAAAAGTGTAATATCCATTCACAAACCCATAGAAATGATTGCCACATTTTGTTTTCTACAGTTTACCCTTGCACAATCACTGGTCATCTATAAGATTTCAAGAGGTCTTATCTTGCAGTTTAGCTATATAGATGCACCCTTCTTCACTTTCAGTCCATCCTCATATATCTAGACTATGGTGACTGACTATGTTCTTCAAAGTCCCACATTACCCTTTCTAAACTTGATCCAACTCATCATTACTGGTTACATTTGTGTGTGGGATTTCTGCTCTTCCTCAGAAGCCTCTATGCAGAGGTGAACATCTTCCCTTTGCAAGATCAGCAAATCAGTCCATTCTGTCGACCTTTACTATCCTTCCATGCATAGGACAGTAATGATTTTAGTAAGGCTTCTTTGTTTAATTTGTTGCTCCTCCTCCTCTCCGTATTAGTTTTTTATTGGTTTCCCTTAATTTACCTCCCCTCTACATTCACCCTGCATCTTGTTTATACATACCTTCCTCCTTGGGAAAGCCAGATGATTCATATTTGCTCTTTCCCATTTCCATGTGTGAAAAGTTCACTTACATGCTATAACTTCATGCTTACTCTTTCTTAATGACTTCAATTCTCATTCTCCTACAGTGTACACTGATAGTTCTAAATCCCCTAATGGTGTTGGATATGCAGCAGTTTTTCCTGACAAAAAATTCAGTCATTTACTAGATTTAGCCAGTGTTAACAGCAGAGTTATGTGCAATTCCCATGGCCATCATATGCATTGTATCAGTCTATTTTCATCACTTGTAGTTGTATCTGATTTTTCCAGGATTGCTGGTGTCTTTTTTCTGTCTCAAACACGCTGGATAACAGGTATATATTTCTACTTACACTTAGGTCACACTACACAGGCATGCACATGCATATATATACATACACACATCTAGGGTTTTTCTTCTTTTTCTTAATAGTTTTTTATCTCTATTGTCCATGGGGAAGTGGAAAAGAATCTTTCCTCCGTAAGCCATGCGTGTCATATAAGGCGACTAAAATGCTGGGAGCAATGGGCTAGTAACCCCTTCTCCTGTACACATTTACTAAAAATCAGAAGAGGGCCACCCTGCCTTGGTGGGAATTGGCCAATGTGTTAAAAAAAAAAAAAAAAAACACGAGTGAGAAGGGTTGGATTTGAGTGGGACTTGCACGCAAGTTAATAAAATTATCAAAGCCTATTCCTTGGGTAGAATTGAAAATTGAGTTAGGAAAATATTCTGTTAGTAGGATGGATTGTGAAAGACCTGCCTAGTATGGGCCAACAGGCTTGCTGCAGTGTTCCTCCTGTGTTCTTATCCAGAAATTTGACTTGACCTATCTTTAGGTGAAGAATGAGGGGAGACATGATAGAGGTGTATAAGTTGAAGATGGGTATTAATAAAGGGGATAGTAAGGTCTTGAGGATCTCTTTAAGAGAACCCCCCAATAATGGATTCAAATTAGACAAGTTTAGATTTAGAAAGGATATAGGAAAGTATTGGTTTGGAAATAGGGTAGTTGAGTGAAACAGTCTGCCTAGTAGGGTTATTGAGGCTAAGACCTTGGTAGTTTCAAATTTAGGTTGGATAAATACATGAATGAGAGGGGTTGGATTTGAGTGGGACTTTCACATGCATTAATAGAATTATCAAAGCTTATTGCTTGAGTAGAATTGAAAATTGGGTTGGGCAAATTTTTAGTGGGATGGATTGTGAAGGACCTGCCTAGTATGGGCCAACAAGCCTGCTGCAGTGTTCCTCCTTTATGTTCTTATGCCTCTTCAAGGGGGGCTCCTTGGCGTGGTGAAGAGGCTCTTGGTCTGAGGAATTAGACCTGTCTGTCTACTTCCACAGACCGAACCTAATTACCCCCCAATCCCCCGTTCCCTATCCCATCCTCCACATCCTCCCCTTTTTCCTTTCCTCCTCCCCACCCCTCCCTTTTGCCCTTCCTTTTTGACCTTTGGTTTTTTTTTTTTTTTTTTTTTTTTTTTTTCTTTTTCCCACAGGCACGCTAGTTCCTAAGTAGGGGAAAGGGTACCGGGGTCCATCCCATTCCGTTGAGGTTCTTGGCGGTGGCGTAGTTTGCCGTGGAATCTGGATTGCCTGGGGATGTCCTGATCCCTCTCCGGTATCCCGGAGGGTGGCTTTGGGTGTCTCTCGGGCGACGGGTGTATCTCTGGAAGCCACCTTTTGGATTCCGGGGGTGGTGGCCGAAGGAGGTATGTTTTGTGGCGGATTTCCGGCCGCCCTCTCTTTTGTCCACCGAGGTAGCTCGGCAGATGAGGTTGCTATCCCGGATTGCCGGTTTACTGGCATGATGGGTAGGGTATGGCACGGGTTCCATGCTGCATCTTGCGGTGCTGAGGTCCTCTTGGGCGCGGAGGGAGATTTCTGGCCCTTTCATTCCTCCTAGGAACTATCCCTTCCTGGTCCCCCCTTTTTTTTATTCTTTTTTTATTTTTTTTATTTTTTTCTTTTCTTTCTTAAAAACAAAAAGAAAGAAGTAACCTAACCATGGAAGCCCTAGTCCATGAACCTGCTACCCTCGGGCCCCTTCTTGATACCGCACCCTGTTCTGACCCCGCCTCGTCTTTGGACCACTCTTCGGACACTCCTCATGCCTCTGTACCTCTTGCCGGTGCCGTTTCCTCACCTGCTTCAGGTACTGAGGCCTCGACTGACTCCTTAGATTTATCTGACCTTCGCTCTCCTCTGACTATGCTTCCGGCCTCTCCCTCTACGGTGCGGCAATTTTCGAATCGCCGGCCCGTTCCACGTCGGACCAACTCTGGTCCCACGCCTAAACGCCAACGACAATTACCTGCTGATGATACTTCTCCACCTTCTCATTCTTCTCAGAAAAGATCGACACGTCCTTCACTACCTTTCCACGCTCAGTTTCAGACTGCACAATGGACTAAATTCTTCACTTTACGACCGACTTCCTCTACTGCCTATCTTTCTGACCACAGTATTGGCAAGGCACTCCTACGCCATGTTGGTAAAGATATTTCTTTTCATGCTCTTTAGAGTGGTACACGCATCGTCACCATACAGAATGCTACCCAGGCTCATGAGCTTTCTCGTCTTTCCCATATCGATACTGTTCCTGTAACTATTGAAAAGTATCATTCCCTCAATTCTTGTAGTGGTACCGTCATTCTGCCCCATACCATAGTTCAACAAAATTTTCAGACATGTGGCACTGACATTCTTGAACAGCTGGAACTCCAAGATCTCCCAATCCTCAAGGTAGATACTTACGTTCTTCCTGCCCGCGGGCGGAGATGATACCATAGCAATGTGGCTCGTTTAACTTTTGACAGCCGTGAACTCCCATCCTCAGTTTATGTAGCAGGACATCGGTTACAAGTTCGAAAGGTGATCCCTACACCGCAACAGTGTAGAAATTGCTGGCGATTTGGCCATCCAGCGAAATATTGCAGATCTATCGCCGAATGCCCAGTCTGTGGTGCCGATGACCATTCTAATACGTCTTGCAATCGACCTCCCTCTTGCCTTAATTGTCATGAGGCTCACCCTTCGTACTCTCGCCGTTGTCAAGTCTACTTAAACGAGCGGGAAATCCGTTACCTCAGAGGCAGAAGGTCTCCCTTATGCCATGGCAGTTTCTCATCTCTGCCTCCAAGGGAGACTACCTCGTGTTTCTTATTCCCGTGTTTCAAAACGTCCCCCCACTTCTGGTATCCCATCTTCTGCACCCACCTCTGTGGTTACCTCTCCCATAGTCACTCCTGTAGCTAATTCTTTTGCTGTCCTCGGCTCAGACGTCCCTACTTCATCTCAGTCTGATCTCGCTTCTTCGTGTTCTCTCTCACAAGCCTCAGTGGCGACGAGATCTCGTATGACACCTCCTCCCAATCGTCCCTCTACTTCTCAAAAGTCAAAAAAAGGTCCGTTAACACCTACCCATCTTCCACCTCATTTTCCCTTCCCTGTCTCTGTACCTGGTTCTCCCCCTCTCACTGGCTCTGTTACAAGTGTAGAGGTTCACCCTCCTCCTCGTACTGTACCTTCCTCCCCTGTTCCCTCCCAAGTTTCTTCCTCTTCTGCCACCTCCCAGGTTTCTGCCTCTTCTGTCCCCTTCCACGCTTCTCCAGTTCCCTCCACCCTTTCGCCCCCCCCCCCTCTACCTTGGTACAGTCCATTACAGTTCCAATCTTTACTCATCCTCCCCCTACCATTTCCAATATTGTCTCCCATACGACGTCTCTGAATTCTGAAACATTGAAGCAATCTCTGAATATATTGCAGAGACCAAACCATCAATGGACACTGATCCACCCTCCGCTCCTTCTCTCTCCTCTACTCCATCTGCGCAACTCCTTTCTTCACAGCGCACTGTTCCTTCGCTGCTTGAACGTTTTCCACTGCCTCCGCATGTGGACTTTTCTAACCCCTCTAATCCGTAGGAACCCTTACCTGCGGATTTCAGGTATCTTTATCATTGCCAATCATGGCCTATTTACAGTGGAATATACGCGGCCTCGGGTAATCGGGGTGAGCTTCACATGTTACTCTCCCAGCTTTCCCCTGTTGGTGTTTGCTTACAGGAACCAAAATTACACTCTGCTGTTATCTCTCCCATCTCAGGCTATAATTTATTGTGTTCTTCAGATCCTTTTCCTGATGGGACCTTTAATGAAAGTGCCCTTCTTCTACGCACTGATATTCCGTACCATCAGCTATTTGTTCGTACTTCGCTGCATTACACAGCAGCCCGTATCCAATTGCATAGGTGGCATATGCTCTGTTCTTTATATCTCTCTCCTTCTCGGGCATTATCTATTCCGGATATTGCTTTTCTTGTTTCATCATTACCACCACCGATTCTGTTACTTGGTGATTTTAATGCCCACCATTTCCTCTGGGGGGGGGGGTCTCACTGTGATTCCCGTGGCTTTCAGTTAGAGGCTTTTCTTGCCACCCACCCCCTCCATGTTTTAAATACAGGTACTCGCACCCATTTTGATCCTCGGACTCGCACTCTCTCTTGCATCGATCTCTGTCTGCTCTTCCTCCGCCACATTAGACTTCACTTGGTCTGTTCTTCCGGACTTGCATGACAGCGATCATTTCCCAATCATTCTTACTTCCCCTTCATATTCACCACCTCTTCGCATCCCACGCTGGCAATTTGATCAGGCAAATTGGAACCTTTACTCACACCTAACTATTTTTAGAGGTTCCTTCTTTGTCCTCCATAGATGAGCTTTTACACCTCTTCTCGTCCTCTGTTTTAACTGCAGCTTCTCATTCTATACCCCAAACTTTGGGCAGGCATTCTCAGAAATGCGTGCCTTGGTGGTCTCCTGCTTGTGCTCGTGCAGTACGTTTGAAACGTGCTGCATGGGGCAGGTACCGGTACAATAGAACCACAGAGAGACTTCTTGATTTTAAGCAGAAGCGTGCGATCGCTCGCCGTGTCATCCGTGACGCTAAACACACTTGCTGGCGAGATTGTCTCCACCATCACCTCTGCTTCCTCTATGAGTGCAGTCTGGAAAAAAGTACGAAAACTGAGTGGTAAATATTCTCCTGACCTGGCTCCTGTTCTGCGGGTTGCTAGTGTTGATATAGCAAACTCGCTAGATGTTGCCAATGAAATTGGCAATCATCTGGTCCGTATTTCTCAGGGACTCCATCTATGCCCCTCATTTCTTTCCTCAAAGTCTGCCAGAGAGTTAGCACCCTTGGACTTTTTTTCTCTCAGTGAAGAACAGTATAATGTGCCTTTTACACTTCAAGAACTGGAGGCAACACTCTCAGCTTGCCGATCATCGGCAGCTGGGCCCGACGATATTCGTATGCTACAACATTTACATCAGTCAGCCCTTGCAGTCCTGTTACGCCTTTACAATCTTATTTGGTCACAAGGAGTTCTTCCACAGCTGTGGAAATCCGCCATTGTTCTCCCTTTCCGCAAACCAGGCACTACGGGACATGAAACTTCCCACTATCGTCCCATTGCTCTTACCAGTGCAGTTTGCAAAGTGATGGAACGCCTAGTAAATAGACGTTTAGTGTGGTATTTAGAGACACACAACAGTCTCTCCACTCGTCAATATGGCTTTCGTAAGGGACGTTCTACCATAGACCCCTTACTACGCTTGGATACCTATGTTCGTAATGCCTTTGCGAATAACCACTCAGTTATTGCCATATTTTTTGACCTTGAGAAGGCATATGACACAACTTGGAGGTATAATATTTTAGCCCAAGCCCACTCCTTAGGCCTTCGAGGCAATCTACCATCCTTCCTTAAGAACTTTTTAACTGACAGGCATTTTCGTGTTCGGGTTAATAATGTGCTCTCCCCGGACTTTATCCAAGCTGAAGGTGTTCCCCAGGGATGTGTTCTGAGCACAACACTTTTTCTCCTTGCTATTAATGATTTGGCCTCTAGTCTTCCATCAAATATTTGGTCATCACTCTATGTTGATGACTTCGCTATTGCCTGTGCAGGCGCTGACTCACCTTATTACAGTTTCTCTCCAGCATGCAGTCGACAGTGTTTCCAATTGGGCCACCACACGTGGGTTTAAATTTTCCAGCACTAAAACCCACCAAATTACTTTCACTAGACGCTCTGTCATCTCCGATCATCCTTTGTACCTCTATGGCTCCCGTATCCCTGAACGTGATACAGTCAAGTTTCTGGGCCTCCTCTTTGATCGTAGGTTATCCTGGAAACCTCACATTACCCCTCTGAAGGCAACTTGTCACAGCCGGCTGAACCTTCTTAAAACCCTTGCTCATCTTTCATGGGGAGCTGATCGTCGAACCCTCCTTCGCCTACATTCCACCCTTATTTTATCGAAACTTGATTATGGTGACCAGATCTATTCAGCAACATCTCCTGCTACTCTCTCTAGCCTTAACCCCATTCATCACCAAGGATTACGTTTATGCCTTGGTGCTTTTCGCTCTTCCCCTGTCGAGAGCCTCTATGCAGAAGCGAACGTTCCATCCTTATCCGATCGCCGTGATGCCCATTGCCTTCGCTACTATGTACGCTCTCATGATCTCCGCAATCCTTCCATTTATAGAATGGTCACTGATATTAGTAGACATTATTTATTTGTTCGCCGCCCCTGTTTACTCCGTCCCTTCTCTCTTCGCCTTCATTCGCTCTTGTCTTCTCTTCAATTACCACCTTTCTATGTACATGTAGTATCTCGCTTTTCCCTACCCCCTTGGGAAGTTCCAGCTGTTCGAGTCTGTTCTTTCTCTCTCCCTTGCTCGAAAGCCCAACTATCTACGGTCGCTTCCCGCTCTCTTTTTCTTGACCACTTTCACTCTCTCTCATTCTCATGCCATTGCTGTGTACACAGATGGCTCAAGTCTTCTGACGGTGTAGGATTCGCAGCAGTGTTTCCGGACAGCGACGTACAAGGGCATTTACTATCTTCGGCTAGTATTTTTACTGCTGAATTGTATGCCATCCTTACAGCACTTATCCGTATTGCATCTATGCCTGTGTCATCATTTGTGGTTGTCTCAGACTCCCTTAGTGCTTTACAGGCTATACAGAAATTTGATACACCTTGCCCCTTAGTCCTCCGTATCCAACTTTGGCTACGCCGCATCTTTACCAAGCATAAAGATATTGTTTTTTGTTGGGTCCCTGGTCATGTTGACGTACAGGGCAATGAACAGGCAGACACTGCTGCGCGGTCAGCAGTACATGACCTACCAGTTTCACGTAGAGGTATTCCATTTACGGACTATTATGCTGCAATATCTTCCCAACTTCACACCCGTTGGCAACAACGTTGGTCTACTATGCTCGGCAACAAACTTCAATCTATTAAACCGAGTATAGGTTACTGGCAGTCTTCTTATCACCAGTGTCGAGGTTGGGAGACTACTCTCTCCCGTCTTCGCATTGGCCATACTCGTCTTACTCATGGATATCTCATGGAGAGGCGCCCTGCTCCTCTCTGTGAGAATTGCCAAGTTCCATTATCAGTCAGCCAAATTCTGTTGGACTGCCCACTTTATCAACGAGCACGCAGAATTTACCTCCGTCGTCGTCTTCGCTCTGCTGCTCTCTTTACCTTCCCTTCTCGCTGATGGACCCACCTTTCATCCAGACTCTCATTGACTTTTTGACAACAGCTGACTTACTTCACAAATTCTGATACCTTCAGCCCTTTCTACTTCAATCTCTTGCTACCCTCTACCCCCGTACTATCCCCTGCCCCGCTGTTTTCTGTAACCTACTGATCATCCCTCCTCCCTTCTGCCATCCAATACCCTCGCTTCCTTCCCTACCCTGCAGCGCTGTATAGCCCTTGTGGCTTAGCGCTTCTTTTTGATTATAATATGTTCTTATGTTTCTTTGCATTCAACTTTGGTTATGCCCCATTTCTAGTAAACTCAGTTGTTGGATTTTTTTTTTCCTTCTAGCTCCCTTGACACTTTCATGTTAGGGGTAACAAACACATTGACTTAGCCATTTGTTAAGATGTTCATGACTTCCCAATTTCCCATGGGAAAGTCCCACTGACAATGTTGGTTCAATTTTTTTTTCTCCAAGCTGCATTTAGATTTCTGGTCATCTTCCCACTGCTTTCATATTGGGGAGACACCAAACTGTATTAGCCACATTTGCCTTGCATAAATTCCTCATAGAAAAATAGTGTGAGGACTGTTGGACTTCACTCTTAGGCTGGTTAGCCTAAGATACATTGACCTTTCAGTGGGCATGCAGAATTCATTTCCACAGCTCTAACCACACCAATTCTTGCTAACTTTGCTGAAAGTCCTACCTTTGATGCTCTGACTGACTTAAATGAACTTATCACACCAACTGTAATAGTCCTTTTTGCATTCATCTCCCCCCTCCCCCACTTACCAACATCTGAACATGTATCCTTTTACACATCCCTACCTGAAGCATAGGCCTTTTTTGGTACAGTGCTCAATTTCATTATCCCATCCCCCTCACATGGAGGTGGAAGGGATGAACCTACTCTGTTCACCCTTCCCTCTTCAAGGGGGGCTCCTTGGCGTGGTGAAGAGGCTCTTGGTCTGAGGAATTAGCCCTGTCGGTCTTCTTCCTCAGACCGAACCTAATTACCCCCCATTCTCCCCTCCCCTATCCCATCCTCCCCATCCACCCCTTTTTCCATTCCTCCTCCTCCTCCCCACCCCTCCCTTTTGCCCTTCCTCTTTTTGGCCTTTCTCCCACAGGCGCGCTAGTTCCTAGGTAGGGGAAAGGACACCGGGGTCCATCCCATTCCGTTGAGGTTCTTGGCAGTGGCGTAGTTTGCCGTGGAATCTGGATTGCCTGGGGATGTCCCGATCCCTCTCCGGTATCCCGGAGTAGCTTTGGGTGTCTTTCAGGCGACGGGTGTATCTCTGGAAGCCACCTTTCGGATTCCGGGGGTGGTGGACAAAGGAGGTATGCTTTGTGGCGGATATCCGGCCGCCCTCTCTTTTGTCCACCGAGGTAGCTCGGCAGATGTGAGGTTGCTATCCCGGATTGCTGGTTTACTGGCATGAAGGGTAGGGTATGGCACGGGTTCCATGCTGCATCTGCGCTACTAGCGGTGCTGAGGTCCTCTTGGGCGCGGAGGGAGATTTCCGGCCCTTTCATTCCATCCTGGGAACTATTCCTCCCTGCTCCCCCTTTTTTTATTTTTTTTTTTTTATTTTTATTTTCTTTCTTTTTTTTTTCTTAAAAACAAAAAGCAAAGAAGTAACCTAACCATGGCAGCCCTAGTCCATGAACCCACTACCCCCGGGCCCCTTCTTGATACCGCACCCCATTCTGACCCTGCCTTGTGTTTAGACCACTCTTCGGACACTCCTGATGCCCCTGTACCTCTTGCTGGTGCTGTTTCCTCACCCGCTTCAGGTACCAGGGCTTCGACTGACTCTTTCGATTTGTCTGAACTCCGCTCTCCTTTGACTATGCTTCCGGCTTCTCCCTCTACGGTACGGCAATTTTCGAATCCCCCGCCCATTTCACGCCGGACCAACTCCGGTCCTACTCCTAAACGCCAACGTCAATCTCCTGATGATGCTCCTTCGTTACCTTCCCATTCTACTCGGAAAAGACCGACACGTCAAGCACTCCCTCTCCACGCTCAGTTTCGGACCACACAATGGACTAAATTCTTTACTTTAAGACCGACTTCTTCTTCTGCTTACCTTTCTGACCATAGTATTGGCAAAGCGCTCCTGCATCATGTTGGTAGAGATATTTCCTTTTGTGCTCTCAAGAGCGGTATGTGCATCGTCACTGTCCAGAATGCTACCCAAGCTCATGATCTTTCTCTCCTTTCGAAAATCGATACTACTCCTATCACTATTGAAAAACATCTTTCTCTCAATTCTTGTAGTGGTACTGTCATTCTGCCCCATACCATAGTCCAACAGAATTTCCAGTCATGTGGCAATGACATTTTTGAACAGCTGGAACTCCAGGATCTCCCAATCCTCAAAGTAGACACTTATGTCCTTCCTGCCCGGGGGCGGAGACGTTACCCTTGCAGTGTGGCTCGTTTAACTTTTGACAGCCGAGAACTCCCGTCCTCTGTATGTGTCGCGGGACATCGGTTACAAGTTCGAAAGGTGATACCTACACCACAACAATGTAGAAATTGCTGGCGTTTTGGTCACCCAGCGAAATATTGCAGATCTATGGCCGAATGCCCAGTCTGTGGCGCCGACGACCATTCTAATACATCTTGCAGTCAACCTCCATCTTGCCTTAATTGTAATGAAGCTCACCCTTCGTACTCCCG
The DNA here is from genome assembly GCF_038502225.1 of Cherax quadricarinatus. Taxonomy (NCBI): domain Eukaryota; kingdom Metazoa; phylum Arthropoda; class Malacostraca; order Decapoda; family Parastacidae; genus Cherax; species Cherax quadricarinatus. Next base: position 18,848,109 of record NC_091339.1, on the reverse strand, counting down.
CCGTTGCCAGGTCTACTTAAATGAACGTGAAATCCGTTGCCTCAAAGAGGCAGAAGGTCTCCCTTATGCTATGGCAGTTACTCATCTCCGCCTCCAAGGGAGACTACCCCGTGTTTCTTATTCTCGTGTTTCCAAACATCCCCCCATTTCTGGGGTCCCATCTTCTGCAGCCTCCTCTGTTGTTACCCCTCCCATAGCCACTACGGCATCTAATCCTTTTGCTGTCCTTGGCTCTGACGTCCCGACTACAACTCAGTCTGTTCTCACATATTCGCGTCCTTCCTCACAAGCCCCAGTATCGACAAGACCTCGTACGACACCTAATACCAATCGCCCCTCTACTCAGAAGTCCAAAAAATCCACATTGCTCAAATCTTCTTTGCCCCTTCCTTCCCTTCTTCCACCTCCACACTTTACCTTTCCAGTCTCTGTACCTAGTTCTTCCCCTCTCTCTGGCTCTATTACGAGTGTGGAGATTCACCCTCCTCCTCGTACTATGCCTTCCACCCCCGTCCCCTCCCAAGTTTCTCCCTCTTCTGCCACCTCCCAGGTTTCTGCCTCTTCTGTCCCCCCCCCACACTTCATCTCCAGTCCCTTACACTCTTCCCTTCCCCTCTACTTTGGTACAGTCCATTACTGTCCCAATCTTTACTCACCCTCCTCCTTCTATCTCCAATATGGTCTCCCATACATCTTTGAATTCAGAAACACTTGAAGCCATTTCAGAATATATTGCAGAGACTAAACCTTCAATGGACACTGATTCACTTCCTGTTCCTTCTCTTCCCTCTCCTCCATCTTCACAACCCCATTCTTCGCAACGCTCCGTTCCTTCGCTACTTGAACGTCTTCCAATGCCACCACACGTTGACTTTTCTAACCCCTCTAGTCCGTAGGTGCCTTTACCTACAGATTCCTGATATTTTCTTCATCGCCAATCATGGCCTATTTACAGTGGAATATCCGCGGCCTCAGGGGTAATCGGGGTGAGCTTCAGATGTTGTTTTCCAGGTTTTCCCCTGTTGGTGCTTGCTTACAAGAACCAAAATTACACTCGGCTGTTTTCCAACCTATCTCAGGCTATAATTTATTGTATTCTTCGGATCCTTTCTCAGATGGGACCTTTAATGAAAGTGCCCTTCTTCTACGCAATGATATTCCGTACTGTCAACTATTTGTCCATACCTCGCTGCATTACACTGCAGCCCGTATCCACTTGAATAAGTGGTTTACAATATGTTCTTTATATATCTCTCCTTCTCGGGCATTTTCTATCCCAGACTTTGCCTTTCCTGTTTCATCCTTACCGCCACCACTTCTGTTACTTGGTGATTTTAATGCCCACCATTTCCTCTGGGGGGGGGGTCTCATTGTGACTCACGTGGCATCCAGTTGGAGGCTTTTCTCGCCTCTCGCCCCCTCCATGTTTTAAATACGGGTACTCCCACCCATTTTGATCCTCGTACTCATACTCTCTCGTGCATCGATCTATCAGTCTGCTCTTCCTCCACTGCACTAGACTTCACCTGGTCTGTTCTACCAGACTTACATGACAGCGATCATTTTCCGATCATTCTTACTTCTCCTTCCTATTCACCACCTTTCCGTAGCCCTCGCTGGCAATTTGATCGGGCAAATTGGGATCTTTACTCACACCTCACTGCTTTTAGTGAGGTTCCTTCTTCATCCTCCATTGATGAGCTCCTACACATCTTCTCGACGTCAGTTTATACCGCAGCTTCTCATTCTATACCCCAAACCTCAGGCAGGCATTCTCAGAAGTGCGTGCCTTGGTGGTCTCCTGCTTGTGCTCGTGCAGTACGTTTGAAACGTGCTGCATGGGGCAGGTACCGGTACAATAGAACCGCTGAGAGACTTCTTGATTTTAAGCAGAAGCGTGCGATCGCTCGCCGTGTCATCCGTGAAGCTAAACGCACTTGTTGGCGAGACTGTTTCCACCATCACCTCTGCTTCTTCTATGAGTGCAGTCTGGAAAAAAGTGAGGAAATTGAGTGGTAAATACTCTCCTGACCCGGCTCCTGTTCTACGGGTCGCTGGTGTTGATGTAGCAAACCCTCTCGACGTTGCCATTGAACTTGGCACACATCTGGTCCGTATTTCCCGAGGGCTCCATCTATGCCCCTCGTTTCTTTCCTCAAAGTCTGCCAGAGAGTTAGTACCCTTGGACTTTTCTTCTCTCAGAGAAGAACAGTATAATGTGCCTTTTACACTTCAAGAACTGGAGGCCACGCTCTCAGCTTGCCGATCATCGGCAGCTGGGCCTGACGACATTCATATTCGTATGTTACAACATTTACATCGGTCAGCCCTTGTAGTCCTCTTACACCTCTTCAATCTTATTTGGGCACAAGGAGTTCTTCCCCAGCTGTGGAAATCTGCCATTGTTCTCCCTTTCCGCAAACCAGGTACTACAGGACACGATGCCTCCCACTATCGCCCCATCGCTCTTACTAGTGCAGTTTGCAGAGTGATGGAACATCTCGTAAATCGACGTTTAATGTGGTATTTAGAGACACACAACAGTCTCTCCGCTAGTCAATATGGCTTTCGTAAGGGGTCGTTCTACCATAGACCCCTTACTATGCTTGGATACGTATGTTCGTAATGCCTTTGCGAATAATCACTCGGTTATTGCCATATTTCTTGACCTTGAGAAGGCATATGACAACTTGGAGGTATAATATTTTGGCCCAGGCCCATTCCTTAGGCCTCCGAGGCAATCTACCATCCTTCCTTAAGAACTTTTTAACTGACAGACATTTCCGTGTTTGAGTCAATAATGTTCTTTCCCCGGACTTCGTCCAAGCTGAAGGTGTCCCTCAGGGATGTGTTCTAAGAACAACACTTTTTCTCCTTTCTATAAATGATTTGGCCTCTGTTCTTCCACCCAATATTTGGTCATCACTCTATGTTGATGACTTCGCTATTGCTTGTGCAGGCGCTGACTGTCACCTTATTGCAGTTTCTCTCCAGCATGCGGTCGACCGTGTTTCCACTTGGGCCACCACGCATGGGTTTAAATTTTCAAGTACTAAAACTCACCAAATTACTTTCACTAGATGCTTTATCTCCGATCATCCTTTGTATCTCTATGGCTCCCGTATCCCCGAACGTGATAGTCAGGTTTCTAGGCCTTCTCTTTGACTGTCGGTTATCCTGGAAACCTCACATTACCTCTCTGAAGGCAACTTGTCACAGCCGGCTAAACCTTCTTAAAACTCTTGCTCGTCTTTCCTGGGGAGCTGATCGTCGAACTCTGCTTCGCCTACATTCAGCCCTCGTTTTATCGAAACTATTATGGTGACCAGATTTATTCCGCGGCCTCTCCTGCTACTCTCTCTAGCCTTAACTCTATCCATCACCAAGGATTACGTTTGTGCTTTGGTGCTTTTCGCTCTTCCCCTGTTGAGAGCCTCTATACAGAAGCGAATGTTCCATCCTTGTCTGATCGCTGTGATGCCCATTGCCTTCGCTACTATGTACGCTCTCACGATCTACACAATCCTTCCATTTATAGAATGGTCACCGATATTAGTAGACATTCTTTATTCGTTCGCCGCCCCTGTTTGCTCCGTCCCTTTTCTCTTCGCCTACATTCACTCTTGTCTTCCCTTCAGTTACCACCTTTATATGTTCATGTAGCATCTCACTTTTCCCTACCCCCCTGGGAAGTTCCAGCTGTTCGGGTCTGTTCTTTCTCACTCCCTTGCTCGAAAGCTCAACTGCCTACGGTGGCTTCCCGCTCTCTTTTTCTTGATCACTTCCACTCCCATTCTCATGCCACCGCTGTGTACACAGATGGCTCTAAGTCTTCAGACGGCGTTGGATTCGCAGCAGTGTTTCCGGACAGCGTCGTGCGGGGGCATTTACTATCTTCAGCTATCATTTTTACTGCTGAACTGTATGCCATTCTTGCAGCACTTATTCGTATCGCATCTATGCCTGTGTCATCATTTGTAGTAGTCTCAGACTCCCTTAGTGCTCTACAAGCTATACGAAAATTTGATACATCTCACCCCCTAGTTCTCCGTATCCAACTTTGGCTACGCCGTATCTCTACCAAACAAAGATATTGTTTTTTGTTGGGTCCCTGGTCATGTCGACGTACAGGGCAATGAACAGGCAGACACTGCTACGTGGTCAGCAGTACATGACCTACCGATTTCCTATCAAGGTGTTCCATTTCCGGACTATTTTGCTGCAATAGCTACCCACCTTCGCACCCGTTGGCAACAACGTTGGTCAACTCTGCTCGGTAACAAACTTCATTCTATTAAACCGAGCATAGGTTACTGGCCGTCTTCTTGTCATCAGTGCCAAGTTCCAGTATCGATTAGCCACATTCTGTTAGACTGCCCCCTCTATCAACGAGCACGCAGAATTTACCTCCAACGCCGTCTTCGTTCTACTACTCTCTCTTTACCTTCCCTTCTTGCTGATGGACCCTCCTTTAATCCTGACTCTCTCATTGACTTCTTGACAACGACTGATTTACTCCACAAACTCTGATGATACTTTTCGCACTCCCCTCAGCCCTTTCTAGTTCAGTCTCTTGCTGCCCTTTACCCTTTCACCATCCACTACCCCGCTGTTATCCGTAACCTATTACTCATCCATCTCCCTTTTGCCACCTGATGCCCTCACTTCCTTCCTGCCCTGCAGCGCTGTATAGTCCTTGTGGCTTAGCGCTTCTTTTTGATTATAATAATAATGTTCACCCTTCAAGGTGCCTTGATACTAAGGTCCTCTTGATCCAACAAATTGGGGATGATCCCTCTTCATATTAAACCCAATTACTCTTCCACTTTGACCTTCATGGGCTTGCTTCCCCACAACAAAAAGTTCATTACACCTAAACTGTACCATACTACTGCTGTATAATCCTCCGGGTTTAGCGCTTCCCCCATGATTATAATAATAATAATAATGTACCATACTACTGATGATGATTGGTGGATGTCACCATTGTTGCTGATGCTAACAGGAGTAACACTAGAGTAACTTGCATGGGTCACATGGGCAAATACACAATCAAAAGCAGTAAAATTTAATATTATAATTGGGGGAAAAAAAAAAAAAAGAGAAATTCATAGGCATCATACAGAGCATTTGAGGAAATTGATTCAGTCCATGTAAGGGGAGGTTAAACCCACTTCCTTATATAGAGCCCTTAACTGGCATCAAGGTACCTCACTTGATTACCATAATTATATACTAGATAAAAGGATCTTGATCCAAGGAATGTTTTAAATCTTCTTGGGATCAAAACTGATTACCTCCTCCCAACATAGCATAACTCCTATGGGGGTTAGCACTTTCCTCCTGAGCAATATGTATAATCCCCAGGTGCTGTATGACCCCTATGGGTTTAACACTCCATAACTAACAATTCATGATCAAGAAAACCATAACATAACCAATAACAACTTAATAACCTGACTAAACAAGTGATATAATAATATAACTTTAGCTATTTGTCACTTAATCTTGGTTACCCTGAAAGCAGAGCTAATCTTCCTTGGTTGGCTTAGTGCTTCTTTTTGATTATAATAATAATAATCTTCCTTGGATTAAACCTAATTACTTCCAAGTGCTGTATGACCCTCCCCTGAGCTAATGCTTCATGTCATTGTAGATAAACAAATCTAAATTTAGTTTTTTGTTGCTTTTGTATAAACAAATACCATTGTGACGTAGTGGGTGGGGTCGAGCTCAACAGCCTTAGTCCTAAGATTCGAAGGCCGTAAATGGGTGGAATTCACTCAATTTGAAACTTCGAACAGAGGTGGCTGGGGGAGAAGTGGGGTAGGAAGGTGCTGGCAGGTTGGAATGGGTGGGTGAACCATAGAGGACTGATGCTCCACACTTCGTCACCTGCATCTTCTGCACTCGAGTGGTGGTGACCCTCACTGTCTGCTCGTCAACCTGTGTCTTCGTCTGTGTCAAGACTTTAGTTTCTAAAACAGTCTTGTAGGTCGACGTTACCACCTGCAAGAGGAGGAAAGTTAGTATACCTTTAAAGTTTTTCTTTAATTTGCAGGCTGGTGTTTTGGTCACTAATCTGGCAAGTGAAGAAACCAGCAGCCAACCTTTAAGCATATCATGCACTACTCTTAAGAAGTGCTTGAAGCTGGTGAAGGGCTCTTGGTATAAAGGAAATGAACAGCTTCCCCTGAATTGGATGTAATCTGATTACCTTTCATTACCCAAGCACTGTAATAAAAATCAAGCACTAAACCCACAAGGGTTGTACAGCACTGCAAACCATGCACTGCATAATTTACAGGTTTAGCACTTCACAAACTAATTTCAATGTTCTAAGCTCTTAAGGCTCATATAGCCTGCAGAATGAGCGAGTTTGGTTTGGTCAAAGGAAAGGTTTCTATTCCTTGGATAACATGAAACCCCTGTTTTTCCTCCACCACCTTGGAGGACACCTTTTATTGACACTTTTGGTTCTTGGACCTACACGTATTTGAAGTGATCAAGGTACCAGGATCAAAGTTTTAATACGGGTGTCCAAAGTGTAAGTATTCATGTCAAGTTCTCTGCATTTGTCGGCAGTCATTTGCCTTACTACGGTCAAGGGATTACAGAGGCATATAATATTTCCAGGGACTGAGCTGCAACATTTGCTAACAGTGGTGATGAATTGTTAAAACAAGTAACTTAATTCAGAACAAAAGTACAGTGGAACCTAGAGTTTCAAACTTAATCCGTTCCAGGAGCTAGTTCTAAAGTCGAAATATTCGAAAGTCGAACTAATAATTCCCATAAGAAATAATGGAAATACATGTACAATTAATCTGTTCCAGAAACCCAAAAGTATTCACAAAAAAAAAAAAAAAAAAAAAAAAAAAAAATTATAGATTACATAGTTTTACACACTACATACATACATAGTACAATTAGTAATAAATTTAAATAAACATAAAATAACATTTTTACTTACCTTTATTTTAGATTGGTGATGGTATCTAGAAGACAGGAGGAGAGAGGGAGTTGGGGTTAGTGTTTGGAAGGGAAATCCCCCTCCATAAGGACTTTAGGTATCAAAGCCCTCTCTGGGGTTACTTCCCTTCTTTGTCTTTTACTGGCACTAGGACCAGCTTGTGTCACTGGACCCCTGTCCACAGTCCTCTGTTTCTGGTGCCTCTAAGATTTCCCTAAAGTGGGACATGGGTCTGTCACTGAACTTGTTGCAGAGATGGCTTGTTTCAGCTTGCTCAGGGTGGTACTTCTTCATAAACATTTGCACATCATTCCACTTGGCACAAATCTCCTTAATCTGTGAAGAAGGCACCTCATCCACTCCTCTTCCTCCTCTTAAGCAAGTTCCTGAGCTGTGGTCTGATGCTGTGCCAGATGAAGCTCTTCAGTGGTTAGCTCTTCCCTGTGGTCGTCCACATTCTCTCCACTCTCCTCCAGCCCCAGGGTGTTTCCCAATGCCACAAGAGTGTCCACAACAGGCAGAGGGCCCGCAGGGTCAGGGTCATCCTCAAACCCTTCAAAATCCCTCTGGACGACACACTGGGGCCACAATTGTCTCCAAGCAGAGTCCTGGAAGTCACTCTCCCCAAACCTTACCTATAAGGCTTATGCAGCTGTAGATACTGAGTGATTCCTCCAGAACTCTCTTAGGGTCAACTTAGTGTCTGTGGTTACTTCAAAGCACTTTTCAAACACTGTTTTTTTTTTTTTTAAGTTAGAAATGGCCTGGAGGAGAGCGGTGGTGTTAGTAGGCAAGAACTTCGCTGTGATGAAACTAGTCCCAATTATTATAATCAAAAGAAGTGCTAAGCCACAAGGGCTATACAGCACTAAACTAGTCCCAAGACAGTAGGTCTACCAAGTCTGGAGGATGTGCAGGAGCATTGTCTATTAACAGGAGGTACTGGAGTGTCAAATTATTTTTAGGTATTTTTTCACACTGGGGCCAAACACTTCATGGACCCACTCTTTGAAAATTTGCCTTGTGACCCATGCCTTATAATTTGCTTTCCACAAGACATAACTTGTTCTTTATGACATTGTTTTTCTTAAACACACTGGGATTTTCCGAGTGATACACAAGTAAAGGCATCACTTTAAAATCACCACTAGCGTTAGAACAGAAAAGAGTTAGCCTGTCTTTCATAGGCTTGTGTCCTGGGAGTGCCTTTTCCTTCTGAGTAATGTAGGTCCTCTTCGGCATTTTCTTCCAAAACAGGCCTGTTTCGTCACAACTGAACACTTGTTGGGGTTTCAATTTTTCAGTGTCTTATGTACCCCTTAAACTCCTGTACAAACTTATCAGCCACCCGTTTGAACTGGCTGCCTCACCATGCCTTACAACATTGTCAAACCAGCCTCTGCTGGCCTTGAATTCACTATCAGCACTGGTTCTGGGAGTTTTCTTTATAAGATCAGCATGCAACTTCCTTGCCTTTTCACAAATAATTGTCTCCGAAACACTATCACCTGCCACCTCTTTATCCTTGATCCACACCAGCAGCAACTTCTCAACCTGATCGACTGTCTGTTGTCTATTTTTGGTTAGTATATCAACACCTTTCACAACATCAGCTTCCTTGATTTGTTCTTTCTTTGCCAGGATAGAAGCGATGGTTGACTTGTTTTTGCCGTACATCCTGGTAAGTTCAACAAGTCGCGCATCAATCTCATATTTTTGTATTTCCTTCTGTTTGAATGAGCGTGCAGGTTAGTGTTCACTCAAGCATCAACAAAGCCAGACTGGCTCACCACGCCTGTGCGGGGACACTGACAGAGCAGGCTGGTGGACAGGTCCGGTACCCAGTGGTTCGAAAGATGGGGTGTGGTTGATAATCGGGACAAAATTGGTTTGAAAAATGAGGTTGAAACTTGAAGAGTTCGATAATCGATAAGCTCGAAACTCAGGGTTCCACTGAAGTTTATATTCATGGATTCAGGTACAAAACATTGCATTATAGTGTGTGTGGTTGGTTGAGTTTTTTAAAGAATAATGCAAAACTAGGGTACTCTTCTAGATTGACTAGTCATAAAAGTTCTTAAACATTTATGAATTATCTCTGAATTAGATGTTTTTCACAAACCAGCATACACTGACTCAGTATGTGACAATTTCCCTGGGAATTTTTACATCTGATTCTCTACAATAGCTAGTGGTGCAAACTCCCAGAAGTATCTACTGTACAGCCCAGCCGAACCCAGGTACATCTGCTTATTTTAAGTGCACATAAATGTGACATTAATTGTCTTAGTCATTCAAGGGATGTGCTTTGATGCCACTGAAGAGCTTTTAATAAACAGAATTGGATCTAGCTTTCCCTTTGATCGAATCTTCCTATCCCCAAGCACTGGAGTTTACCTGGAGTACCTGGAGAGAGTTCCGGGGGTCAACGCCCCCGCGACCCGGTCTGTGACCAGGCCTCCTGGTGGATCAGAGCCTGATCAACCAGGCTGTTACTGCTGGCTGCACGCAAACCAACGTACGAGCCACAGCCCGGCTGGTCAGGAACCGACTTTAGGTGCTTGTCCAGTGCCAGCTGGAAGACTGCCAGGGGTCTGTTGGTAATCCCCCTTATGTATGCTGGGAGCAGTTGAACAGTCTCGGGCCCCTGACACTTATTGTATTGTCTCTTAACGTGCTAGTGACACTCCCCATTGGGGGGATGTTGCATCGTCTGCCAAGTCTTTTGCTTTTGTAGCGAGTGATTTTCGTGTGCAAGTTCGGTACTAGTCCCTCTAGGATTTTCCAGGTGTATATAATCATGCATCTCTCCCGCCTGCATTCCAGCGAATACAGGTTTAGGAACCTCAAGCGCTCCCAGTAATTGAGGTGTTTTATCTCCGTTATGCTCGCCGTGAAGGTTCTCTGTACATTTTCTAGGTCGGCAATTTCACCTGCCTTGAAAGGTGCTGTTAGTGTGCAGCAATATTCCAGCCTAGATAGAACAAGTGACCTGAAGAGTGTCATCATGGGCTTGGCCTCCCTAGTTTTGAAGGTTCTCATTATCCATCCTGTCATTTTTCTAGCAGATGCGATTGATACAATGTTATGGTCCTTGAAGGTGAGATCCTCCGACATGATCACTCCCAGGTCTTTGACGTTGGTGTTTCGCTCTATTTTGTGGCCAGAATTTGTTTTGTACTCTGATGAAGATTTAATTTCCTCGTGTTAACCATATCTGAGTAATTGAAATTTCTCATCGTTGAACTTCATATTGTACTGTATGAACCTAACGCATTTCTTTGAAAAGAAGCATTTCTTAACAGTTTATCACATCCAATAAACCCCCCCCCCCTTGTCTTGCCAACCAGATTTAAGTTTGATTCCTGGGTGGAGCTAGTAGTGTGGGCATATCTATTTACTTCTGCTGCCCCAGTTCGCCTATTGTGGGTCTCAACCTAGCAAAGGACCTCTATTACAGTGACTAAGCATTAGTGCGTTTGGCGCACACCTGAAGGACCTGGATTCGAACCTGGAATGAGTAGAAACATTGGTAATTCCTTATGCCTGGTGTCTACCTTAAGTGTGTTCTGAGCGTCGACACCCCTGCAGCTTAGTCCCTAACAAGGCCCAGTCTATGTACTAACCACAGCCTATTTATTGCCTCCCTTAATGTAATAATTGTACCTATTCATCGAGGGTCACATCCTGGGGAAGATCACAAGACCTCTATGGGCTTCCTTGGGTTATCTAACAATGTTGGTCCAATATGCCTCAAACTACATTCTATCAAACCAAATTTAGGTTTCTGGCCTTCTTGTCATCAAGGTTGGGAGACAACGCTCTCCCGTCTCCACATCGGGCACACCCTTCTCACTCGTGGGTATCTCATGGAGTGGCACCCTGTTCCACTCTGAGAATTGTCCAATTTCAATTCTCCATATTCTATTGGGACTGTCCTGTCTATCAACGAGCATGCAGAATTTACCTCTGACGTCGTCACCGCTCTAACACCCTTATTTTATCTTCCCTCCATGCTGATGGCCCCACCTTTGACTCAGACTCCCTCTATGGCTTTTTGACAGCAACTGATTTATTACACAAACTTTTATAATACTTTCTTTAGCACTCCTCACAGCCCTAACTCTACCTCTGTTATCCTCCTCCCTTGTTTATAATACGATTCTGCATCATCCCCCTGCCCTGCAGTGCAGTATGACCCTTATGGGTTTAGCATTTCATTATAATAACTGGGTTATCTAGATAAATAATTTTAATAAATTCATCCTAGGAATAAGCCAAATTACTGTGAGTTACCATTAATAACCCTCCTGGTTAAAATAACTTTAATGATTTATTCTTACCTGCTGTGTCACAGTCGAAGTTTTCATTAGCGTCTCTGTAACGAACTTCGTTTTTGTTTCCATCTGCGTCACTGTGACGTACTGAGTCTGCGTCTGCACCAGCTGGTCGATGATGGTGGAGTACGCTGTCACCACCTTGGTGTTCAGTTGCGTCACAGTGCTGGTGACAGTTACGGTGGGAGCGTAGCATGGTGTGGGAGGCGGGTACTGAGCATCACACACGCCCACAACCACAGCACATGCCGCAACGCACAGCAACGCTACGTTCATCTGCAACCACACACTTCATTACACACCAGGAACATAAAAAAAAATCTTGAAAATTATATTCACAGGCAAGTACTAAACTCGTATGGACCATTCAATAACTAGCCTATGTTAAAAAAGGGCCTAAACCATATGGATTATATTCATAGCTGCGAAATTATTACATTTATCCAGGAACGCTAATTCCGTCTGAGAAATGGGAGTCGATCAGGTTAATTATCCAAGAAAAATGATAATAGTTCCAATTTCTTGGATCAAGAGCATCGAGGCACCTATGAGACAGGACCGAGGAACCTCTATGACCAGTACGGGTTTAGTCCTCTTAAATTTAATAATACAATATGGGCTTCCCAATGGACAATGCCTGTCTCTTCAAGAGGGGAAGTCTTAAGACGAAGGGCTATTAATCCAAGTCGATACAGATTTAGCCTTAAATCATAATTATTATTATTTATTAATCCAAGGAATTGAACCTGTCTTCCATTTTTTTATATGAATCTGAATGCCTCACATTCCCAGTTATATGACCCATATAGATTTAGAGCTCCCCTCCCCAAGAATGTACAAGCAATCATAACTATCCTTTTCATAAAGCTGTATCAGCTCTTAAAATTAATGCCGTTCGGTAAAAGCATACCAAAGCTTTCACGGAAAAAAAAATAGAAATAACATTGGCTTCAACAACAATCCCAATGGGATTATTGTTTGAGTGTGTGGGATACACCAGTGTTGAACGTTTGAAGCCCATGGGCTATGGCTGTAAGTTATAAACGACAACCTTGGAGGAAGAAAACTGTACCAGAGTATATGACCGGCTCTACAATAGTCAAATATTTTTCAGTATTCTCAAAAAGACCCTTAAAAGTAGTGTTGTCATTTTCGTGAATAAATATTAATTCCAATGGAGTTCAATGGACCTCTAACTCTGCACTTGTAAATACAATCAGTATATTAACAGCAGCCGTTTCCCACCAGGACAAATTGATTCAAATACATCTGCTGCCCGTTCACCTAGTAATAGGAAAGGACCTAGTGAAAATAAGTCTCACTAGACATTGTTAAGTTATCCTAGTTAATAACTCTAAAGTGTATCTTCACTTTGCTGGATGAGACGTTTACTGCTGACTACACGTACCTTGTTTGTATCTCAGTAAGGATCTCCTAACTTGTCTTCTGCAAGCTCAAGATCACACATATATAGGAGACTGAAGTAAAGGGAGGGACTTGTCACCTTCACGGGGAGGAGTTGGTGTCATCTGGAGGCGGTCTTCGGACAAAAGGGAGGGGCGAAAGAGGAAAAAGTATCAATATGTGCACACTGCTCGGTTTGAGTAAGAAGAAAGTAGAAGAGGCGAGAGCGAGACTTGTGGTCAGCAGCTAGGACTCTGTGTACCATGTGAGCCAGCATCTGCGTTTAGCTGGGTAGCAATAGTATGTAGTAGTATTATATATTATTATATACTTAACATAAAGATCATACAGGAAACAATGTGAAAATAATTTGTCCAGCGTATTTCACTTTAGCTGAAGAATGTTGGCCCCTTAAAGGATGATTTCCTTTCGTAGGACAAAAAAAAAAAAGCTTTTGATCTGAGGAATTTGATCAAATCTAATTCCTATAAACTTCCCCTCGTGACCTTGGATAAAGACCTGTTCAAAGCACTTTACCTCTTATGTGCAACCCATTTTTGAGTATGCAGCATCGGTGTACAACCATGTCCTTGTAAAAAAAAAAAAAAAAAAAAGTGTATCAGGAGTGGGACCGAAGAGAGGGTAGAAACTGAGAAGAATGCGAGAATGAGGCCTCGTTTCTCTGGAGAACAAAACCAAGAGGAACTAAGATCCAAACATGCACAATAGTACGGGGTATGAACAAGTTAGGCTCTATCACAGATGCAACAGGAAATCACACACCCAGATGAACCAATGAAGACAAGTGGAAGCAGACTCCATACTGGATCTCAAAAGCAGACGAGGTATAATCACGTCAGTTGGTCTAAAGTTAGGAGTGGGTACCAAGAGCTGGATCTCATCCCGACTTGACCGATTAATCGGATAACTACAGTGGTAAGAGCGTTCAACACATGTCACATGTTCAATGCAGAGTTGAACACGTTTCTGCTTATGGCACTAGTGAGCATAGTGATGGAAGGCTCCTGGCTACCCCTCAGTGTGTGGTGGACTTCTAGGGCCCCCCACTGAGTGGATTCCTGGGGCTCCCCTGTGAGGCGGGGCTCCTGGGGCCCCCTGTGGGGTGGGGCTCCTGGGCCCCCCTGTGGTGGGGCTCCTTGGGCCCCCTACTGTGGTGGGCTCATGGGGACCCCCACTGTGTGGTGGGCTCAAGGGGACCCCTCACTGTGGTGGGCTCAAGGGGACCCCTCACTGTGGTGGGCTCAAGGGGACCTTCACTGTATGGTGGGCTCAAGGGGACCCCTCACTGTGGTGGGCTCAAGGGGACCTTCACTGTATGGTGGGCTCCTAGGCCCGTGTGGTGGGCTCTTGGGGCCCCCTCACAATGTGTGGGCTCCTGGGGCCCCCTCACAATTGTGTGGGCTCCTGGGACACCCTCACAATTGCGTGGTGGGTTCCTGGGGCCCTCACAGTGTGTGGACTCCTGGGGCAATCACAATGTGTGGTGGACTCCTGAGGCCCTCATATTGTGTGGTGGACTCCTGGGGCCCTCATATTGTGTGGACTCCTGGGGCCCTCATATTGTGTGGACTCCTGGGGCCCTCAGTGTGGACTCCTGGGGCCCTCACACTGTGGTGCGCTCCTGGGGCCCCTCACTGTGTGGTAGGCTCCTGGAGCCCTCTGTGTGGTGGACTCCTGGGGCCCTCAGTGTGTGGTGGACTCCTGGGGCCCTCAGTGTGTGGTGGACTCCTGGGGCCCTCAGTGTGTGGTGGACTCCTGGGGCCCTCAGTGTGTGGTGGACTCCTGGGGCCCTCAGTGTGTGGTGGACTCCTGGGGCCCTCAGTGTGTGGTGGACTCCTGGGGCCCTCAGTGTGTGGTGGACTCCTGGGGCCCTCAGTGTGTGGTGGACTCCTGGGGCCCTCAGTGTGTGGTGGACTCCTGGGGCCCTCAGTGTGTGGTGGACTCCTGGGGCCCTCAGTGTGTGTTGGACTCCTGGGGCCCTCAGTGTGTGGTGGACTCCTGGGGCCCTCAGTGTGTGGTGGACTCCTGGGGCCCTCAGTGTGTGGTGGACTCCTGGGGCCCTCAGTGTGTGGTGGACTCCTGGGGCCCTCAGTGTGTGGTGGACTCCTGGGGCCCTCAGTGTGTGGTGGACTCCTGGGGCCCTCAGTGTGTGGTGGACTCCTGGGGCCCTCAGTGTGTGGTGGACTCCTGGGGCCCACACAGCGTGTGGAGGGTCATAGGCAGCCCACAGCCAAACCACCTGCTGCTATTCCATCATTTCCTGAATCATAAACAGTTGCAGAATTGGGAAACTTGTGATAATTTTTTCAGAGATGTCAGTACTGTACCAGGATTTTTTTTTACTCCAGAATATTTCCGTGTTATTGAATATAAAAATTATCCTGTTGATGGTGATAAGTCTGTTCACTATGTATTTAGATTATGCAATAATCGCTAATGAGCGATGAATGATGCAGAATAACCACAGGGGGAGTTGAATTACAGCTCTAGGTGTTTCGTGTTGCAATCAACACATCAGGAGCTTGCAATATTGCAGAAATGAGTAGGAAGTCCAGGCAGATTCGTTAAGGGAAACTATCCATTCTGAATAGTGGTTAACCTGAGCGAATCTGCCTGGACTTCCTACTCATTTCTGCAACACTGCGAGCTCCCTATGTGTTGACTGCAATACGAAAGGCCTAGAGCTATCATTCAACTCCCCCAGTGATTATTTTGCATGAAATTTTATATTTACTTATTGTATATTTATTATTTACTAACGACTTATTTACTTATGACGTATTACTCTGTGTACCTTGTATCTATTATATTTACGGGGAACCACTAAACTTTCACGGGGTTATCCAGAGCTTCAATGGGAGGTAATATTTTCATCACTGTACTTTCAACTTGTTTGTTCCCCCAAATTACACAAAATACAAAGGGTGGCAAAACCAGGAATTTAAATGAAAAAATAAGTGTGAAGCAATTTCTTTCAAACCTTTAAATAAGATACGTGAGGGAAGTACAGTGCTAACACTATGAAGGGTGGGTGGGGATGTTGCTGCTCTCTGGTCATTTGACCTGTGATGGCCGCACACAAGTACTGAAGGAACGGTGGTAATTACGTCTCCTCTAAGCCATCACCCTACTGCGGGAGGCGGCATGTGGCGAAAAAGTGCAATTATATAAATGTGGCGAAAAAGGGCAATTATATAAATGTGACTTAAAAAACAGTAAAGATAATCTGAGGTGTTGGACTATATAAAATTAACTAAGCAATGTTTTCGCCAGTAAAATCCCACGTACCAATGCCCGTGCCGGGGACTACCTAGATGGGAATTTCCCAAATTCCTTCTATCTTGTACCAACTGAGCCCACGGAAGTCACAGCGATCATAAAGTCACTTAAAAGTAACTCGGGGAATGTGTCTCACGTCCCGCCATTATTGTACAAGCGAGCGGCCCATGTCCTTTCGCATGCTATTACATTACTTTTTAACAAGTCACTAGAAACTAGCACTTTCCCGACACTACTCAAGACAGCAAGGGTTACACCAATACATAAAGGTGGTGACCCTACAGACGTAAACAACTATAGGCCAATATCAAACTTACCATTGCTATCCAAAATATTCGAGAAACTCGTGCACAGGAGACTTTATTCATTTATAACGTCACAAAACATACTCAACCCCTGCCAATTTGGATTCAGGAAAAATAAAAGCACTAATGATGCAATTATAAAAATGCTAGACCTGCTTTACACAGCATTGGAAAATAAGGAATATCCGCTAGGAATTTTTATTGACCTAAGAAAAGCGTTTGACACAGGGCACTGTGTGTAGCACTTTAAACCTGAAGAAGTCTTGAAAGCTCAGCTGAAAGCCAAATACAAGTTACTGGAAGCCAGGCTGGGGCAGGAAAACCCTGCACCTCCTCCAAGTTATCAACAAGATACACAAGATCAAACACTAAGTATAGCCCCCACAGGAAGAGAAAATTTACCACCAGAATAATGTGAACGCAGTGCTGATGTTTTCACAAGGTTAAGCAAAACTGGAGATAAGAAATCCACCAAACACCTGGAAACTACAAAGAAAGCTGGGGCAGTAAAACCTTCATCCCTTCACCGAGGAATTGGAGAGTTAGTCTTCGTATTCGTCAAGTTACACGACTGGTTGCTCAGATATCTACCGAGTAGACCACGGCATCCTACTCCACAAACTTGACCACTATGGTATAAGAGGCCATGCGCTTGCATATTTTAAATCCTACCTTTCTAATAGGTATCAGTATGTCACCATTAAAGACACAGCCTCATCAATACCTAGTTGTACTTTAGCTCATTCCAGCACAACACATAGTCAACACCAACTTCATTATGTGTAGTGACTATACTCTACATGACCAAAATGCTATAGCTATACACATGTCCAAACTTCCCACCACTACAGATATCAGTACTAAAACTCAACCCACAACTCAGGATATAAATAACCATAATTTAAACCTAGAAGATGATTGATCACATTGACCCTGATCTAAACCTCCATAATCTGACACACAATCAAAACCTATTGGAAAGTAACTGCCTTTACTACACAGCATCACAAGCCAGCACTATCCTAAACAATGCTAAAAGTCTATCAGTACTTAACTACAACATTAGGTCCTTAAGCAAACACTATGATGACCTCCTGGCACGCCTTCAATCACTAAAGACATCCTTCTCCTGCATTATTCTTACTGAGACCTGGCTTAAGCAGGACATAATAGATATCTACCCTCTACCAGGATACACAGCAATCCATAACTGCAGACCATACCAAGTTGGGGGTGGCATTGCAATCTATTACTCTAACCAATTATCTTGTATTAGCACCACTTGCTTTAGTGATGAATATGGAGAATACATTTTTGCTAATTTTACTGTAAAAAACCTTAAGACGCCTATAACAATCGGTGCCATTTACCGGATACCCCACACAAACATCCCAAATTTCAGTGAGAAACTAAAGGCACTAATAACAAACAGACAAATGAATAAGCACCACCTTCTCTTAGCTGGAGACTTCAACATCAACCTTGGCCTACTAGATGATCAGCCTGTAACTGATTTCATCAACAATATGAACAACACACTTCTCATACCAACAATAACTAAACCAACCAGGCTCACTGAAACAAGTGCAACCATAATATGACCACATATGGACCAATATACTAGCCCCCCTTAAATCTGGGATAATCACAGATAGCACTACAGACCACTACCCTACCTTCCTCCTGACAAACATTAGTAAACCACCACTTGAATACAAGTTTCATTTAGACTCCATGATGAGGCCTCAATAAGGAAGTTCACAGCTGACCTAGAGACTGTTGACTGGCCTACAGAATTCTCCAAGGCCAATGGTATTGATGACTGGACAGACATTTTTCTTAAATTATTTAGACTATACAACAAACATTGTCCTATAAAAACGAAACAGATCACAAACGGCTTGGTTGCCCATGGCTAACCAGCACCATTCTGAAATCCATTGATAAGAAACACCAATATGAAAAGCAATATAGACGGCTTAATACACAAAGATATTCTTAAACACTATTCTTCAGTCCTCACCAAAGTAATAAAGAAAGCCAAACAACTATACTACTCCAGTAGATTCACTGACACAAGATGAGATATAAAAAAGACCTGGAAAACACTCAGATTCTAGGGACCCACAAACTGAAAAAAAACAAGAATATTGCCCTAACTAAACCTAATGAAACACCACTGCAACCCACTGACACAGCTAACAAGATAAACGACTTCTTCTCAACCATAGGTTCAAATCTCGCCAATAAAATCCCATGCACCAATGCCCATGCCGGGGACTACCTAGATGGGAATTTCCCAAATTCCTTCTATCTTGCTCCAACTGAGCCCATGGAAGTCACCGAGATTATAAAGTCACTTAAAAATAACTCGGGGAATCTGTCTCATGTCCCACCATTATTGTACATGAGAGCGGCCCATGTCCTCTCGCATGCTATCTCATTACTTTTTAACAAGTCACTAGAAACTAGCACCTTCCCGAAACTACTCAAGACGGCAAGGGTTACACCAATACATAAAGGTGGTGACCCTACAGATTTAAACAACTATAGGCCAATATCAAACTTACCATTGCTATCCAAAATCTTTGAGAAACTCGTGCACAGGAGACTATATTCATTTATAACGGCACAAAACATACTCAACCCCTGCCAATTTGGATTCAGGAAAAATAAAAGCACTAACGATGCAATCATAAAAATGCTAGATCTGCTTTACACAGCATTGGAAAATAAGGAATATCCACTAGGAATTTTTATTGACCTAAGAAAAGCTTTTGACACAGTAGACCACGGCATCCTACTCCACAAACTTGACCATTATGGTATAAGAGGCCATGCGCTTTCATATTTCAAATCTTACCTTACTAATAGGTATCAGTATGTCACCATTAAAGACACAGCATCAACAACACAGCCACTTGATACTGGAGTTCCGCAGGGAAGTGTCCTTGGTCCCCTGCTCTTCCTCATATACATCAATGATCTTCCAAACGTATCTCAACACCTGAACCCCATTCTCTTTGCTGACGACACGACTTATGTCATCTCTCACCCTAATCTTGCCACCCTCAACACCATTGTTAATGAGGAGCTGATCAAAATATCGACTTGGATGACAGCCAATAAACTTACGCTTAACACTGACAAAACCTACTACATTATGTTTGGTAGCAGAGCAGATGTGCAAATTAACATTAAGATCGACAACACTCTAATTGCCAGGCATAATGAGGGCAAATTCCTAGGCCTATACCTCGACAACAACCTGAACTTCAGCACCCATATCCAACACATAACCAAAAAAGTATCCAAAACGGTTGGGATCCTCTCCAAGATACGATACTACGTGCCGCAAACTGCCCTTCTCACACTATACCATTCACTTATATATCCATACCTCACCTATGCTATCTGTGCTTGGGGTTCAACTGCAGCAACACACCTAAAGCCAATAATAACCCAACAAAAAGCCGCAGTAAGAATAATCACTAAATCCCATCCCTGGCAACACCCCCCCCCCCACTCTCCATAGATCTAAACTTACTCCCTGTTCAGTACATCCACACTTCAGGTCACTTGTTCTATCTAGGCTGGAATATTGCTGCACACTAACAGCACCTTTCAAGGCAGGTGAAATTGCCGACCTAGAAAATGTACAGAGAACTTTCACGGCGCGCATAACGGAGATAAAACACCTCAATTATTGGGAGCGCTTGAGGTTCCTAAACCTGTATTCCCTGGAACGCAGGAGGGAGAGATACATGATTATATACACCTGGAAAATCCTAGAGGGACTAGTACCGAACTTGCACACGAAAATCACTCACTACGAAAGCAAAAGACTTGGCAGACGATGCACCATCCCCCCAATGAAAAGCAGGGGTGTCACTAGCACGTTAAGAGACCATACAATAAGTGTCAGGGGCCCGAGACTGTTCAACTGCCTCCCAGCACACATAAGGGGGATTACCAACAGACCCCTGGCATTCTTCAAGCTGGCACTGGACAAGCACCTAAAGTCAGTTCCTGATCAGCCGGGCTGTGGCTCGTACGTTGGTTTGCGTGCAGCCAGCAGCAACAGCCTGGTTGATCAGGCTCTGATCCACCAGGCCTGGTCACAGACCGGGCCGCGGGGGCGTTGACCCCCGGAACTCTCTCCAGGTAAACTCCAGGTTACTACTGTGCAATCTACATCTACAGGACCTTAAATTCCAATATTAACCTTGACCTAAAACGCTTTCTTGGTAGTTGCGACAGAACCCACAGGCACAACACCAGACACAAACATCTCTATGACATTCCCCGTGTCCGACTAAACCTTTACAAAAATTCAATGTATGTCAAAGGCCCTAAAATCTGGAACACCCTACCTGAAAATTCTAAAACTGCAGACACATTCATCACCTTCAAAACTACCATCAGAAAACATCTTATCTCCCTGATACACTCTGTCAACTAATTACACGAATACCACCTGGTGGTTAACACTTACACTCACTCACCCATTTGACCATAAACATAAATATCAATCTCAATCTCAAAATAATGAATCTTAACTAGTCATAAGTTGGCCTGTGATACTCCAATACTGAAACTATGTATAGTGCCAAAACAAAAGCATTCACATTGCTAAACTCACAAACTAGTATTTAGTCAGCCATAATACCAACTTACCTCATAATTTTGTAATATTTTAAACTTAAGATTTAAGTCTGCCCGAAATGCCTAGCCATGCTAGGTGTTCTAGTGGTACACTCTGTAATTATTATTTTACTACATGTAAACCACACAATAACCAAATTCTGTAAACTCAGCATTGTAATCCTTATAGAGAATAAACTTTGAATTTGAATTTGAACTTGATACTGGAGTTCCGCAGGGAAGTGTCCTTGGACCCCTGCTCTTCCTCATTTACATCAATGATCTTCCAAACATATCCCAACACGACTTATGTCATCTCCCACCCTAATCTTGCCACCCTCAACACCATTGTTAACGAGGAGCTAAATTTCAGCACCCATATCCAACACATAAAAAAAGTATCCAAAACGGTGGGGATCATCTCCAAGATACGATACTACGTACTGCAAACTGCCCTTCTCACATTATACCATTCACTTATATATCCATACCTCACCTATGCTATCTGTGCTTGGGGTTCAACTGCAGCAACACACCTAAAGCCAATAATAACCCAACAAAAAGCTGAAGTAAGAATAATCACTAAATCCCATCCCTGGCAACACCCCTCCCCCCACTCTTCATAGATCTAAACTTACTCCCTGTTCAGAATATCCACACTTACTACTGTGCAATCTATATCTACAGGACGTTAAATTCCAATATTAACCTTGACCTAAAATGCTTTCTTGATAGTTGTGACAGGATCCACAGGCATAACACCAGACACAAACATCTCTATGACATTCCCCGTGTTCGACTAAACCTTAACAAAAATTCAATGCATTTCAAAGGACCTAAAATCTGGAACACCCTACCTGAAAACTCTAACTGCAGACACATTCATCACTTTCAAAACTACAGTTAGAAAACATCTTATCTCCCTGATCCACCCCGACAACTAACATGATAACCACCTGGTGGTTCAAAATTACACTCACTCACCCACTGACTATAAACCCAGAAATACTAATCTTAATCTTAAAATAATAAATCCTAACTAGTCATAAGTTTGCCTATGATACTCCGATATAGACACCTTGTATTGTGCCAAAACAAAAGCATTCACATTGCTAAACTCACAAATTATGATGTAGTCACTTGGCCTTAATACCATAATCTGTAAGGATTTAATGTTAAGAATTAATCTAAGTCTGCTCGAAATGCCTAGCCATGCTAGGTGTCCTAGTGGCCCCCTCTGTAATTAGTATTTTATAACATGTAAACCACAAAATACCCAAAACCTGTAAACCCCACATTGTAACCATTATAGAGAATAAACTTGAATTGAATAAGCTTACAAAACTCCGGAATATTGCCTATCAAAGTTTTACGTTTAAATACAATCCTTAATTAATAATTGGCTGGACAAAAATATCGAATTCAGTTTAACACAGCAGAAAGGCCTACCTGTATACAAAATGCTGCTCCTCGAGGCTGCCTGTGGGGGTGTAGTGTCACTGCCTTCCACAGGGATCGTTCCTGATGTTACTCCGTGGATCACCTCACCTGCTGAATATAATTGACGTAGAATCCTAGACAACAGTGTGGCGAGTCCACTGGTGGATCTCACATACGAGTTAACTACTAGACGAGTGTCAGTTATAATTACTAATGGTGAATATATGTTAGTTCCGTTATATTCCTAGAAATGGCAACTTCAAGAACAAAAAGAATAAAGATGGAGTTAATAATATTCAACATTATGATAGTCATGGGAAATGCTAAAGCGGTAAAGTTAAAATAAAGCAGTTTGCTTTGATCCAAAGTGTGGATTATTCCTATTCCTTGGATCAAGGGCCTTCCTCAGCATCAAGGTACTCCTATATAACAATAATGCTAATAAAAACAACAGTGGCGGTGGTGGCAGTGTAAGTGGCTCGATCTCCCGCTAAAATGAATATGTTTGGTAGAATATGGAATTTTTTTTCTTCTGCAAAGCGCTAAGCACAGAATGTGGAATATGAAAGACTGCAAGTTCAGAAGTCAGTGAGTAAGAGTGTACCTTAAGATCGTATTATATGGAACAATGGTTGATAAAACAGTGAGACAGGTAAACGAAAGTGACTCTAATAGTAGGTGTAAAGAAGAGTAGTGAAATGTGAACATTGAATTTGAAATGAAAATGAAGTGAACTTCAAAGTGAAGAAAACAGTATAACCTATATTATCTATTACAGTCATGAGGAAGCGCTAAATTTGCATGGGATTATACAGCATCCGGGGGAGTGGAAGGTCATAGGTTTGCTACAAGGGAAGGGTAGCCCCAATTCCTTGAATAAAGAGCCCTTCCCCATTCTAATGGGCATTAGCAAGACACTCATTGTAGAGTGGACAAGTTTCAGTAAGCCAACAATGTGATGACATTCATGTTTGTCATCAGTATCTGGGTTTACCTTTCCTCTCACATGCAACTACTGTTGTAATCTCTCGGCTGTACTAAGTAACACTCACAGCTGATGTGTTCACATTTTTGCCCCCTGGCAGAATTGCTGTATTTTTCCTATCCAATGATCATTAAGATGGTAGGTAAATCTTATTAACTTCAGCTTACATTCTGTATATATTTAGATATTAGAGCATTTTTAGGAATCTTTACTTGTCTGTGCGCTTCTGAATCATTCTTAACTCTGTCGTATTTCATTTTTAATTTTCTAAAATTAGAATCTTAAGAAGTACATGTCGTATTATCATATAGAGAAGGAAAGTATTAAACGGGTAAAAGTCATACAGCACTTAAGGAATAAAAGAAAATATAATTTAATTAATGGAAGAGTAGGGTAACTATTATTCCTTGGAACAAAAAATATTAAGTGAGCGCATGTTGTAGGTGGTTAAAATGCCTGTAAAATGGAGCATGGTAGCACTCTTCCTGCATGTACTTATTACAAAGAAAAATGAAAACAAATAATCGAATTAAAAAATGTTGGGATACGTCTGGCAACGAAATGCGCAAGAATAACGGGAAACGTTAAAATCTGCACGATTATAACTAGTGTGGTGCGAGAAGGGTGGACAGAACCAGATGGTTGAATACAAGGTGTGTGAAGTAACCGCACCTGCCCGTTGTGTGCTGCTAGGAAGAGGGTGTTAGGAGGACGGTGCTGGAATGATGGACGGTGTTGGAAGGTGCTGTTTAAGCTAAAACCGTAAGTTTTACGTATTCGGCACGACATTATATATATATATATATATATATATATATATATATATATATATATATATATATATATATATATATATATATATATGCAAGGAAATTCGCGAGAGCATGCGAAATATACACAAACACTGATCTCTGGCTGAAGGAGACTCGAACCTACGAACCTTAGGACAAGGTACGCAGTGCTTTACCAATCTACCCACACTGGACCAATACCTTGGCGTGTAGCATGAGCTACACGTTTTGATCCAAGGCAGCCAGCTTTCAGGGAGAAGGCTTACAGCTTTTCATCTCATCCCCTGCATGCATCAGCCTTACTAGAGATTTGAACAATGCAAGGAAATTCGCGAGAGCATGCGAAATATACACAAACACTGATCTCTGGCTGAAGGAGACTCGAACCTACGAACCTTAGGACAAGGTACGCAGTGCTTTACCAATCTACCCACACTGAACCAATACCTTGGCGTGTAGCATGAGCTACACGTTTTGATCCAAGGCAGCCAGCTTTCAGGGAGAAGGGTTACAGCTTTTCATCTCATCCCCTGCATGCATCAGCCTTACTAGAGATTTGAACAATGCTCTCGCGAATTTCCTTGCATTGTTCAAATCTCTAGTAAGGCTGATGCATGCAGGGGATGAGATGAAAAGCTGTAACCCTTCTCCCTGAAAGCTGGCTGCCTTGGATCAAAACGTGTAGCTCATGCTACACGCCAAGGTATTGGTCCAGTGTGGGTAGATTCTTAAAGCACTGCGTACCTTGTCCTAAGGTTCGTAGGTTCGAGTCTCCTTCAGCCAGAGATCAGTGTTATATATATATATATATATATATATATATATATATATATATATATATATATATATATATATATATATATATATATATTAACCATAATATTTATTACATTTTACATGTGCAGCTTAAAGATTTTGCTATGAATCATTACAATATGCAAATATGAATGAAACTTCTTGAACTCGCTACTTTAAGTAGTGTTGCCCCCTACTCAGAACCTACAGATGGGAATTACGACGCAGAGATGTTCCGTGTCGCAACACCATCGTCTTATTAGTTAAGAAATCTCATTAAACGGGAAGAGTTTATCCCTCCGCTCACCTAATCCGTCTCAAGGTAAGACGTCCCACTGCAGCTACTCAACATAATACTGGGGTAGTTTTACTCCTAAAGGCCCTGGACAGCTGTTATTGTTGAGGGAACGATGAACAATGAAAAATACAAGGCAATCCTGACAACTCATTTGCTTCCCATTGTGGATGCTTTTCTGGAAGTCATTTTCCTGCAGGATCTTGCTCCCTGCCACACTTCCAGAAATATTCCGAGATTCTACGAAGAAAGTGGGCTAAGCGTTCTCAATTGACCTCAACCTAATTGAGAATCTCTGAGCAATAATCAAACGCAGGATCCCGAAACAGGACTGTTCAACTGTGGAGAAGCTAATTGTTGCTATTATTAGGACCTGGTACCACGACAGAGCTTGCCAAAATGCGTTAAACATTGGTCGATTCTATGCCAAAGAGTGTAACAATGCTTATAAAAGCAAGGGATAGTCATATCTCTTATTAAATATATAATCTGTATTTTTCAAAAACATTAATTTTCCAAATAGTCTCATTTCATCACTATCCCAATTAATATGCACACTACTGTAGATAGAAATTTAAGTTGTAGATCTCATTGATCCCTCAAAGAGCGGACGGGAACCAAGGATGCAATAAATTTACTCATCATTAGCAACTTGCTGCTGTCACGATTAAGTCATTCTTAGTACATAAATCGTATTTATTAAACAAAAACAATTATAAGATTCTTCTACATTCCGCAGTTTATGCCTATTATTTGGTTTGCGTCATCGGCCATATATGTTGGAAAATTTAGACTAAAAGGAGAATACCCTTCACAAGCATCAAAGCACCCCCCTCCCCTCGAACACTAGAGAAATCTTAAACATTTCCCAGCTTCAAGGTAAGGCACGATAAAGATCTTGGTTGCTAAGTTAAGAGTAAGTGTCGGGGCCAAAAGCAGAATTTTAGCACCCGGAAAACCACCTCGGTAATTATACATATTTTTAGTATATCAACCAAGCATCTCGCCACTTCCTTGACAGCCTCTGGGCATTCAGTACACTCGAGTTACTCAATCTTCTCGTCTTCACCCCTTCACTCTCTCCGCCTCGCAACCCCTTCTCTGTGTCCCGCTGTGTTTGTATGGTTTATTGTTTACCTGTGAAGATAATAATTAAAACTTACGGAGCACTAGTACTGAAAGGTTATTTACGATCTACGCAGTAAAAAAAATCGTACTAGCATGCACGCTAACCAATCTCAAGCATAATTAACTACCTCAAATAAAACGCCTTCACCTAAGCACACGTACAATATTAAGCTTAAATGTACAAAGCTATTAAAAAAAAATATGATACGCTAAAACTGGGAAGCTGAATTGAGGTCCCAGCAGGTAACTCGAAATACACAAATGAAACTATTCGGTAAAACTAAGCTAAGGCTACACAGTCAAAAAAGTCCATTACGCTTAACAAGTCAAGATGCAAAGGCACTGAAGGGCAGAGTATCCTAGAAAAACACACTTGCTGTCATGGAGAGATTATACTACACATCAAGGTGTGCGCCTGACTACGATGCAAGACCACCGAGATACTGGTCTTCGTACAATTTACTAAAACATCGTTTCTTAATATCAACCTAAATGCTGTCATTATCCAGAGTGAATAATAATAATAACGATAACTTTTTCCTCGCATGGGAAAGTAATCTTCAAAATTACTAATGGTGGCTCGTGGCCTGGTGGTAAAAGCTCTCGTTTTACACGGTGATGTCTGGGTTCGATTCCTGGTGAGGGTTGAAACATTGGGCGTGTTTCCCTACACCGGTTGTCTATGTTCACCCATCAGTACATAATGGGTACCTGGGTGTTAGTAGACTGGTGTGTTGGTCGCATCCCGGCACAAAACTAACCTAATTTGCTCAAAATGCTCTGCATAACAAGCGGCTTTCTATACAGTAGTATATCACTGATGTCAGCTAGGCCTGTATACCATGTGCATGTACCTGTATAAATAAAGATATATTATGACACCTGCTGTCCCCGTTCATCTAGCAAGTAGGTACCTCGGTGTTAGTCGACTGGTTTGGGTCGCATCCTGGGGGACAAGATTGAAGGACCCCCCAATGGAAAAAAGACAGTCCTCGATGACGCACCAGCTGAGTTTTCTCGGGTGGCTTACCCTCCAGGGTTAAAAAAAATATCCGAGCACTGAATTAGTACTAAAATCATTAATAAATTGTTCAAGTTATTGGGACCCGAGAGAAACCGTTTGGGCAAAGCATGGCTTATCCATTACAAAAACAATAAGCACTGTCGCAGGAGAGAATTTTTTGTAGCTGAAGGGTGCGTGGGTGTTGATGTGTGGAGTTGTACTTGCCTAACATGGATCAACAGGCCTACTGCAGAGTTCCTTCATTCTTGTATTCTTATGACAAGGCTTTTAATATTATTAAGCTTAAACAGAAGCGTCAAACTCGTTTGGGTTATTAGCTTTTATTAATGCCTCCCAAAATTAAAGAGAATCACGCGAAGTACAGTTCACGATAATTGTTTAACGAGAGAGAAATTCATGTTAAAGGCGAATCCATATGGATCATTCATTTAATACTGACTAGTTGAAGTCCATCAGCTAATTTATTAATATGGAAAATGAGATTTACCGGTACATTAATGTACATGACTCGCCGACATTAAATTGTATATGAAAACATGAATGACACTGGAAAACATTACTGCGTAAAATATAGACAAACTGCGTCATTTTTCATTGCCACTTTGACACTAATAAATTCAGCGGATGCAACAAACGCATATATGTGTGCGTGAGCGTAGTTAGAGATAACACTGTTCTGATGATGTTTGTTGGTCAACTCTTGTACCTTTAAACTTGAACCAGGTTCTTAAAAGTGGTCTTTGATTATGCCAGTGGTACAGACCAGGTCGCCACCATGACGTTATGGCACCATATATCACGCCCCAGGTTGTTGCAGGTCACAATGGATTTTTGACACTGCATATTGCATCTCTGATAAACTCATGATTTTGTAGTATTAATTTTAAATGTTGTAATGCTCTGGCTCTGATAATGTTGATATTCGACAAACAAATAAAACCACATGTACATGTGATTAAACATTATGGTAATTATGGAGATTAGATCCTTTTGTCAGCCTAGCGAGAATTCGTTCCTAAAAAATGCCAAAATATAAGGTTAGTTTTAGAATGGACACAGTTTATGTTGTGCGAATATAAGAAACAACCTAAGCAGACGAAGCCCTATCTTCAATAGACTAGACCTAATGTAATAATCCGCCAGCGGGAGAGATGGGATTAGCGTACCTGTGTTGATATTAGATTATTTTTTTTTTACTGTCGCTGTGACTGGCCAGGAGAGTCGATACTAAACACCGTGGAAATAAGTGGTATAAAATACTCACACAACGGAAATATAAACACATAAGCAGTATAATGTGATCCTTTATTGACAATGTTTCGCCCACACAGTGGGCTTTATCAATTATAATTATGGGAGAGCGCTAAACCCGTAGGATTATAGAGTAGGAGGAATAGAAGGTATTCAGGGAACTGGAGCAAAGATCCAATTCCCTAGATCAAGAGCCCCTCACCAGCGTCAAGGAACCTCCCTTGAGGGGGAGCTTTATCAAGAGATGTTTGTGACTTGATAAAGCCCACTGTGTGGGCGAAACGTCAACAAAGGATCACATTATACTGCTAATGCATTTATATTTCCACTAAACACTGATTGGCCCTGAAGTTATGCACGTCTCAAAATGAACGTATTTCTACTAACAAAATAACAATGTGCCGGGGGTATAGGTAACATGTTTGTATTTGTATTTAATAAAAATCGTGATTTCTTAAAAGTACCTTATCTCCATATTAACCAACATTATAATGTTAGTGGTTTAACAATGACCTGTTATCAGTCTACCTGGCAACAAGGACTCGTCCTTCAAACTTGGTTGGTTTATTGGGCTGAAATTCTATAACCTACACGCGGGTCATTAAGACTGCATTTACACCAGCGTATATACACAGACACACACATGTCAGTGTATTTACAATGAAAAATATATGTCGGTGTAAACAACAATACACAATTTAAATGCATATAACCTTGCGCCACGTAGCAAAAACTCACCAGTCAAAAAATAAACACACTACTGTGACGTAAGTGAATGGTTACTAGAGAAATGAGGGAGTGAGAGCAACTACCTGCTGCTTTTGTTGCTTGTAACATCACGCGACGCCTCTGGTGATGGAACATAAATCACTAGCTGGCTCCGTTACAGCCATCTATTAGACGTGTCCGCAACCACAACGCCACCTGTGACATTACTTAAGTAGACAGCTTTCATATAATTATTTTATTATGACAGGTTATGTACACAGATAATTGTTTAATTTCTCGGATTATATATACTGCACTTTTTTTTTTTAATACTTATTGTAAGATTAATATATGCTTGGTTAGTTGGTTTATTAGATTGAAAGCCTATCAACATGGTGCATGATCTATTCTGATTAAGAACTTATGAATATAGTAAATAATCATAAATAATAATAAGAATAATCAAGAAATGTGTACACAAAGAGTAGTGGTCAACAGAGTTAAATCGGAGGCTGCCATAGTGAAGAGCTCTGTTCCACAAGGCACAGTACTCGCCCCCATCTTATTCCTTATCCTCATATCAGACATAGACAGAGATATACATCACAGCACCGTATCATCCTTTGCGGATGATACTAGGATCTGCATGAGGCTGTCATTTGCTGAGGACGCGGTTAACCTCCAAGAAGATATAAACAAAGTTTTCCAGTGGGCAACGGTAAACAATATGATGTTCAATGAGGACAAATTCCAACTACTCCGTTATGGGAAACTGGAGGAGATAATAACTAGAACAGAGTATACTACAGACTCCGGCCATACAATAGAGCGGAAAAATAATGTAAGGGACCTGGGAGTAGTAATGTCTGAGGATCTCACTTTCAAGGATCACAACAGTGCCACGATCGCACGTGCAAAGAAAATGGATAATGAGAACGTTCAAAACGAGAGATGCCAAGCCAATGATGATCCTTTTCAAATCACTTGTTCTCTCTAGGCTGGAATACTGCTGTACATTAACATCTCCATTCAAAGCAGGTGAAATCGCAGATCTAGCGAGCGTACAGAGATCCTTTACTGCGCGTATAAGTTCTGTCAAGCACCTTAACTACTGGGAACGCTTGGAAGCACTTGACTTGTACTCGTTGGAACGCAGGAGGGAGAGATATATCATAATCTACACTTGGAAAATCTTGGAAGGAATGGTCCCAAATCTGCACACAGAAATCACTCCCTACGAAAGTAAAAGACTGGGCAGGCAATGCAAAATGCCCCCAATAAAAAGTAGGGGCGCCATTGGTACACTAAGGGAAAACACCATAAGTGTCCGGGGCCCAAGACTGTTCAACAGCCTCCCATCAAGTATTAGGGGAATTGCCAATAAACCCCTGGCTGCCTTCAAGAGAGAGCTGGACAGATACCTAAAGTCAGTGCCGGATCAGCCGGGCTGTGGCTCGTACGTTGGACTGCGTGCGGCCAGCAGTAACAGCCTAGTTGATCAAGCCCTGATCCATCGGGAGGCCTGGTCATGGACCGGGCCGCGGGGGCGTTGATCTCCGGAATAACCTCCAGGTAACCTCCAGGTAACCACTAGTCAAGAATACTTGTGGTGTACAGGTGATACATAAACTTATCAATATATTATCAGTAATACTGGAGTATTGAATTAATATAGATAAATCTTAATAAAAAATAATTCTGCCTATATTGTAAAGGGAGAGAAAGTATGTGTAATATTAAGGTGTATACAAATATTGCATAATTTGTGAATGTAAACTCTTTAATTTGCTAAGTTGGGATGAATGTGCTTATCATCATTAACTTCAAGCATAAATTAAGAGGATGGGAGTAACTAAAAAAGCGTTTACATTAGAAAGGGAAAATATGTATATAAAAAAATATTATCATAATTAGCTCATGCTCGATTTTTCACATTTTTTTTAGATGCTTCCACAAGTTGCTAGTCTCCAAGATGGGCGTGGTGTGGGCGTGGTGTGTGGGCGTGGTGTGGGCGGAGCATGTAGGTCTGCTGCTCCTCCGGTCTACAGCCCCAGCATATATATATATGCTGCCTGACACGAACTACAGCACTCACATAGAAACCTTCCCAACAGGTTTGTAACTTATTTTTATTTGAAAAATACTCTTCTTATTATTAGATATACTAATAATATCAGTAATACTATATAACTTCAATAAAATTATTGCCATCATATATAATTCAGTACAGTAATCACAAAAATGGAGCTAAACCCATATGGGTCTCATAGCGAAGTCGTCATATATATTAATTGCAAAGTAACGTTATAAATAATATTATTATGACGGCTGAGTGTCCTCATACTACAGTACCCGATACTTGTCACTGTTGTTCAACTTGTATTGTGAGCAAGTTTTTCTGAATCGTTTTCCCATCTTTCTGTATTTGTGCGGAGCTTCATTCGCCTAGCTAACTAGCTAGTGCACATTGCCTTTCTGTACCCTCCCTTCGCCTTTTTTGTACACAGTTCAGCTGACAGGCTCAGAGTTTTTATCCTACCCTAGCTCATTTCAAAGCCCAGCCCTATATTAGGTAAACTACCGGCCCAGGATGCTACCCACAACAAGTCGAATAATGGCTAGGTAACTATTTACTGCTAGGTTAACAGGGGCAACAAGTGTAAGGACTTTTATCACAAGTCTTGCCGCACCCGGAAATTAAATCTGGGTCTTTTTCGGTTGTGAGCTGAATGCTCTTAACAGTAATCTATAGTTGAAATTACAAACGAAATTAACTTGAAGTACTTGAGGCCTATTCAATAAATATTTCCGGAAATAAACATTATTATATTCACGAGGAAGCGCTAAATCCTTCTGGGTCATACACTGCCTGCGGAATAAGAAGTAATCAGGGTTGATCCCAGGAACGAGAGGACAGCTTCAGTTCCTTGCATCATGAGCCCTTCACTAGCATCGTCCCCTCCTCTGTTGAATTAGTCATCAACAAAAATTGCTTTCCTGTGAATATTGATGCAGGTATGACTAATATTTATTGGGATTAAGATTTAAAGCCATTTCAAAATTTACCAAGGATTACATCATGTATTTTAAAGACCAGATCAACTGTCTGACAAAAATCTGATGGAATATTGTACATCACTTGGTGGCGCGCTCGATATTGGTCTAACTTTCTAGTTCCTGTTGACTTTATTTTCACTAAGCATTCCTGAGGAAACGCTGAACCTGTAGGAGCTATACAACGCTAGGAGAACAAGAGGTACTTAGGTCTGATTAAAGGAAGCGGAATGTAATCTCGATTTCTGGAATGAGGAGCGCTGCACAAACATCTAGGCAACCCTCTCACCCGTTCCTTCTTTGAAGGGCTACGCTACTCTTAACTCTTGCCCTCATGGGAGGTGCATAACCGTGCACTGGTGCCAGTGAGGGGCTTTCAGTCTTAAGAAATTTAATATATCTTCCCTGGATTGAACCTCATCGTCTCCCATTCCCAAGACTCTGTATGACCTCTCCGGACTTTGCAGTTCCCCATGATTATAACAATAATAGTTGAACTTAAAGTTGCTTCAAAATTAGAAATGGAAACACATACATTGTTATTTTACCCTGAAATTTTAATAATATTCAAGCGGTACACAATGATCTTTGAGTAATTTTTTTAGCACAACTAAGCTTACAGGTTTAGAACCGTTATCCTATCTCAGCTCATTTTAAAGTCCAGTCCAGTCTAAGGTATATTAACACCCGTTGGGATGCAACCCACAGCAGTCGACTAACTCCCAGGTACCTACCTACTGCCAGGTGAACAGGGGCAATAGGTGTAAAAAACATGATCAACGTTTTCACCCGTGCCATGACTCGAACCATGGACCCTCAGTATGTGAACTGAGGGCGCTACCAACTGATGAGTTTCAATATTAGCAGTATTTTTTTTTCAGTGCTTCAAAGTCAAACATCATAGGTTAAGCCTGGTTTTCAAGGGTGAACATACCACTTCAAATCCGCGCCAATCAATGTGTCATTAAACATTTTCCAAATTAAAAAGCATAATTTTCTTCTTTCAAATGGACTATATATAATCCCTTATTATATATAATGCTGTGGAAGAGCTAAACCCATAGGGTCATACAGCACCTGGGAATGGTAGGTAATAAGTTGTTACCTAACTAAAGGGAAGGCAATATAATCTATTACATAAGCCATGTTTATGTAATGTATCTACTAAAATTTACTCACCAGTACATGACATCCAAGGTATCCATAGCACGCCTGGCTTCTACTTCCCCAGGATGATGTACGCAATCCTGCTGATGTTGGCGGTGGCCGCCACTGCCGTGCCCCAGTACCCACCCAAGCCTCCTCCCTACGGTGCTCCCACATGTAACCCCGTCACCGTCACCCAGACCTCTACACAGTACCAAGAAGTCACGGTATGTCACATCTGTTGAACTGGTTGAAATAGTTGGGTATGTGCAATGTCTCCTGAAGTACTAAGCCCCTAGTGGTCATACAGCGCCTGGTAAATGAGGGATAATCAGGTTAAATTCATAAAGGGAAGGAAAAATTCAGTTTCTTGGATCAAGAGCTCCACACTGGCATCAAGGAACCTCCTGTGAGGGTTAAACTTTTCATAGATCTTTTACGTTCAAATGATTAATAATGAATTTTGATAGGTTACACACAAAAAGTTTTTAATGTTATATTCACTAACATGATTTTGGATGATGTTATCGTCTTCATTCTTCGGGTCACCCTGGGAATGAGAAGTATTCAGATTCGATTCAAGGATGTGGAAGATAAGTTTATTTCCTTGAATAAGAACCCTTCCTTTCACAATCCAACCCCTTGAAGGATGAGAGATGAATATTTACCTCATCCTAACCTAAGAGAACCCAAGTTAACCTAAGATAATTTTGCGTAATAGATAATTATACATTAAATATAATACGCAATTACAGTGCAAGAGGTACATACGCATGTATACTGTCATTCGTCTTGTCCAGTATACTGGAGAATTATGTCGTAAAAGGAAATTCATAAGTTCCATGCGCAGAAGACACGACCCTGGTAAGGTAGTATCTGAAATGGTTGCGGGACGGGTGACGTTAGTTGTGATTAACCAGGCATGCCACATGGCTCAATACTAAATGAATTAGCCATTCCCATAAAATGCTGTCTAATATCTCCCGAAATAACAATCTGCACACGAAATAACTATTTTTTGCGGGATATGGATAGCTGTCTTGTATTTAAACAAATATAATAATGGCTAAGGTCCGACTAGGAATTAAAGTAAATATTAGTTCAAGAAAGTAAACGTTACTCATTAATGTAATTTGATACCAATATATTACTGATGGTATAATATAATTAATCTAATATATCAAGATTTAGAATTCGCATACAGTATGCACAGTTTAATTAAGTGTAGTGAGAGGCTGTTAATCCAAGGAATTGGAGTTGCTCCTCCCGTTCATGTTTCGCACCTGATCACTTTCCAGGCGCTGCATGATTCCTGCGGGCTTAGCGCGTCCCCAATAATAATATAGTTAAAGGTAGATATTTTGTCGTTAGAGGTGGTAATTTTGTCATTACGTATACTGATGTCGTTTCTATGTCAACAGGTGACCAGCACCACCCCCGTCCACACCACCACTACTCTCTACCAACATGAAACTGTTACAAGTTATGTAACTCAAACCCAGACCACACTCCTCACTAACACTGAGACCAAATACAAGACCGAGACCACGACGGTAGTCGTCCCCACTACCATCACGACCATCCAGACGACAACCTTGACCACCTACACGACTCAGACAACAACGGTTTACGTTACCCAGACCGCAACTTCGGTCCAGACCCAGTATGAGACCGTCTGCCCGATGACTTCATATGGTGGCTAGGCCAGTATATGGAGCCATATAATTTTTGTGTGAGCTTCTTACTCACACTTCTATGAAGACAAGACATACATTGCTTTTATATTAGCACGATAATTAATGTATTGTTTTGCACTTTGTTTTGAAAAAAAATATTTTTATATAATATTCATAGTTGCAATTATTGTTATTAGTATTTGTTGCAAAATTCGTATTAAGATGTCTAATAAATATTTTTATATTGCCATGGTGATTTTTTTTTACATCAGGAGAAATGTTAAAATGGAAACTATTGTCGACTCCTTAGTACCAATCTTGCAGCGAGGAGAAGGCTGGAGGCAGTGGAGATGTCATGTCTGAGGGCAATGTGTGGTGTGAATATAATGCAGAGAATTCGTAGTTTGGAAGTTAGGAGGAGGTGCAGGATTATCAAAACTGTTGTCCAGAGGGCTGAGGAAGGGTTGTTGAGGTGGTTCGGACATGTAGAGAGAATGGAGCGAAACAGAATGACTTCAAGAGTGTATCAGTCTGTAGTGGAAGGAAGGCGGGGTAGGGGTCGGCCTAGGAAAGGTTGGAGGGAGGGGGTAAAGGAGGTTTTGTGTGCGAGGGGCTTGGACTTCCAGCAGGCGTGCGTGAGCGTGTTTGATAGGAGTGAATGGAGACGAATGGTTTTTAATACTTGACGTGCTGTTGGAGTGTGAGCAAAGTAACATTTATGAAGGGGTTCAGAGAAACCGGCAGGCCGGACTTGAATCCTGGAGATGGGAAGTACAGTGCCTGCACTCTGAAGGAGGGGTGTTAATGTTGCAGTTTAAAAACTGTAGTGTAAAGCTGTCAGCATAGTTGCTGATCCCTGTATTCCCAGTATTATATAGCATAGCATATTAGTATCATCCCTGTGCTTTAGACACGAGATCCCTCGTAGGCCTTTGGCTTTGTGTGACGTCATAGGGATACACATGGGCAGTGATCCCTCTGTCCCGGTCTCACTCGGCGGCAGACCTACAGAACGTGAACAGGCTTGGCACCGGGCTCCATCTCTCATCTCAGTCTGACAATATATTTACCATCCTACAAGTGTGTCTACTTTCAACCTACGATATCTCCATTCAAGAACCCTTTACGATAAATGGTGACAGCGGTGAGCCTGTAATTCTGACGATTACAGCGATTTCTGGAGATAAAATTGTCGACCAGCAAGACGGCCATTTCGTGTGACCAGTAGGCCTACCGACTACCGAGGTTCACCCCATCCAGCTACCTCAAGCCAGCTACTCTACCAGCTTCTACATTATTCACTGGTCAGTCTCTTTGTATTAGTGTTTCCTGCTTTTTTGCATTACTCCCGAGGGGTTGACCCGAGTTTGCAAAATAAGCCAGCTTCCAGTCTGTGGTGGGGGAGTCAGAACACCCGAGCCCAGTCCAGCCTAGCCTACTCCATCTAATTATTTTGCCTGCCAAGCCAGCTTCCACCCCTGCTGTGCTCCTCGTGTGAAGTTATCAAGCTATTCTGTGTGAAGGGTTAAGATAAGCCAGCTAGCAACTAACCCAGGTGTCTTACCCCAGTACTCGAGCAAGCCACATGAGTAGCCTTCATCGCTTGTGATTCAAGTTCCAAGCATTCTGAGTGCTCCTTGTCATCCTTGTGGTGTTGTAGTATTTCGTGGGTTTCTTCTAAGCCAGCCGGCTTAGAATTATCTTCGCGGCAGTGTGGGTTTTCTCAGTGAGGCTTACGACGTTCAACCCATAAGCCCAACCACTCACGATCACGTGTGTCGCACCATTGCCGGTCTCAGACGCCTCGCTCAGCCATTACCCACAAACCCAACTACAGTCGGCCATTACAACTCACCTACCTCATCAGTGTTTTGGTGCACTGCTAAGGGTTGTAGCACCATATTTTAAGGACCACATAGGGGGTCAAGAGCTAGAGTGTGTTCGCGCCATCTTTATAAAGCCTCCTGTGTGTTGTCTCTCGCCGATTTAAGCGCAATTCTACGATCATCTGTGCAGAGGACAGCAGCAAGACGATATAAACAATCCATCAGTCTCATTCTTCAAGTTGTTACAGCTATAATATTTTTTTTTTTAGAGACATTTGCGAGTGTTGAGACATTTCTTTTGTGTTCCCAGTGAATTTTTCTCTTAGTGACATTCAGTGACTCTTGATCAGACTCAGTGTTTATCATGTACTGATTGCATTAATTTCTTTTAATCTCCTTAATTCAGTGTTAATTTTCGTGCATTATTTTATATCTGTTGTGTTGTGTATCTTTTTATACACTTGAAGTAAGTACTTAGTGTTTCCTTTGTTGTGTGTGCAACATATGAGCAATATAGAACTTGTGTTTAAACTTCAGAATTCCAGTGTATTAACTCAGTAACTTTTTCACCTCATATTCTGCATCACAACTCAGTGTTGTCTGTTATTTTTTTTCTTCCCAGCATTTGTGTAATTCTATTTTTGTTCCCTGTGTGTTGAACATTCTTGTGTTCATATTCTTTCCATTTAGCCAGTGTCTAATTTGTCTTATTTCCACAGACAATAGTGCCATTTTTTAAAAGACCAAGCAAGAAATAAAATTTTTACTGAATTTTTAACACATCAAGTTTCATTGCAAGAAAATTCTAGTACTGTGTTTATGTTGATGTTTTGTGCTCTGCATCACTGTAAGTGTTGTATTTCTTTTTGTTGTGTGTTTTAGCACCTATTATTTTTCATATTTTATTGAACAAATTCACTCTTAGTGCAATTTTTAAATTCTCCTTCTAAAGTAAATTGTTCTTTTGCTTGTTGTTTAAGTGCAGTTAAGAGTTAAAGTGTTCATTCCTTGATATATTTCTTTTCTTGTGTGTTATAATTTTTATTATTGCACATAGACTCATTTTGCAATAATTCTTGTGCAAATATTGTGTTGCTATTAAAGTTTTTCTTGCAGAAAATTTTATGCAGTGTTGTGCAATACAGTTTATTACAGTGCAGTTTCTTATGCTCTGTTCTGTGCATAGTATTTTATTCTGTCTGTCAATTTATTTTATTTTTCAGTGAATTGTGTGTTTGTTTTAATTTTTTGCACAAGTTTATTGAGTCCATTTTATCATTTTATTGTATATTTCCTTGTTGCATTGAAAGTAAAGAAAACTCACTGTGCCATTTATTCAATTTAAAGTAAAAGTTGAGAATATTAGATTTGAGCAAAGTAAAAGTTCTCTTGATTTTCAGTGTTTGTTAAGTTGCATATTCTTCTTGTGTGAGTTCTTTGCTTACTGTGTAACTTGTCTATTTTTAATTACTTATGCAGAATAGTTAAGCATTTTTTCCATTTAAGCTTACTGTGTCATTCTCTCTATTTTTTTTTTTTTTTGTTGACTTATGCCCTTCAGTATTTTCACTGAGAAGATGTCCCAGTCACTTTTGAACGTTCACTTAGTGTATCATTCCAGTCAAAGTCAATATGAATCAGTCCACAGTACCAACATTCCCTTACTGACTGAAAGACAATATCTAGCCCTTGAGCAATGTGTTTGTTCTCACAGCTTGTATCTGAGATTTGTTAAAGTGCTGCTAAATGTGAAGTTCAGATTAAGTTCCTATAGATCCACGAATTACTTATTAACGTAGCCGAGCGGTCAGGCACTAGTAATTCTGTCACTCCCATCTGTGTTCCACCTATACCTTCAGACTTGCAGGATAGTGTTCCGTTGCCTCAAGTGTCCGGGGACACTCAGACTGCCTTGAGTGCACAGCCTATCCCTGCAATGACTGCTAGTTCGAGTAGTAGTTTCTCCACAGGGGATGCCTTGTCAGAAAACGATTACTTGCAACTAGTAATGCCATCTCTTGTTGATGTGACATGCTGTCTGCAGAAAGACGTCTCTGTTACAGCTAGTGCTCTCACTAGAGTGTCTGTTGTTGTTCCTAATGTTCCAGATGGTGATCCCATCCTAGTTGACAGTAATCAGTGCATCGTAAGAAGTTATTTCTCGAATAACTTTCACATATTAACGTAAGTGTAGTTTCTTTATAGCTGATACCTCGTGTCACTGTGTGCGACTCAGATTGAATATCAGCATTGTTGACCGTGTTCATTTCTTTTCTCCTGTGCTTGCAGTTGAGATAGTAGATTCGTTCTCCCTTGCTCATATTGCGTGTTATAGCGTTAATATTTTTTCAACCGGGGGGAGTCATCCACTCCACCGAGTTTGTTCTTTCCTCCAGTAAGGAAGAACTGTTACCTTTATTCCAGAACAAACAGCCTACTGGAAGGTTAGCCAGATGGACCTTGACTATCCAAGAGTTCAATCCCACTTTTGAAAATTTACCTGGCAAGTCGAATGTAGTCGCAGATGCTTTATCGCGACACGTTAGTGTAGTTACTGCAGATCCTCTATTTACTGTCGAGGATGTCAAAAATGCCCAAAGAACCGATCCCTTGTGTTCTGGTGTGATTCGATTCCTGCTCCAGGAAGAGCTTATTCTTACTGTGAAGCCACCAGTACTCATTAGTGACTTATGAGCCAAGAATTACTGTATCGAATAGTCGAGTTGAGTACTCCTAGCAGACGAATTAGTAATTCCACAGTCACTAGTGATTGTACCTGTATCTTGTAGATACTCCTTCAGATCTCTCTCAGTCAAGGCATGTGTTAGCCATTGCAGAGGAATTCAATCCTCCCAGAGATGATAACCATTCTGCATACGTAAACCTTACCCTCGCAGAATTGGGTTTAAGTGTAAACAGCCTGCATAATTAGATGTCCGAGATGAATGAATTTGTCAACTGTGTGTTTTATTATTAGCTGATCAGTTTGTCAGAAATTTACGTGTTCACGTTCCCTCCGTATTCTGAGAATTAACAGTCTAGATTTGAGTGCACCGAATCTGCCTTTCTGTTAAACACTTCTTTGTATATAATTATTCTTCCTCAGAATCCGTAGAGTGCATGAATACAGATCGATCGATCAATTCCATCCATATTGTATAATGATTTGTTCTTATAGTTTGTAATGATTACGTTAACACCCATTACGTCAAAATCATGTTGTACCATCCATTAGTTCTAAGTTATATATGAATTTGTTATTGTATAGAATCAGCCCAGATCCGCCTGCCTGTTCAGCCTATAGTATAGTAGTATATGTCGGGACGACATACGTAACATGACCGAGCTGTCAGCATAGTTGCTGATCCCTGTATTCCCAGTATTATATAGCATAGCATATTAGTATCATCCCTGTGCTTTAGACACGAGATCCCTCGTAGGCCTTTGGCTTTGTGTGACGTCATAGGGATACACATGGGCAGTGATCCCTCTGTCCCGGTCTCACTCGGCGGCAGACCTACAGAACGTGAACAGGCTTGGCACCGGGCTCCATCTCTCATCTCAGTCTGACAATATATTTACCATCCTACAAGTGTGTCTACTTTCAACCTACGATATCTCCATTCAAGAACCCTTACGATAAAGCACCCTTCTGGCAAGACAGTGATGGAGTGAATGATGGTGAAAGTTTTTCTTTTTCGGGCCACCCTGCCTTGGTGGGAATCGGCCAGTGTGATAATAAATAATATATATATATATATATATATATATATATATATATATATATATATATATATATATATATATATATATATATAGACGTGACTCACGAAATCGAAATGACACGATTGCAAACAAACCATACCACGGGTAGAGTTTGAACCCGCGGTCAGAGTCTGGAGTTTTGAGACTGACCGCGGGTTCAAACCCCACCCGTGGTATGGTTTATATATAGACGTTATAGAAAGACATTGTATCTTGTGATATTAATAAAACTGGCTAGATGGTTGTATAGTATGAACTTTGAAAAGTTGGGAGTATTTTTCATCACCGAGAGCAAACTAAGTCAGGCTGGAGTAGCACTCCAGATGCTTATTATGAATGAGATATTCACGCACGTCAGCCCGTGCTCCATTTCTTTGTACCTTGCAGGTGTTTCTAGGTTCTTTCAAACAATCTTTAACCAAACATGTATGGATATACGTTACACTTTGAAGGAACTCGTGTGGTGGGTAACCAGGCCACCAAGTATATATTTTACAGTCAGTTACCACGTTTTTATTATCAGAATTGCAATTAAACGTTGCTGTATATAAAAATCTATAAATAAATGATGTAACCTACATTCTAGATTTCTGCCGACCAATT
This sequence comes from Cherax quadricarinatus, assembly GCF_038502225.1. NCBI lineage: Eukaryota > Metazoa > Arthropoda > Malacostraca > Decapoda > Parastacidae > Cherax > Cherax quadricarinatus. The sequence goes on along the minus strand of NC_091339.1, from coordinate 18,806,659 downwards.
ATGGTGGAGATTCTATGCTATTTTCTTTTGTTTTTACCTAGAAGTATTTGTGGCTACAGGCGCAGAACAACGCTCGAGGTGTCCCCTCTTTTGTAATTATCATATACATTTTTATAAGTATTCCATGAGGAGGTATTCATAGCAATACGAAGTACAAATGCCTTAAACTATCACACTACTTTCACCTACGTAATATATAAAGATATTAATATTCATATAAGGAATTTATGCATGAAATTTAATCAGGAGATTAAATTTCAGACGCTTTCGTGATTTCTCAAGTCACATTCTCACGGTTCCTTGACAATGTGACTAAGGCATCACGAATGTGCTTGGAATTTAATTCTTTTTTTCTTTTCCAAGTGATTAAATTGCAATTGCTTATTGCGGTCTGGTTGCAAGCAGTTTATCAGTGCTGATAACACCTGATATCAATAAAACAAATATGTCAAACTGAAAAAAACAAATTCTATATATGTATAAATTAGCATATTCTAAAAATGAACTCGCTTATCTTTTTCATATGTTCATCCTTTAAACTGAACATCGAGCAAAGAGTTGCCAATAAAAATATGAAAAACACCAAAAGAACAAATTTAATACTGTATTGTAAACAAAGTCTAACGAAGGATACACCAGAATACAAGCCTATTTACCAAAGGGAGGTAAGGTGGATACAAAGCTAAAATACCAAGGATCATTTAACCTCCTAGAACCAGCCAAACTACTCCTGGGTGGAGCCAATTTACTTTACAGCAGCCGCAGGGGCAATGACACCAGTAGCAATTAAGAGGGAAGCAACAGGCACTGTGACCAGGTAACACCTTTTTCTTTGTCTTTATGACATATTGACGGGCTCTCTTCCTCTTCCTAGCTGTCTTCCATCATCCTCTTCCTTTTCCACCTCGTCCTCCTCACCAACTTCCTTTTTCCTCCTGTACATCCTTTGCACCATCGTTCTTCACCTTTTCTTCCACATCCTTCTAAAAAATCTTCCCACAGTCTCCTCGCCATTTTTTTTCACCTTCCCGTTGGTTGTTGCAACGGAATTTAGGTTTGCATTTTGGTAGCTTGTATATTTGGTATCTTTATATATAGTATTTCGCTTGACGTCACAGGGTGAGACGTGCACCATATTACCTGTCAAGAGTGTGTCTGAGTTGCGACAACACATGGCCATAGTTACTGACAACTACGCGGTGGAATTCGGACATTAGTTTACAGTTTTAAGTACATGCAACCTACATATTGTTAGGTTTGGCCGGGTTGGGATAGATTCAGTTACGTTAGGTTAAGTAACGTTTAGTTAGGTTACACAACTTAACCTGAAAACGCCATCCGTCTTTTTTTTACATTGTGCCAGGCGCAAGACACGCCTCAGTGTGCTGCGCCACCTATATAAATGTATTAATGTTCTTTTTATCTCCCAAAACAATTTGGACAAGAAATGCCATGATGAATACACAGGTTGCATGTATTGAAAAGTATAAAATAATAAGTAGTTGTCGGTAACCATTACCCAAAACAATAAGTTGAAGGATTTAAGAGGTTTCTGAGACCTGCTGTGCTGTGAGCTATCAAATGTCAGAAAATGTCTTAATCTCATGCTTGTCGATAAAGATCGTTGAATAGTGACTAATTTATAGGAAGTTCGTGACGTTGAACATATGTTTATGCTGTTTTAGATCCAACATTGTTTATATGTTAAATAAATTCTAGTATTATCAATATAGCTAATTTATTCATACAAATACAAATTCATTATCATATTCAAAATACAGTAATCACTACATAAAAGAAAGAGGATGTCACTTACCCTATAAGGACATTTTTTTTTCCCTGTACATTATTATTATTATAATCAAAGGGGAAGCACTAAACCCGTAGGATTATACAGCGCCTATGGGGGGATGGAAGGCATTCAGGCTTAATTCAGGGAACTGGAGCAGATCCAACTGGAGCACAGATCCAATTCCCTAGATCAAGAGCCCCTCACCAGCGTCAAGGAGCCTTCCTTGAGGGGTTTCCCTGTACAGATATGTAGTATATCATGGCATCATTCACCCACCATCGGAAATATTTATATTAAAACTCTCTGTGATTTTGTAGCCCAGTCAGTATTCTCTTCTGCATATGGTGAAAGGTTTTCCATCAGATAATGATTATTTGTAATTACGATACACATGCCGCCAAATTCTAGACTTGGAAGTTTCTCTGCCAGTTGTAGTCTGCACAAACCTGTGAGGCGCTGTGTACGGATCACAACCATCTTAAACTGCCAATCTCTGCGTATATTTCATAGATTTATGTTCTGTTTGATGCCTTGTGTGACCAAAATGCGATTTCGTGATATGTTTGTCCCACATTTCACAGCTTCATTACAGCCGATGGTTAGCAAATGCACTCAGCGTGTTCACTTTACAAGATAGTGGATACAACTGACCGAGTCACCTGATTATATGGTCTTAATAAAACTCGTACTAGGCGAAATGTTTACAAAAGGCTCTCTCTCCCTTATGCAGTTTTTTATTCACATCTTCAAAATTAATTTTCTGGGTTAGGTATACTGTAGTTTTAAGTTTATATTTTGTAACTGATTATTGAGTAGTTTAGCACGAAAAGTATTACATTGGAAATGAGGAAACGCGAGGAGAAATATAGCATCATCCAGGCGGTGTTTGTCTGTTGGTGGGTTGTTTATTTCAAAATAAACGGTGTCTTATTAATTAAAAAGGGGTGGAAACCAGCACCCCACACAAAGCGGGGCCCCTACGAAGGGTTCTGGATAATCTGGGCCCAAAAGATGCTGTTCAAATAAGTTAATATGATCTGTAGAAAAGACAAACTGAAGCAAGAATGGTACGTTGTATAACACCACCAACATGTAATTTGACAATAATGTTTCAATGGCATGCGTCTCACCGTTCCACACAATACCTGGAGTATACCTGGAGGGTGTTCCGGGGCTCAGTGCTCCCGCGGCCCGGTCCATGACCAGGCCTACATATATTTTGAGGTGAGCTTATTGAGTTGTGGCGTAAATTAACAATGAACCAATGACGTGGACAAGTGCAAGTGGGCTGTGTTAATAAAGGTGTAAGTTGTAAAATAATGGACCGGGTGGGAAGCAGGTGCCCAGACAATCAGGCATAATTTATGCTTCGTGACTCACACAAGAGAAGCGATAGAGAGGTTCTGTTTGTCAGAGAAAATATCTCCTGAGGCGGGTCTTGGTTAAATTATTTTGTGTGTTAGTTAGTTACTATTCTGTCCTAGGCACATGTCGATTAGACACTAGGCCTGCTGTATATGCGTGTGTGTGTGTGTGTGTGTGTACTCACCTATTTGTGGTTGCAGGGGTCGATTCACAGCTCCTGGCCCCGCCTCTTCGCTGATTGCTACTAGGTCCTCTCTCTCCCTGCCCCATGAGCTCTATCATACCTCGCCTTAAAACTATGTATGGTTCCCGCCTCCACTACGTCACTTTCTAGGCAATTCCACGGCCTGACTACTCTATGACTGAAGAAATACTTCCTAACATCCCTTTGATTCATCTGAGTCTCCAACTTCCAATTGTGACCTCTTGTGTCTGTGTCCCTTCTCTGGAACATCCGGTCTTTGTCCACCTTGTCTATTCCGCGCAGTATTTTATATGTCGTTATCATGTCTCCCCTGACCCTCCTGTCCTCCAGTGTCGTCAGGCCGATTTCCCTCAACCTTTCTTCGTAGGACAATCCCCGTAGCTCTGGGACTAGTCTTGTTGCAAACCTTTGCACTTTCTCTAATTTCTTGACGTGCTTGACTAGGTGTGGGTTCCAAACTGGTGCTGCATACTCCAGTATGGGCCTGACGTAAATGGTATACAGAGTCTTAAACGAATCCTTACTGAGGTATCGGAACGCTATCCGTAGGTTTGCCAGGCGCCCGTATGCTGCAGCAGTTATCTGATTGATGTGCGCCTCAGGAGATATGCTCGGTGTTATACTCACCCCCAGATCTTTTTCCTTGAGTGAGGTTTGCAGTCTTTGGCCATCTAAACTATATTGTGTCTGCGGTCTTCTTTGTCCTTCCCCAATCTTCATGACTTTGCATTTGGCAGGGTTAAATTCAAGGAGCCAGTTGCTGGACCAGGCTTGTAGCCTGTCCAGGTCTCTTTGTAGTCCTGCATGATCCTCATCCGATTTGATTATTCTCATTAACTTCGCATCATCTGCAAACAAGGACACTTCTGAGTCTATCCCTTCCGTTATGTCGTTCACATATACCAAGAACAGCACAGGTCCTAGGACTGACCCCTGTGGAACGCCACTTGTCACAGGCGCCCACTCTGACACCTCGTCGCGTACCATGACTCGTTGTTGCCTCCCTGTCAGGTATTCTCTGATCCATTGCAGTGCCTTTCCTGTTATGTGTGCCTGATCCTCTAGCTTTTGCAGTAACCTCTTGTGAGGAACTGTGTCGAAGGCCTTCTTGCAGTCCAAAAATATGCAGTCGATCCACCCTTCTCTCTCGTCTTACTTCTGTCACCTTGTCATAAAACTCTAGTAGGTTTGTGACACAGGATTTTCCTTCCCTGAAACTGTGCTGGTTGTCAATTATACACTTGTTTCTTTCCAGGTGCTCCACCACTCTCCTCCTGATGATCTTCTCCATGACCTTGCATACTATACACGTTAGTGATACAGGTCTGTAGTTTAGTGCCTCATGTCTGTCTCCCTTTTTAAAAATTGGGACTACATTTGCCATCTTCCATACATCAGGGAGTTGCCCAGTTTCAAATGATGTGTTGAAGATCTTTGTTAATGGCTCACACAATATCTCTGCTCCCTCTTTAAGGACCCATGGAGAGATGTCTGGTCCCACCGCCTTTGAGGTGTCAAGTTCGCATAGCAGCTTCTTCACCTCCTCCTTGGTTATATGTACCTCATCCAGCACTTGCTGGTGTGCCCCCCTGTTCTGATTTCCTGGAGTCCTACTGGTTTCCACTGTAAATACCTCTTTAAATCTTGTGTTGAGCTCCCGACATACCTCTCGGTCGTTTCTTGTGAATTCCCCCATCACCCTTCCTCAGTCTGATTACCTGGTCCTTGACTGTTGTTTTCCTCCTGATGTGGCTGTACAACAGCTTCGGGTCAGTCTTTACATTTGATGCTATGTCATTTTCATATTGTCTCTGAGCCTCCCTTCTTATCTGTGCATATTCGTTTCTGGCTCTTCGGCTAATCTCTTTATTTTCCTGAGTTCTCTGTCTTCTGTACCTTTTCCATTCTCTAGCACACCTAGTTTTTGCCTCCCTACACCTTTGGGTGAACCAAGGACTCGTTCTGTTCTTCCCATTATTTCTGTTTCCCTTGGGAACAAACCTCTCCTCTGCCTCCTTGCATTTTGTTGCCACATAGTCCATCATTTCTTGTACTGTTTTTCCTGTCAGATCCCTCTCCCACTGAATGTCTTCATGGAAGTTCCTAATGCCTGAGTAGTTCCCCCTTTTGTAGTTTGGTTTTTCCCACCCTATTCCTGCTACTCTCTCGGAGCTCAACTATGTAGTCAAAGCACAGAACCACATGATCACTAGCTCCCAGGGGCCTTTCATACATGATACCCTCGATGTCCGAACTACTCAAGGTGAATACAAGGTCCAGTCTTGCTGGTTCATCCTCTCCTCTCTCTCTGGTAGTGTCTCTAACGTGTTGATGCATGAGGTTTTCCAGTACCACATCCATCATCTTGGCTCTCCATGTTTCGGGACCCCCATGGGGTTCCAGGTTTTCACAGTCAATCTCCTTGTGATTGAAATCACCCATAACTAGTAACTTTGTTCCCCCCATGTGTGCTCTCCTGGCCACCTCGGCTAGTGTGTCGATCATTGCTCTGTTGCTCTCATCATATTCTTCTCTTGGCCTCCTGCAGTTCTGTGGTGGGTTGTACATTACTGCAATTATCACCTTATATCCCTCAGACTGGATTGTTCCTACTAAGTAGTCCCTTTCGCCCGTGCCATCCATTCCTTCCATTTTCTCAAAACCCTACTGGTTTTTAATGAGCAGTGCAACTCCTCCTCCCCCTCTCCTCCCTCTGTCTTTCCTGAGGATTTGATATCCGGATGGAAAGATTGAATCTGTTATTATTCTGGTGAGTTTTGTTTCTGTGAGTGCTATTATGTCTGGGGATGGCTCCTTGATTCTTTTGTGCCACTCCTCATACTTGTTTGTTATTCCATCTGCATTTGTATACCACACCTTCAACTTCTTTTCTAAGACTGTGGTCTGGGAGGTGTATTGGGGTTGGGGAAGTGGGAGACCTGGTAAGGAACTATGGGTTGTTGCTGTGGGGGTGGAGTTTGTAATGTAGTGGGTGGGGGCATTGGATGTGGCATGGGTGTTTTGATTTAGAGTGTTTGGTTGCACTGGGGTTGACCTGGTTGGGAGGCTTCTATAGGAAGCTGTGAGGGAGGCTGTATTTGATCTTCTTCCTGGGTCTGAGATCTCCTGTCTGTCTTCTCCATCCCCTCTCTTTCCTCCTTTCGCCTTTGTACCATCTATCTGTTTCTGCCTTTCTTCTTGTGTTCTGTCGCAGTCGAGATACACCTTCCTGTATGCCGGCATGTCCCTTAATCGTGCTTTCTCCTGCAGGATCCTGTTCCAAGTCGATTCTGCCTTGAAGGTCACTTTCACTGGTCGGGATCTTTTTTTTACAAACCCCCCTATTCTCCGAAAATTTTCCAGCTGGGTCATGTCGTCTTCTCCTATTGCTTTCATGATGCTTTCAATTGCTTTTTTTCCCC
>NC_091339.1:18632375-18789875 GCF_038502225.1 Cherax quadricarinatus | reverse complement strand
ATAATACACAGCCATAAAACAAGAAATAATACACAGTCATCAGATAAATAACATTTGTCATGAAGCAGTATTCAGTGTTGTAAGAGTGGCATCGCAGATTTTGAAGGAAGTCTTGAGATCAGAAGAATGCTTTGGTCTGGGAGATTGATCTGTGCTCTTAGCAATAAAAGTAAATTACTTGTCAGTGTATTGTGAACCATTAAATATAAAAATAGATTGGGTTATGAAAACAATAAACAAGGAAAAAAAGTAAATTGTGCTTACGTGCTTCCCTCATGTAGGTCAGTAGATGGGCAAATGTTGACAAATTTTTGAAGTAGAACAGTTCACCATAGATGGAATGACAAAACTGTTTTGCCTCGGGCCATGACAGCTTGGAAAAAAGAACAGTAGCAGTATTATACTCACACTATACTGAAAACTTTAAATAAGTGTTAATTATTTTAAATGCAAAAGCAGCAGCAGTATCGGTAGTTCCAGCAGTACAATAATAAAAATAGGAAAAGCAAATCACTCTAAAAATTTCGGCTATTTTATAAGAAAAATTACTTATGTGTACAAACTGCATCTCTCCATTACGATATTTTATTTATAATTTGCAACAGTGGTAGTCCTACCATTTTTGATGCCCTAGCTTGGGCCTAGGAAAGATCATATTAAGGTGCCTCCCCCTACCTCCCTCCATCACCAGGACATCCCCCCCCCCCGTGCATGACCTCCCTACAATAAAACACTCACACAATGTCTTTAAAAAATAAAGCGCTTCTTTTATTTATTGTTCTGAGCTTCAAGAAAGAACAACTTGGGTTGAAACTAAAGCTACAAATAAATCTTTAAAATACTAATGAAAACCTCAATAAAGATTTCATTGTATAATGCAAGCAAAATAAATAAATGAAAAGCACCATTAAACAAATTTAAAAACCGGGCAAATTGTAGCTTAATAAATGAGTAAAGTTCAGCTAGAAATAGCTGTATGTTAAACTTGATTCAGAATATTTAGGTCTAGCAGTTTTCATATTAAAATCAGATCCTAGTGATTTTAATACACAGCAGTACTGTGTCGATCAGGCCCTGGTCTACCTGGAGGCCTGATCAAGGACTGGGCAGCGGGGGCGCTGACCCCCAGAACACCCTCCAAGTAAGTAGGTAGACTGATGCAGAGTGATGTGTCGTCCCTTGCATGACAGAACTGATAAATTGGCTAAGCTGTATGCTTTAAAAGAGGGAGTAGATTACAATCTTGGCTTGTAAGTTAGCAGTTTGAGAACAATAATACGAAAAGAACTTCAACTGAATTTTATTGACTTAAGACTCAGGGAGACTGACACAAGTCAGTCCATCTATCATCATTCTATTATGCAGGAGGAGCCACATGTCTATGGTGCATCCAACAAAATAACCAGATTCTTGGATGTCACTACTGCCCGGCTCCGTCTGGGTTACAAGTATTTTTGGCAGGTTAAATCACCACCACCAGATGTAGCCCAAACGAAATGCAAGCTTTGCCAATTGGACTATTGTCACACCCTGTGTCATTATGTACTGGAGTGCGATAAAATTAATGAATTTAGAGACAACTCATTCAGAAATGTTCAAGAAATGGCAAAGTATTTTATCCACAGTGGTATATTACAGACCATTTCTGGAAAAATACCTTGACTTTGCTCACTGTAAATAAAGCATTACCACGTGTGTGTTTGTGTGTGTACTCACCTATTTGCGGTTGCAGGGGTCGAGTCTTAGCTCCTGGCCCCGCCTCTTCACCGGTTGCTACTGGGCCCTCTCTCTCCCCGTTCCATGAGCTTTATCAAACCTCGTCTTAAAACTATGTATGGTTCCTGTCTCCACTACATCACTTTCTAGGCTATTCCCCTGCCTGACAACTCTATGACTGAAGAAATACTTCCTAATATCTCTCTGACTCATCTGTGTCTTCAACTTCCAATTGTGACCTCTTGTTTCTGTGTCCCCTCTCTGAAATATCCTGTCTTTGTCCACCTTGTCTATTCCGCGCAGTATTTTATATGTCGTTATCATGTCTCCCCTGACCCTCCTGTCCTCTAGTGTCGTCAGGCCGATTTCCCTTAACCTTTCTTCATAGGACATTCCCCTTAACTGTGGAACTAACCTTGTCGCAAACTTTTGCACTTTCTCTAGTTTCTTGACGTGCTTTATCAAGTGTGGGTTCCAAACAGGTGCTGCATACTCCAGTATGGGCCTGACGTACACGGTGTACAGTGTCTTGAACGATTCCTTATTAAGGTATCGGAGTGCTGTTCTCAGGTTTGCCAGGCGCCCATATGCTGCAGCAGTTACCTGGTTGATGTGTGCTTCCGGAGACATGCTCGGTGTTATACTCACTCCAAGATCTTTCCCCTTGAGTGAGGTTTGCAGTCTTTGGCCACCTAGCCTATACTCTGTCTGCGGTCTTCTGTGCCCTTTCCCTATCTTCATGACTTTGCATTTGGCGGGATTAAATTCGGGAAGCCAGTTGCTGGACCAGGTGTCCAGTCTGTCCAGGTCTCTTTGAAGTTCTGCCCGGTCCTCATCTGATTTAATTCTCCTCATTAACTTCACATCGTCTGCGAACAGGGACACTTCTGAATCTAACCCTTCCATCATGTCGTTCACATATACCAAAAATAGCACTGGTCCTAGGACCGACCCCTGTGGGACCCCGCTCGTCACAGGTGCCCACTGTGATACATCATTAGTTACCATGACTCGTTGTTGCCTCCCTGTCAGGTATTCTCTGATCCACTGCAGTGCCCTTCCTGTTATATGCGCCTGATCCTCTAGCTTCTTCACTAATCTCTTGTGATGAACTGTGTCAAAGGCCTTCTTGCAGTCCAAGAAGACGCAATCAACCCACCCCTCTCTCTCGTGTCTTACTTCTGTTACTTTATCATAAAACTCCAGAAGGTTTGTGACACAGGATTTTCCTTCCATGAATCCATGCTGGTTGGCGTTTATACTCTTGTTCCGTTCCAGGTGCTCCACCACTCTCCTCCTGATAATCTTCTCCGTAACTTTGCATACTATACACGTCAGTGAAAAAGGTCTATAGTTTAATGTCTCTTTTCTGTTTCCTTTTTTAAAAATGGGAACTACATTTGCCGTCTTCCATACCTCAGGTAGTTGCCCAGTTTCCAGGGACGTGTTGAAGATTGTGGTAAGTGGCACACACAACACATCCGCTCCCTCTCTAAGGACCCACAGGGAGATGTCTGGTCCCATTGCCTTTGAGGTATCGATGTTCCTTAGCAGTTTCTTCACCTCCTCCTCATCTGTATGTATGTCATCCAACACTTGTTGGTATATTCATTGCTGGTGTCCCCATCTGGTCTGTTACCCCAGAGGCCTTCCTGTCTCCACTGTAAATACTTCATTAAATCTCATGTTGAGCTCCTCACATACCTCTTGATCGTTTCTTGTGAGTTCTCCACCTTCTTTCCTCAGCCTTATCACCTGGTCTTTGACTGTTGTCTTCCTTCTAACGTGGCTATACAGCAGTTTCGGGTCAGACTTGACTTTCGATGCTATGTCGTTTTCGTACTGTCGCTGGGCCTCTCTCCTTATCTGTGCGTACTCGTTTCTGGCTTTTCTACTAATCTCCTTATTTTCCTGGGTCCTTTGGATCCTGTACCTCTTCCATTCTCTGGTGCACTTAGTTTTTGCCTCCCTACACCTTCGGGTAAACCACGGACTCGCTTTCGTCTTCCTATTATTTCTGTTTCCCTTGGGAACAAACCTTTCCTCTGCCTCCTTGCACTTTGTTGCTACATATTCCATCATCTCGTTTACTGATTTTCCTACCAGTTCTCTGTCCCACTGAACCTCCTGCAGGAAGTTCCTCATACCTGTGTAGTCCCCCCTTTTGTAGTTTGGCTTTTCCCATTCAATTCCTGTTACCTTCTCCACTTGTAACTCTACTATATAATCAAAACTCAGAACCACGTGATCGCTAGCTCCAAGGGGCCTCTCGTAAGTGATGTCCTCAATGTCTGAACTGCTCAGGGTGAACACAAGATCCAGTGTGTGTGTGTGTGTGTGTGTGTGTGTGTGTGTGTGTGTGTGTGTGTGTGTGTGTGTGTGTGTGTGTGTGTGTGTGTGTGTGTGTGTGTGTGTGTGTGTGTGTGTGCGTGTGTATGTGTGTGTGCGTGTGTATGTGTGTGCGTGTGTGTGTGTTTGCATGTGTATTTGCGTACTCATATATGTGTGAGTGCTTGTACTCGTGTATGCATGTATACTCGTGTGTGTTTGTGTGTGTGTGTGTGTGTGTTTCCCAACAATTAATATTTATACCAGTAACTCATTACAGTTGTGACCGGGTGTGGACGTGTGAATTGCTCATTACTCTGTAATTTGCTCATGATTGTAGCCATGTATAAACGTAAGCAAGTAAATTTACTTACGTACATGATTCATTACCTTCGTACCTAGTTCAGGTATCAAAACTTTGGGGGCCCAGTCCCTGGACTTATTATGTACCTCTGTAATCTGTAAATACCTTTGTAACTTGTCATGATTGTAACCAGATCTACCTTTGTAACTATTTCAGCTATCATAACTTTGGGATCCAGTCCCTGGACCCATTATGTACCTCTGTAATCTTTTGAATACCGCCCACAGGATGGGTATGGGGTGCATAATAAACATATTAAACTAAACTAAGTCCTTTGCCACGTAACGCATCATCTGTATACTAGTCTATGCCTCTCGGACCTCCTTTGATTTGTATTAAGATTGTGAGAATATGAAAAGATGGTTTTTTAAGAATATTTCTTTTTTCACGTTGCTATTTTTTTTAAACGTTTGATGGCTGACCTTAGCAGGTGAGAAGAAGGCTAAGCAAAGTTTATGTACTCGGGTGTACAGCATGGGACATTCTGCTTTTCTGCTTAGCGTGGTGTTGACGGCTGCATCTAGTAAGGTCAACATATCTGTGTCTGTAGAAAGAGAAAAAGGTCAATACACATTAGTTCCAAGGTACCTATTCTCTATGTACAAAGTATCAATGCACCACGCAGAAACAGGCGAGTATGTACAGAGAAATATCCCAGTCAGCAGGACTCGATCCCACTACAGGGAAACTGGCAAGGTTCACAAGTGACGCTCTCTACCACTCGGCCAAATGCCCTCTAAGTTGGGCAGCCTGGTTTACAAGCCATGTCTCTTCCCAGCTCTATATCGCTTGGGGGCCACCACACTCAGATCTTTGCCGAATATTCCCGACCAGTCTTGTTGACGGGAGAGACGAAGAGCACAAGCACAAGTCGTTCATAATGCCTTACAATGCCCTTGCTGTTGGGTTTATCCCCGACTTTTTTCCTTTGTTGTAATTCTTTCTTCTCTCCCATCTATTCTTCAACTATCCCCACTTACCCCTTACCCCTAGTGGGTCCTTACCTGTGAGTCCCCTTGTAAACCAGGGTGCCCAGCTTATAGAGCAATTGTGGCCGAATGGTAGAGAGCGTCACTAGGGAACCTTGCCAGTTTTCCTATAGTGAGATCGAGCCCTGCTGACTGCGATTTTTCTCTGTACAAAGTATATCATGGAGAAAAAAAAAGAATCAGTAGTTAAATAGATAATTATTTTGGAAAAAGCTCGCCCACATGTATTTTATGGAAGAATGTGATCGAGCACATTTAGTCATATACCATCATCACAAAAATCACTTCGATATATCATATTTACGATGCAGCAGGAAAGCGTATGATTTAGATGTCTACTCAAAAAGCTAGGTTAACGGCTGAGAATTCTTATTGTGAAGCCAACACAGTGCAACACGTTTCAGCTAATGAAGTATACTGCATTTATTTATTATTATTATTATTATTATTATTATTATTATTATTATTTTATTATCACACGGGCCGATTCCCACCAAGGCAGGGAGGCCCGAAAAAGAAAAACTTTCACCATCATTCTTTCCATCACTGTCTTGCCAGAAGGGTGCTTTACACTACAGTTTTTAAACTGCAACATTAACACCATTATTATTATTATTATTATTATTATTATTATTATTATTATTATTATTATTATAAATAAGCGCTAACCGCGTATGTATCAGAAGGGGTCAATGTTCCATGCCAGGGAGCCCAATACCAGTGGGTGAGACATCATAGAAGCAGGCACTGGGGGCAGAATTTCTCAATATTTCTGTCACATTTAATAAAGAACCAGATTTCTGTCGAACTATTCTTCAAGCCTGGACCTTTGGTAAATCCTAAACTAACAAGCGATGCCAGTCTCTGTGTGAGCCTGCTCATGTGATACCATGGCAAATTGCTAGGTTTGTCAGCCTTGAATGGACCTAGCCTTTGCTTGGCTAAAAACAAAAAATGGCTTGGTTTAGGGAGACGGGTATTAGTGAAGCAGAAAGCCGACAGAGATAAATATAAAAGCATGCATACTGACATTCATGTTTACTATGTATATCATACACACGGACACCATAATTGGCAATAATGCATACAAACAGACAGAAAACCGGTGCGTATGGTTAGTCTTTAGGGTAAGACGCACCATACTTCGATGACAAAAGAATAATAAATCAAATCATGACATACCCGTTACAAAAAAGAAATAAGAGACAAAGCAGTAAACCTGATAAGTACACACACACACACACAATGGGGCCATGGGGCCATGGGGCCATGGGGACATGGGGCCAGATAACATCTCCCCATGGGTCCTGAGAGAGGGAGCAGAGGCGCTATGTGTACCCCTAACAATAATATTCAATACATGTATCGAAACAGGGAGATTGCCTGAGGCATGGAAGACAGCAAATGTAGTCCCAATCTTTAAAAAAGGAGACAGACATGAAGCACTAAACTACAGACCAGTGTCACTGACATGTATAGTATGCAAAGTCATGGAGAAGATTATCAGGAGAAGAGTGCTGGAACACCAAGAAACGAATGATCTCATCAACAGCAGCCAACATGGTTTCAGGGACGGGAAATCCTGTGTCACAAACCTACTGCAGTTCTATGACATGGTGACAGCAGTAAGACAAGAGAGAGAGAGGTGGGTGGATTGCATTTTCTTGAACTGCAAGAAGGCGTTTGACACAGTTCCACACAAGAGATTAGTGCAAAAACCGGAGGACCAAGCAAGGATAACAGGGAAGGCACTACAATGGGTCAGGGAATACTTGTCAGGAAGACAGCAGCGAGTCATGGTACGTGGCGAGGTGTCAGAGTGAGCACCTGTGACCAGCGGGGTCCCACAGGGGTCAGTCCTAGGACCAGTGCTGTTTCTGGTATTTGTGAACGACATGACGGAAGGAATAAACTCCGAGGTGTCCCTGTTTGCAGATGACGTGAAGTTGATGAGAAGAATTCACTCGATCGAAGACCAGGCAGAAATACAAAGGGATCTGGACAGGCTGCAGACCTGGTCCAGCAATTGGCTCCTGGAGTTCAATTCCACCAAGTGCAAAGTCATGAAGATTGGGGAAGGGCAAAGAAGACCGCAGACGGAGTACAGTCAAGGTTGCCAGAGACTACAAACCTCACTCAAGGAAAAAGATCTTGGGGTGAGTATAACACCAGGCACATCTCTTGAAGCGCACATCAACCAAATAACGGCTGCAGCACATGGGTGCCTAGCAAACCTCAGAACAGCATTCCGACATCTTAATAAGGAATCGTTCAGGACCCTGTACACCGTGTACGTTAGGCCCATATTGGAGTATGTGGCACCAGTTTGGAACCCACACCTAGCCAATCACGTAAAGAAACTAGAGAAAGTGCAAAGGTTTGCAACAAGACTAGTCCCAGAGCTAAGAGGTATGTCCTACGAGGAGAGGTTAAGGGAAATCAACCTGACGACACTGGAGGACAGAAGAGATAGGGAGGACATGATAATGACATACAAAATACTGAGAGGAATTGAGAAGGCGGACAAAGACAGGATGTTCCAGAGATTGGACACAGTAACAAGGGGACACAGTTGGAAGTTGAAGACACAGATGAATCACAGGGATGTTAGGAAGTATTTCTTCAGCCACAGAGTAGTCAGGAAGTGGAATAGTTTGGGAAGCGATGTAGTGGAGGCAGGATCCATACATAGCTTTAAGCAGAGGTATGATAAAGCTCACGGTTCAGGGAGAGTGACCTAGTAGCGACCAGTGAAGAGGCGGTGCCAGGAGCTCGGACTCGACCCCTGCAACCTCAACTAGGTGAGTACAACTACACACACACACACACACACACACACACACACACACACACACACACACACACTCACATATACATATATACACAATAAGATCACAGTAAACAGGTGATATCACATTATGCAGAACACCCACTGTGAAAAGAATAGTGAACTTCCAAGCGCTTTCGTGATTTCTCACATAGTTCCTTGATAATGTGAATGATCACGAAAACACTTCGAAGTTCACTATTTTTTCCTAGTGGTTGTTCTGCATATATATATATATATATATATATATATATATATATATATATATATATATATATATATATATATATATATATATATATATGTATGTATATATATATTACATAACTAAGACCCGCATCAGGAAACACTTGTCCTGTTTCTTTGGTTTATATATTTATATATACACGAAGCTAAAGAGAATGCTAATACTCACCTAACTGCATCCCCTCTGGCTCAAGGGAGAGTTTTCGGGACTTGACAAGCTGTGAAATATAACATTGATATTAATAATAATAATAATAAAAATAATTATAATAATAAAGCGCTCAAGCCGTATGTCATACAACGCTGTGAGCAGGGTTAGTGGGGGGGGGGGGGTTAGTGCCAGTGTATAATTGAAATCATGGTGCAATAGGTTAGCTTCTGTTAAAAAGCCAAAGATAGTAAGTCTTGATCAGGTCCTGGTCACAGACCCTCTCCAGGTCAGAATAAGTAACTTCTACCAGCGCATATTTGCTGTGTACCTGTGGTTCATCTGATGACTAAGAACAGAGTTAGAACCATTCTTCGTATTTCTTCTGATAAACTAAATGCCACAAGCACCTGACAGAATCAATGGAAATGGTTGGCAACAGGTAAATAAAAGCAAAGCTTTAACTGAAAAATATAAGTGAAAAGTAAAGTCTTACCTTGCACACCCTGGGGTCCAGCACATCCTCACAACCTGTCAAGCTGCAGATGTCGTGAATGTAGTAACACCTTCCACCACAATTAAATCTCCAGTCGCCACAATGATTTCGATCGAATGTCCAGAACTGCACAAAGAAATAAGTAAATATATATATATATATATATATATATATATATATATATATATATATATATATATATACATATATATATATATATATATATATATATATATATATATATATATATATATATATATATATATATATATATATATGTCGTGCCGAATAGGCAGAACTTGCGATCTTGGCTTAAATAGCAACGGTCATCTTGCCAGATAGGACAAGCGAAAATTTGTGTAAGCAGTAATTTCGACAAAATCATTCTGAACATAAGGAAAAAAACATATTTAACTGTGTTTGTTTAGTATTAAATTATTGTAAACAAATCTAAAATATATTTAGTTGGGTTAGGCTAAAATAAATTGTTCTTCTTATAATAAGGTTAGGTAAGTTTTCTAAGATTCTTTTGGAGGAAAATTAAAATTTTTTACATTAACATTAATGAAAAAAATATATCTTTAAGCGTATAAGAGAAAATTTCGGAAAGGACTTAATTTTAAATGATTTCTTGCTAATTGACCAGTTTTACATATTCGGCACGACATATATATATATATATATGGGACTTATCTGACACATGCTTCAACACAGTGAATAATTCAAAAACCTAACATAAATGGAAATTTTAAACATATCTTTTTATAGGAAAGTTACTCATTTAACCAAAACTACATTTTTCAGCCACCACTTCAATCAGACAAAAAAGAAGTGCGATTTCTGTCATTTTCTCTTTAACTTTGTCTTGCATAATAAACAACAATCTTGGTATAAGCTAGTTACCCGACATATCTCAGGGTCCTTGTCCGAGTCATCTTCACAGACAGTGTTGGATCTGCATACCGAACCCAAACTGATGCACTTTCCTCCAGTTCTACATTCTATTTGGCCAGACTTGCACTCGGCTTCTGTCACATCTGTGGTGGGCCAAGAGAGAGAGAAAAGATGAGTGATGAAGACGCCCCTGTCTTCTTCATTATTGTCACCAATACGCCTTTCATATGCAGTAATGAAGTGAAGAGAGGATTTTAACGATAACTATAAGGCAATATCATATTTAGTGTTTTCATGTGCCAAAATAAGTAATTTGCTACTTTTCTATGTGAACCTTTTACAAACTGCAGAGGCAGAGTATTTTTAAGCTTTCATTCTACTTTTTAATACATCGGCCGTTTCCCACTGAGGTGACCCCAAAGAAAGAGGAAACATTCGCCGTTATTCTTTCAATCGCTGTCTGGCCAGCAGCGTGCCGACCTGAAGATAAGTCGTAAAAAACGATTTTCAATGAATAAACAGAAGGATGGAAGGGGACTCGAACCACAGTCCATGCGTGTAGCAGACATAGCACTGTAATCTCTGAGCCAGATTATTATTATAATCAAGGGGGAAGCGCTAAACCCGGAGGATTATACAGCACCTGGGGGGGGGATGTGGAAGGCATTCAGGCTTAATTTGGGGAACTGGAGCACAGATCCAATTCCCTAAATCAAGAGCCCCTCACCAACATCAAGGAACCTTCCTTGAGGGGTCTGAGCCAGAGAGCTTACAAATAGAATGATTTTTATTCCTCTTCGATTTATGGACTATGTAGCTTTGAGGGGGATTACAACAGATGTACCACGAATTCTTCTGGGGCTGTGGGATGAGACAAGACAGCAACAAGTAATGACGCTCAAACAACCTTGTCACAGAAGGCTTGTTGAAAAATCATCATACTGTCAGCTCTGAGTGGTTGGCCGGTTACAACTTGGGGTCTGTTACATGTAAGAATCACGGCTTCAGAGCAATATTATTAACAAGGGCCATAGAGCACCTGGAGATTGTGAGCTAACTGGGTTTGATCCGAACAGGGTAAGGGTTGCACCAGGAGCTTTTCACTCTTCCCCTTGTTTGAGTATCCGTGTGAACATCTGCTGTCAGAGTAGTGACACGTCTCTTGCTTCAGTTAGTTACAGAAGGATCAGTGGAAGTGCTTTATATGTGTGTCTGGAAGTGCTACTGTCTCTTCTATGGTGAGTCAAAACCAAAAATGTCCCATAACCTGACTATTTACTGTTTCTACTTTTCACGCTTCTACTTCACTGGGGCGCCGCATACTGACAGTAGGCACATTCACGACTGTCTACCATTTAACATTAGCAATAAACGCACGTATGAGTTTCTGAGTTGTCACACAATTTTAATATCACATATTACTTACAGGGTGACGTTAGAGCCATTTATAAGCCAGAGCGTTCCATTGCTCATTCTTATTACTTTAATAACACATTTGTGGTAGGAACATTTTTTTCTAGTACGAGTCAGCCGTCCCTCCGGCACCCCGATGACTTTTCATCAGAAATGCAGATTAGGAAGATAACTAAGAGTCCACATAAGAATATAGATAAGATAAATTATATAAATTTAACTTACCGGCAAAGAGGACAACGGCGACTGCTTGTACCAAGAGAATCAGCTTTACATCCATGATGATGTTGATCCTGAGGGTAGAGTTTGAAGTGAGTCTATGGTACGCTGTTGTGCTGCACTGGGGGTACACGATCTCTTTAATAAACTGCAACATAAGTCATTCACAGCTTTGAAAATGTGCAAGCAAGGGATATGAAGTAAAAAAAAACTTGTACGGAAGATAGCAAGAACACCTCATGGACACTGCATCACCTACGAAATGGTTACTAGACCTATACTATATTAATATTACCAGAAATATGTACCGTATGTAATTTGTTTCTAAGAGTGAATAATGCAGAACACAAATCATCCCGAACTTGCTTGGATATGTAGCGTATAACATGAAATCTAGCAGTTACTAAGTTACTATGTTATGTTAACAGACCTTTCTTCACACAGTTATGCGTTATACAGTAATAATTAAATATTAAGGAATATCTATATTTCGTAATATATATTCTCCAATTTAAGGATCACATTAATAATGAACCATTTTTCTTGAGACTATTATATAGGACATAATAGTCTGAAAGCCTGATAACAAACGCCAATAGGACTCACGAAATCGTAATGACACGATTGCAAACAAACCATACCACGGGCGGGGATAGAACCCGCGATCAGAGTCTCAAAACTCCAGACCGTCGCGTTAGCCACTGATATATCGAATTTAACTGTTTACCTGCATTAGCTGAGATGACTATTGTCCTGTGGCTAACGCGAAAGTCTGGAGTTTTGAGACTCTCTGATCGCGAGTTCTATCCCCGCCCGTGGTATGGTTAAACGCCAATAAAACTAGTTTTGTTCCTCTTTTAAAAGGGCATTTGAATACAAGAGAATAGTAGGCATGATTGGGTTCCCTCATTCATATGACAACATATTAAATCCATATATAAGATTGAATGCATCACATATCGACTGACAATTATCCGATCGAACTCCAAGATCTTCTATCGTCAATCTTTCACCAAAATTTCAGAAATTACGGCGCCAATTACAAAAGGAAGAATATTATTCTTCTCCCAAACGATCAAAGCAACTTTATTAATAATTTGAATCAATGATATATAAAAAACCTATGATGATGAAGTTACCAGCATTCACAATATGCTTACAGATGAAGGGAATAAAACGATGCAAAATCCTCCAGTTTTAATATTAAGACATACCTTCGATATTCCACTGTTAGCTTTTTTTTAACAATAATTTGTCAGCAGTGTATATCCATAGTCGCACTGAATATGTCCTATTTAATTCCAAGACTTATTAATTACAAATTACCTTCAGGTTTTGCAGTCTTATTGCCTAGTTGTGTACGGTATGTACTGTAAAAACCTTTAAATGAATGACATTAATCTTTCGAATCATACATCAAAACGTATTTTGCTTCATATTCAGTAAAGTTTCATAAGTAGAGTATACAACATTGTATAATTACGATTTTATCTTCACTTTTGATATATCGAATTTAACTGTTTACTTGCATTAGCTGAGATGACTATTGTTAGTAGCCTTAATAGAGTATCCTCTATCACCTACTTAGGTTTCAGTTGAAATTATAGGAATATCCGTAGGTATACCATAGGGAGATGCCCATCGCCATATGCAATTAATATATTAATCTATGCACTTCCAAAAACTTTACCTATTTCACCTGAACACAGCTACAAGTCATGGAAAAACAGACACAAATACAGTATAATGCGATCTTTTATTGAGTACGTTTCGCCCACCCAGTGGGCTTTATCAAGGCTGACTTGATAAATCCCACTGTGTGGGGGAAACGTAGTCAATAAAGAATCGCATTATACTGCATGTGTCTACTTTTCCCATCGTGTCGGTATTTCATTCCATTTATCTCCAGCTAAAAATTATGTTGATGATACCATAAGTCGTACAACAGGATATATGAAAATGAGAGCATAACCATCTTGAAGAATGAGACACTTGTGCAACATCTGGGAATCTTTACTGAGGAAACATTTCGCCAGCCAGTGGCTTCCTCAGTCCAGTACAGAGAAGAACGGAGAAAGATGAGGAGTTTGAGGTAATATGTACCTCAGCTTGGAGTCAATGCGTTCAGTCCTTCAATCTTCAGAAAAGTACTTTTTACAAGACTGATGGACTGAACACATCGACTGCAGGCTTAAGGAGTGATTACCTCAAACTCCTCTTTATCCTTCTCCGTTCTTTGTATTGGACTGAAGAAGCCACTGGCTGGCGGGACATTTCCTCAGTAAAGATTCCCGAATGTTGCAAAAGTGTCTCATTCTTCAACTGTTTTGTCAAGAATTTAGGTCACAAAACTATCTTCAATACTGGTTCTCTTAACTAATGCCCGAAAACGCCCGAAATGTCTAGGCATGCTAGTGGTCTTCTTTGTAATTAATATTTTATAATATGTGAACCACACATTGTAATCTTTACAGAGAAATAAACATCTCAATTTCAACAGTGGAAGGGCAGGAAATATCGTTGTAATGAATCAGCCTGATAATAATACCAAATTGCTCGTCATGCTTATTTATTCTCAAGGTTACAGAAGTTACAACTACAGACATCTTAACTGTCTTCCCTATCCGCATTACTTGTTTTAAATATCTGAGCGTAACATACTCGTGTGTGCAGCCAGATATGTAATAATTATTAACGAAGTGATTCAAGTCAAACATTTGTGAATTTTCTCTCATATAGGCTACCGTAATCATAATGAAGTTGATACCTTATTACACTAGAGTTAAGTAAAAAGGATGTCGTATATGCTTTTGGTTTGTAGAATGCAAATTGAAAATAATCATAGAAAGCAACTAGCAAACATGTTCGAATTATTATTATTATTACATTCAAATGGGAGCGCTAAACCCGCATGGATCATGGATTCATGTTTAATCCAAGGAAGGGAAGGGAAGGTGCACTTCCTTGGAGCAAGAGCCTCCTATCGGCGTTAAGGAACCTATCTCCCTTTGAGAGAGGAAACTGGTTTGAAGGAAGTCGAATACTGCAGAAGGGATCTAGGAAATCCACGTCCATCATAGTGGACATACTTATGGAGAAAACAGCAAGATGTGAGGCCTGTAAGATGTCACTCCTAGATAAGGTATAAGTATTTTTGGCAGCTCAGTATGTATAGAGATGGTAATCAAATGAAATGTAATGTGTGTGAAGAGAAACTTAAAAAATTCCAAACTTTTAGAGACGTTCAAATCAAAATTACAAATCTCTCCACTGCTGATGATATGATATCTCAAATCTTGAGAGTTTATCTACACTTTGCATCAACTAGAAAAATTACAACTGTATGATAACACTGTAATTATGACTGGATCTACTGTTTTAAGTTATCAATGATAAGATATTTGTGATCTGAAGATACATCATCATATTTCATTCATAACTATATGACGAGACTTGAATGACTGTGATCTCTAAAATATCTAACTATACCAGCCTAAGACTAAGATATAAACAAACACAAAACCTTCCCTACTCATTTACCTACAAGGCAGCTAATCTTAGATTTCTTAGTATAACGTATCTGTTAGTAAATCCACTGGAACAACACAATAAGAAATTCAAACAGGCTAAAATGTTTCTGAGAGATTTTGCTACATATAAACTGGAACCATTTGATACCATAATGTTTTAGTTTAAGATGTTGTGTATCGAAAGCTTCTCTTCCTTAAGCATTACTGGATAAGTTTTGGTTTCTAATGATTTATTGAACAATGTTGCAATGGTGGGTGACAGCACATGAGCTGCTATTTTATATATTAGTGGTGATAAATTAACTAAATTTCCTGCCTTTTTTTTAGTGAATTTCAGTTCGAATTCTTGAAATCCATAAATAAAATGGTGCACACAGGAAAAAAGGTACTCACGTATGGCCTAGAGATTACCTTACTGAAGGGAGGGAGGGAGTAGTGTCTTACCAGCCCTGGGTGAGTAAGATCACTGAGCTACTGGCCAGGGTTGCTGATAAAGCCAGAGGTGGTGGTGGGGGTGTTATCACTTACCTCACCACACTAAAATTAACGTAAATTATCTTAATCATACCCAACCTATCCTAGGTCAGCCTATACCTAGAGTTACTGTATCATTAATTTACACTTGGCTTGTATGTCCAAGAAGATCGTCACTTTAAAAAAACATGAGTTGCCCCCTCCTCCTTAAGAAAAAATTACAATATAATGTAACTACACAGAAAAAAATAATTTTACCAAGTTATTTCCTGAATGAGAAAGCAGCAGTTTGATATGCTATATTGACCTTACCATTAAGAGATCAGCTTTCACACTTGTGATATTCGACCACATCCTTGAAGAAACTGCAGACAACTGTTATTTCATAGGACGCATAAAGAACAAACACAGGATACAATACACGTACTCCGATAGGTGTATGCCTCTCAGTATATATGCTATGAATTTACTTTCAACCCCATTTAAGATATTAAGGCATTCTTGACTGGTTGTGAACAGGTTACACGCACCGAGATTGTTGCTGTTCTAGGTTCGCCGGTATAATTGCCCTGCCCGGGCCTTTTCCAAGAGGTGCCCCGGCCTTGGCTCCATGTCGTGGGAGTGTCTCAGACCAATGCCTGCCGTGGGAGGAGATACAAGTACCTTCTCGTCTTCTAGGACCAGCTGTCCTCAGGCCTAGCCCTATTCCTCGCCCCCACGGGGCTCGGAGGGAGACGCTAGGCATCTTGGGCTGCCACAAACCCCGCACGCACTGGGCTCAAAGGGTGTGGCAGCTGCATAGCAGCAGACGATGTCAGGAGGTGCAGAGGCAGCAAGCACTTCAGGATCCTTTTGGAGCCACACCCCAGCTTTGGGCATTAAGCCCAAGAATGGGTAAGCTCAAGAATGCCTCTTGCTGTGAGTATTGCACTCTGTGTCGCACCGAGAGGTGTGTTCTCTCAATAAGACTTGACTTCTCTCCCTCTTTGAAGGATTAGTGTTCTTTACCGGTGGTGAGCAGTGATGTGTTGTCTTAATGACCTATGCGTATTCGATAAGCTTTAAATACAATTAGCCAACTGACGAGCGATTTTTTTTAATTTCTATAGTTATCGTAACATTGTGCGTTATTAACATGAGGCTATTTTAATTCTGCAAACATTTCAGGGCGCTTCTGATTTTCTCATATTAGTTTATGTAGCTCCAGTTATGCAACTGTGGGATGATTACAATTATTTTACATAGTAAAATTATCTAGGTTAATGCGGAAAAGTCAAACAAACTTCTATTTGGGTCCATGTAATATTTAGCTATTATTCTATTGCAGTAAAAAATCATTCATGATTATTAACAATAATAGCAAAATAAAATGAGTAAAGCAAACACAAGAAAATGAATGGCATGAACATTAACAAAGAAAAATCAGTCTAATATAAGAGTTACACGAATGTTAACTATACAGGAAATCACTTGCCTCTCTTTCTGTAGCTTCATTCATTAGCTACCTCTTAGCTAGTTTCCTAAACTGATTTATACTTACACTGGCCTTGACATGATCAGGCAACCCATTCCACTCTTGTATTGTTGTGTAGTAGGTGTTTGAGGCTCGGCCACTTACGGTACCTACTACAAAACTGTCTTAAGTAAGTATGTAAGTAAGTAAGTTTATTCAGGTATACACAAATACAGTTACATAGAATTATCATACATAGCAGCATATGTGTAGAGAACCTAGGATAACCCAAAAAAGTCACAGAGTGACTTATTTCCATTGGGGATAGAGGATAAGTAGGTGATAGAGGATACTCTATTAAGGCTACTAACAATAGTCATCTCAGCTAATGCAGGTAAACAGTTAAATTCGATATATCAAAAGTGAAATCACTTCCCCTAGGACCATACTAACTTAGGTTCCTAGCCTGGAGAAAATTTGCAGAAAGATATTCAGGACATTGAGTGTGAGCAATTTGTAAATTTGATTGAAATTTAGCTGCCTTAATCTATCTGCAGCATTAACTATTTCCAGTTGTAATTCACCCCTAAACAAACCTACTTAGTAATGTTTCAAAGAAAATAAAGGAAAACGAGTTATAGTGAATATTATAGAAAATGGATCATTTTTATTGTTTTATGGTCAACTACTTTAATTTTTAGAAATTTTACAGCTGCCTTAAGAAAGATTAAGAGATATTTTCTGGTTATTAACCCAGAGGGTTAGTAACCCAGTATAATTCTTATACTCGTAAGGATAGGTGGCTTAATATCTGATCTTTGCGTACTGACAAACGAAGGATCCCATAATAATCGACTTACGACCCGCAACAGTCTACATGTGATCCCAAAATAGTCGACATGTGATCCCACAATAGTCGACATGTGATCCCACAATAGTCGACATGTGATCCCACAATAGTCGACATGTGATCCCACAGTAGTCGACATGTGATCCCACAATAGTCGACATGTGATCCCACAATAGTCGACATGTGATCCCACAATAGTCGACATGTGACCCCACAATAATCGACATATGACCCCACAATAGTCGACATATGACCCCACAATAGTCGACATGTGATCCCACAATAGTCAACATGTGGTCCCACAATAGTCGACATATGACCCCACAATAGTCGACATATGACCCCACAATAGTCGACATGTGATCCCACAATAGTCGACATATGACCCCACAATAGTCGACATGTGACCCCACAATAGTCGACATATGACCCCACAATAGTCGACATATGACCCCACAATAGTCAACATATGACCCCACAATAGTCGACATATGACCCCACAATAGTCGACATATGACCCCACAATAGTCGACATATGACCCCACAATAATCGACATATGACCCCACAATAGTCGACATATGACCCCACAATAGTCGACATATGACCCCACAATAGTCGACATGTGATCCACAGCAATGCGATCCACAACAGTAGCACATACCTTTATTATTATTATTATTATTATTATTATTATTATTATTATTATTATTATTATTATTATTATTATTATTGGGAATCGCAAAACCTGTAATGGTCAATCAGGATTGATCTACGGAACAGTCTTCCTAAAATTTGTGTAACATTATTATTATTTTCATAGAGTAAGGCCAGAGCCGTATGTTTGATCCAGTGAAGAGAAGGATACCTCGAAATAATTTTATCAAAAGCCCTTCTGTACCCGCACCTTGAAGGGTTCAGTAAAAAAACAAAATACCTTAATTTGCATAACCTCTGTAAGATTTTTGCATAATTTCTGTGTAGGAGTTACCTCGGAGCTTATCTCTGGGCTACCTGGAAAATAGATAAATTACCAGCAGTGGCTGTATCGTAGGGAAGAGCTAAGCCCGGAGGGGTCATGGAGCGTATCGTAATATTACCTGGTTGCATGTACATATGTACACTTGTGTATATGTATATATACTCATATATGTATATATAAGTATGCGTGTATGTATGTGTGCATAAGTATTCATGTTTATATGCATATATATGCGTGTGCTATGTATAATAATAATAATAATAATAATAATAATAATAATAATAATAATAATAATAATAATAATAATAATAATTTTTATTTGGACATGATAGACAGTTGTTTAAGGAATTATAGTAGTTGAGTGTACATGCCAAAAGCCTCTTGTATGCAGAGCATTATGGACAGGCTTAAAATTAACTTAAGATTAACTAAGCATCGATATATTCAGTGGTAAAAATTACAGTAAACAAATTACAACATGAAGTACAGATGAGTATTTTAAACTATGAAATTTGAACATTTCAATTAAGAAGCATTATAGATGTACAAATTTGTAGTATTACAATGCATAATATAACGAAATGATCAGTATACTATATGAAGTTATACAATTCATTAATCAGATAAAATAAAATAAAATCAATGATTTGTAGTGCAGAAACAGGTCATGTGGTCATTAGATGAGTTACTGTGCAGTCAAGAGAAAGGATTATTTTATTGGGTAATGTAATTAAAAAACAGGTTATACATTTATGAAATACAGTTATTCAATATTTATTTAGTAGTGGGTGAGTAAATGGTTTTTAAGAAGAGTCTTGAATTGATAAACGGACAGTGTTTCTTTTGTATTCACAGGTAATGAATTCCAGATTTTTGGGCCGTTTATGTGCTTTGAGTTTTTACATAGTGTGAGATGGACACGGGGAACATCAATGAGTGATCTGTGTCTTGTGTTATGATCATGTATTCTGTTGAGGTTGGTAAGGAGGAGTTTGAGGGGAGGGTTTATATCTGAGTTGAGTATTCTATGTATGTAGTAGGCACATAATAATAAGTACGGATGTGTTATACGGTGAGTAAGTTTAGAGTTTTGAATATTGGTGGAGTATGCTTATATATATATATATATATATATATATATATATATATATATATATATATATATCTATATATCTATATATATATATATACATATATATATATATATATATATATATAGATATATATATATATATATATATATATATATATATATATATATATATATATATATATATATATATATATATATATATATATATATCGCGAAAAAGCGAGTGTAGCTACCTGCCGACCCAACGTCTAAAACCACTCAGCTACAGATGCCTCATAACGTCAGGCAGCTTGTTGGACTGCATTCCCTGTTTCTTCTAATGCCGGGCACACCAGTGAGCCTCAAGCATGGTCTCCATCTATTTCATTCTTTTCCTGTATGTTCTGACCTCACGAACGATATATTCAATGACCCTCGCATGTTTCTGCTAGGGGCAATGATTATTATTATTATTATTATTATTTCTAAATGTCACACAGCACTTGTGGAGTGAAACGGGTGAGGGAGTAATCAGGTTTAATCCGTGGAAAGGTAGGGTCTATTCCTATGATCAAAAGCCCTCAATTACTGGGAAAGCTTGAAGTTTTTCAACCTGTACTCCCTAGAATGCAGGCGGGAGAGATACATGATTATAATCACTTGGAAAATCCTAGTGGGATTAGTACCAAATTTGCACATGAAAATCACTCCCTATGAAAACAAAAGACTCGGCAGACGATGCAACATCCCCCCAATGAAAAGCAGGGGTGCCACTAGCACGAGAAGAGACAAGTATGTCTATCCAGGTACTGGATAGGCATCTAAAGTCAGTACTTGACCAGCCGGGCTGTGGTTCGTATGTCGGGTTGCGTGCGTCCAACAATAACAGCCTGGTTGATCAGGCCCTGATCCACCATGAGGTCTGGTCACAGACTGGGCCGCGGGGGCGTTGACCCCCGAAACCCTCTCCAGGTATACCAGCATTAAGGTACCTCACACCCTTAAGAGAGAAACTGATTTAAATTCTGTGGAGTAGAAAACAATATAGGTCAATTTGCACGATTTTAATGTCTAGACGCGGTATAGTCTGTTTAGCAGAGGCTGTGTAAAAATTTACACTGTTTTATTTTCCTTTTTATGGCTTATTGGGATTAAAACCTATCAACTACACGAAGGGTCACTAATGTTGCATTTGACCTATACTTCACTAGCCAAGGATAATTTAATCCATGAAATAAGAATTATTGTAAACTCTCGAAGCATACACAATGAGAGGTGCACAACTCTTGGTACATATACCCTTGTTCCCCTCTGGTTGGCTGATTAATTGGGTTGAAAGTCTATCGGCTACACCAGAGTTATTGAGCACATGTGAGATAACCCATTCAACTCCAGTCAAGAATACTTTATTAATAAAAAAAGATTTAAGTAAACTCATTACATATAAACTGATACATATATGTCTACATGTATATAATCTTTGATTTTCCCCTCTGATCCATATTTTCTAAATGAGTAACTACTGACTTCCAGTCCAGTCTGCTGCCTTGTTCTCATATCCTCCTCCTCTGTAATTAACTGAACTACAGCGACCTGTCACATTCAACAGTCTTGCAGACGAGGGGACTGTGTAATTGTCTCTGCCCTCCCTCACTTGCTTCTTCATTGATCATTCCAGACGACACAGTTCCTCTTGGCACAGTGTCGTACACTATATTAGAAATAATATGTACTATCTGTTCGTATGGAAATATTAATTTTGTCACGTTAATCAGTGATTATTTTCGAACTTAAAATAAGGTATAATAAAGTATAGGGTTCTTTTGTGAATGAAATATATATATATATATATATTAAAAAATACTTTCATCTTGAACGTTTAAGTGGGAAGTAAAATGAAGATAATAATAGATTAAATTTTGAATATTAAAGACCCAAGATTGCTTTAACAACATGTTACTTCTTTTTCATTTACGAAACTCGTTATCTTGTACTTTGTCACTGTTTTATTTATTATTCATGCTAACATCATACGTCCGCCACTTGGAATTGGCGCCAAAATGTTCCCAAGTTCAATCAATATGAACCTCATCTCTGACCCGAGAAATATCACCTCAACAACTCACAAATCCTGCAACACTCAATTATTTTCAATTTACGAATTAAAGAAACAACACTTCGGGTTAAAAAACAAAAACAAGCATACGTTCCCCATACAATATTTATAAGATAACACTGGGAGATGAGAAAGGGGAAGTTATCGTACGAGGTTAGCGAGATGCGCCTGGCGGACAATACCAAGTTGCGCGCATCACCTCGTGTATCAGTCCAGTTGTGACAAGTGCAGTAACAAGTGTACTGCTGCTGATAACATGATCTTTTATCCACTCTCATCACTGAAACTAGTGTCGAAACTCTCTACGCCCCCCGGGATGTAACTGGCCATCAGTGTAGGGTGAGTATGAGTGCAGATAGCGTGAAATTGGTCCACACTGGCTGGGAAATGTGTCGTAGTAGGTGGTGATGTTGACATGGTGTGCGCCAGATAAACAAATGGGCGCACTGGAACGTGAGATAAAAAGAGATTTTATTCACACCTTAGAAGCTTTGACTGGTGACCTCTTTTATATACGTGCTAATGTCAACGCCCTGATCGCATATATGCATAGCTATATTCAACAGACTCCGCGCATATATATATATATATTATATATATATATATATATATATATATATATATATATATATATATATATATATATTATATATATATATATATATATATGTTGTGATATTTTATATATATATATATATATATATCTCTACATATATATATATATAATTTTTACATATATATATATATATATATATATATATATATATATATATATATATATATATATATGATGTGATATTATATATATATATATATATATATATATATATATATATATATATATATATGTATAATATATATATATATATATATATATATATATATATATATATATATATATATATATATATATATATATATATATATATATATATATATATATATGTAAAGTATGATATACGTAAATATACTTGTATATCCATGACAGTAGCTAACGCAAGATTCATTATATAATAATAATATTTAGTATGATGGTGATGTAACTGAGGTTAATGATTTCAAATTAAGTGATGCATTATAAGACAAAAATAACAAATATAATACGACAGTAACATAATGCGACAGTATTATGAATGTTCCAACTGTAGCAAAAATGCAGGTGAGATGCAGGATAATAATAATAATGATATTATTATAATAATATAATAATAGAAATAATAATTATGGTTAATAATATAACTAATTATGGTTACTAATAATGCTATTGCCGTACTGTTATATTGACATTTAAGTGATTATTGAAATTTATGCTAATGTTTGTACTGTTATTATCAGTGGTCAGTATTTTAATTCTAATTACTTTTTGTCATTACTAATTCATTTCATCATTATTATTATGTTTATGATAATTGTAATATTTTTATTATGAAGTCTGAGTATTATGTTTGCAATATATGATTATTGCTATTATATTCTTGAATAATGTTTAGGACTATGACGCTGAATATTTTTCGTGACTGACGGTCCACCTCAGACTACTATGCTGTTGCTGGACTGATCACATCTTTTCCTCCACTGCTTCTTTCTGCACTGTTTCTGCTGCCACCATACTTAGTCACCTCTTTATTCGAAGACACTTTGAATCTTTAAGATGATATAAATAAAGTCTCAGTTGGCTTCAGACAGCAATATGATGTTCACTGAGACAAGTTCTTGTTGCTCCGCTATGGAAGAATGGAGGAAATAAAGACTGAAATGGAGTACAAACTTAAATCACTCAGTAGAGCCAAAGTATCACGTGCGAGACTTGAGTAGTGATGTCAGCTCTCTCATTCAAGGATCACGCTTCCCCATGATTATAATAATATTATAATGATATTCAAGGCTCACAACTGTTGCTATCGCTATATGAAGGAAAATAATAGGCTGGATAACTACAACTTTCCAAACAAAGGATAGCGAGTCAGTGATGATTCTCTTCACGTTACTTATTCTCTTCAGACTGGAATATTGCTGTGCAATAACGGCCCCCTGAAAAGCAGACGAGATTGCTAAGCTAGAAAACGTGCAGAGAACTTTCACTTTCAGTATACATTGAATCAAACATCTAAATTATTCAGAACGTTTGAAGTCCCTTCAACTGTATACCTTGGAACGTATGCGAGAAAGTTACATCATTATCAAAAGCTGGAAAATCCTGGAGGAACTGGTCCCAAATCTGCACTCTGAAAATAACATCGTGTGAACACAGGAGACTTGGTAGATGGTACAGTGTTCCTCCAATAAAAAGCGGGTGCGTAACTAGTACACTAAGAACTCGACGAGTGTTAGAAGTCCACAGATTTTCAACGCCGTCATCTCTGGTTAAGAGAAAGTACCAAAAAACCTCAGGAAGGCATTAAGAGGACACTTGACAGGTTCATCAAATCAGTTCCTAATTAGCCGGGCTGTGCAACCAGCAGAACGACCTAGTTGATCAGACCTTGATTCACTGGGAAGCCTGGTCTGGGACCGAACCTCGGGGACGCTCATCCCTGAAAACATTCTTCAGTTATCCTTAAGGACTGAAGAAGCCTACGTTGTAGGCAAAACTTTTCGGAAATAAGGATATCTAACTGTTGCACGTGTCTTACTCATTTGCTGCTTGATACTTCCAGCAAATCCTTTGCACTCTCTTAAGATCTTGAGCTGCTGAATTCTCTCCTGAGTATCGTTCATTTCATTCTCAATAGTGTTAAGATTTGTTTTACATGACTCATGCACTGCACTGGCATTGAAGAAGTTATTCTTATATTGGATTTAGAAATGTGCTGAGAATCTTTTTAAAGTCAGTGGTGTAACTCGAATCTACTTAATCATGACACTTTAAGAGCTGATAGTATGCTAACCAAACATGAAAATCTTGGATCACTCATAGCTTTGTTGGTGAAATGTTTGATATTGTTCCTAAGAGATGAGACAAATATTGTTCCTAAGAGACTACACCTATGAGTCTAAACAGTTTCTTTCACTAAAAGGTATAATTATTTGGTGAAATCATTTTTATAAAAAGTATAACTTTGCAAGAGGATTCCACTCATTTCCATCAAATTATGGAAGGTGTATGTTATCTCAGCAATACAGTGCAATGACTTATTTTGGTTACTTATACAGTCTTACATTATATAAGCGCTATTCCAGTGGGTAGGTGCATTCTGAACGTCTGAATGAACGTGTGCCTTGGTAGTTCATTTTGTTCTTGAAGAGCCTCTAGTTTACTGCAGGCTAGAGGAAGTGACTAAAGTGGTCCACTATTTACCTGCAGTGATATCTTTTGTTACTGCCTGCTCCAGATTACAGCTATGGAAACCAAGTGAAGTGTACTGTGTTCGTGGGTGTGTGAGTGTATATGAGTAACCCTCACAATCATTAGGTAGTGTCAGTTTTGGTATTTTTAAGCACATTTGCAATATTAATATTTTAAAAGTATCGGCTGGAATCGATTACTTTCTTTACCCATACCGATATCAGAAATAGCCGATACATCGATACCGATAATTTGGTACATTCGTACTTCTTGAAGTTCTCATTAGTATTAGTAGAGCAGCTGGATTGTAAATTCTTAACTCTGGTTCGATCACCTGCAACCCATGAAGTTACAACTGTTTATTACAGTTTTTTTCGGTTAACTGGCAGCAAGAGGGGTGAAGAACTACACTCTGGACTCTGTGGGAACAAGAAAAAGTATCTGTAAAGACTTGCAGTCTAGGGTAACTATGACGTCTGCTAACATTTCTCAGTCCTCGGTTTGATCCCCTGCGCTCCTTAAAGTTACAGCTATCCATTACTGTTTTTCGCACACACACACACACACACACACACACACACACACACACACACACACACACACACACACAGCAGTAGGCCTGCTGGCCCAACTTACATCCATTCATGTACCTGTCCAACCTATATATGTATGTAAAGATACCCAAAAGTCTTGCCTCAATAACACTACCTGAGAGCATGTTCCACTCACCAGCAACTTTATTACCAAATCAGTGCTTCCCTATATCCTTTCTAAATCTGAATTAGTAAATCTTGAATCCATTGCTGCGAGTCCTGTCTTGGTAGATGCTTTCAACATGCTATTTGTATACCCTTTACTGTATTCTTGTTTTTAATTTGTACACTTAAATTATATCTCCCTAATTCTACATCTCTAGAGAGTGTATATTTTGTGCCTTCAGCCTATCTTCGTAACAAAGGTTTCTGGTGCATGGAATCCACTGCATCATCCTGTTTTTTGTATATTTTCCAGCGCATCTATGTCTATTCCGTAATATGGAAGCCAGAACCGAGCAGCAAAATATTAAAAAGGCCTTACCAACGATATATAAGTAGTAAAGTATAACGTTAGCGCTTCTATTATTTATACTTCTTGATATGAAGCCAAGAATTCTATTAGCTTTATTGCGAACTCTAATGCACTGCTGTCTTGGCTGTAAATTTTTTCTAACCAGAGCTCCTAAATCTTTTTCGCATTCATTTTGACCAAGATTTATATTATTTAGTTTGCAAGTATCGCTGATATTTTCTTCTAGGATTAGAACCGTACACTTGTTTTCATCATACTTCATCTGCATCGGTCAGCCATACCTGGAGGAGGGTATTTCGAGTGTGAACGGCCGCGCTGCCCGGTCCATGACTAGGCCTCGCATGCCTCGGTCCAGATTTCTTACACTAAGTGCAGCAACTTTTTTAAATCAGTCTCATGTGTAGAACTTTATCAGAGACCTTACTGAAATCTATATACAGTATCATATTCTTTATCTTGATCTACCGCCTAGAGTACCATAGTGAACAAGGCTAGTAACGTCGTAAGGTAAGAACGCCCCTCTTGAACAAAGGTGCTGAGATTCGTTGATGAAATTATATCATTCAAGGTGCGTACATACCATGACTTTTTATACCAACAGTTCAAGTCTTATATAATGCTCATGAAATTTGAAGTACTGTGTGTGTGTGCGTGTGTGAGCGTCAATAGAGCTTGTAAACAAAAACTCGATGATCATCAATAACAGTGACACTATTGTAATTTAATTTGTATTGAGGACTGAGGCCCCTTGTTTTGTTTGGCATTCAAACATCGATCCACCAGCGTTTACAAAGCACCTGCATTCCTGGATGATAAAGGCAGATGTCCTGTCTAGTGAGATCTGTCTAGTAAGAGATGCTGTCCAGTAGGAGCTTCTGCCTAGTGAGAGCTGCTGTTTAATGAATTGCTGTCTAGTAAGAGCCTCTGCCTAGCTAAGTAAAAACTGCTGGTTTCTAGTAAGAGCTGTTAGTCTAGTAAAAGCTACTGCTGTCTAGTAATAGCTGTCAGTGTGTTGTAAGAATTATTGGTGTCTAGTAAGAGCTGTTGATGCTTGTGAAGAGGTTATGTTGTCTAGTTAGAACTGTTTATATCTACTAAGAACTGTTGGTATCTATCTAGTAAGAGCTGTTGTAAGAGGTGCTGCGGCTGTCTAATAAGGTAGAAACACCGATAAATCTATGACTAAAACATGTGTACGACACCTGGGTATCTTTACTTTGAAGACGTTTCGTCAACCTGTGACTTTATTCATTCAATCAAGATGCGCAGGTGTTGAACATGTCTTATTCATCAGCTGTTTAGTAAGAGCTGCTGCTGACTTGCTGACTATTAAAAGCTATTGCTGACTGGTAAGAGCTGCCTTGATACTGCCAAAGGACTCTTAATCTGAGGAATTGGAGTTACCCTCCCTCTCCTCAAATCAAATTTGACAGACCTCTTATTGCACAGGTGCTATATGACCCTTACGGTTTTAACGTTTCAATAATAATAATAATAATAATAAATTCAACACACCTAGTCGCCTCTCGATCTTTCAGTAGCCTAAGGACAATGCTACTATAAAAAGGAGGAGAAATATTTGATGCCGATTTAAGGCTCTTGATCGAAGGCATTCGAGTTTCCCCTTGCTTATATCAAACTTGATTGCCTCCTATTTCCAAGGCGCTCTGTGGCTCTATGTGTGTTTATCGCTCGCCCGGGAATATAATGTTAATATTTGACAGATGTCATCTCTTTGGCTTTGCATATTTTAAAGGAGATGGACTAGGGGTCAACGGATAGATGTGCATTTACTCTTGATTTGTCAAGCTAGTGGCTCTGTGCCAGGGTTAATCTTCCTTCCCTTGGATTGAATCCATTGTCCCCATCCCCCAAGGCGCTGTATAAGCCCTATGAGTTTATGGCTCTCCCATAAAATAAGTAGAATAAAAAAATGGTTGTATGCCAGCGTCGATTTTTACGTACTATTTTTGCAAATTCATCAATGTATGTTATTCAGGTTAGATTGTCATATATGAAGAAAATTTAAACAATTATAACATTAACACAAATTGAATGGGCTCAGCTGACTGCCGAAGATTCCGTTCAGAAACAGAAAGACCTCAAGCAAACCAGGATATGTACAATAAGAGGCGAATATCTCTCAGTTTATAATGTTGACAATACTTTAATCCCTATTTTAAGGAATTGATCATTCTTGACTGGTGGTAATCAACTGACATGCAGTCTTAATGACTCGTGTGGTCGATCTGCTTTAAACCCCTTTAACTAACTAATGGAACCATTCTCAAGCACTATTTCTTATCCAAGTGGTTTAACTACATACCCTAATCATCTTTCTGCACTATTCCATAATGTTCAGTTAATACCACTGACCTTCCCTACACATGCACTGTTTAGTTCTTAACGAATGGGGTGCGTCGCTACTGACAAGTTGAGTTCAAGCTCCTTCCCCAGAGTGTTCCTAGAAGTAAGTTTATAGAGACTAGAGGAGTTATATATTGTGTCATGACGTACAAGATGTTCAGAGACAATAACAAGTTAAGCAGATACACACTGACATGGGATGTAACAAGTCCAAGGGACTGGAAGAACTAGGCTGGTCAGTCAAAGGAAGGCAGGACACAGGAGCTCCAACTCGTAGCCACAGGGGTCTCCTTGATGCTGGTTAGCGGCTCTTGATACAAGGAATTTAATTTATCCTCCCCTTCCTTGTCTCGAATCTCCCATTTCCGAGTCGCTATATGGCCTCTACGGGTTTAACGCTTCCCCCTTATTACAATAAATACATAAATCGATACTAACAAACAAAGGTAGGTATGTAAAAGCCTCGTAGAGACTGTCCAAGACCTCTTCTCGTCTTCACTGGGCCATACCTCCGTTCAGGGGTATCTGCCCATTCACCCGTGAGTGTCGTGTTGGCCTGGCGTGGAATCTTGACCTCTGGGCCACTACACCCACGGGGAGGTCAGCATTGATTTTGCCAGCCAGCTTGTGCTTCACTCACACCCTCGTTATCCTGGCTGCCAGAGCTGTGGGGCGAGGGGGAGCCTAGAGAACTGCCAAGAGTGTCACAGCCTATAGGAAGGAGGGGTGACGAATTGCAGGGAGGGAGGGCGAGGAATTGAAGGTAAGAAGGGTGAGGGAAGAGAAGACATGCAGGCAGGGAGGGTGAGGGATAAGAGGAATTGAAGGCAGGATGTGGAATGAGAGGAAGTGCAGTCATTGAGAGATGAAGAATTGAAGGTAGGGTGAGGAATGAAAGGAATTGAAGTTGGGAAAGGTGATGAATGTGAGGCATTGAAGGCAGGGAGGGTGAGGGATGGGAGAAATTGAAGGCAGGGAGGGTGAGGGATGGGAAGAATTGAAGGCAGGGAAGGTGAGGGATGAGAGAAATTGAAGGCAGGGAGAGTGAGGGCTGGGAGGAACTGAAGGCAGTGAGGGTGAGGGAGAGAAGAATTGCAAGCAGGGAAGGATTTAAAGAGATGAGTTAGAAGGCCTGGCAGAGGAAATAGGAAAGTGAGAAATTAAAAGAGAGAGTGGGAGCAAGGAAGAAGAAAAAACATGAAAAGCCACTTTGAAAAGAGACTTTGACACTAGATCAAGAGGTCTCAACATTTACACTAAAATGCTACTATGAGATTTCCTTTCCATGGGGGGAGGGTTGTCTTTATACTGGCGAAGGGCTCTTGATCCAAGGCAGTAGAGCTACCCTTCCTCTTGGCTCAAATCTGATTACTCACTCCCCTGGCGCTGTGAGCGCTTTTCCATGACTATAATAATAATAATAATAATAATAATAATGTGAATTTTTAATAAGTGGCAGCTGACTCTACGATAAGTTATATTTTAAGCAAAAATATATAGACAAATGTCAATGATTGAGGGAAAAATAACAATTAGTGCATTATAAAATAATATATATATATATATATATATATATATATATATATATATATATATATATATATATATATATATATATATATATATATATATATATATATATATATATATATATATATATATATATATATATATATATATATATATATATATATATATATATATATATAATATATATATATATATATATATATATATATATATATATATATATATATATATATATATATATATATATATACATATATGTGTGTGTGTGTGTGTGTGTGTGTGTGAAAGTGTGAAAGTGTGAAAGTGTGAAAGTGTGGAAAGTGTTGGTAGGTGTGTAACGGTATTGAGAATTATGGAGAAGTGTGGGCATGTGTAGGATAAAATATAGAAAGATGAATAAAAGTGTGAAGAATATAAAGATGTCGGGAAGTATGAGAAATGTGAAAAGGTGTAAAGATGTGGATAGTTGTGGGAATAAGATATGCTAAACGATGTTATTATGATTATAATCGTCGAAATGATCAATATTATTTCCCATTATTATTTATCATGACTATAATTGTTAAGCTTGGCTTTAACTATGTGCATTTTGCTCTAAAAAAAAGTAGAAATTAATAATAGATTAGAACCTGAATACAAGAAAAAAATAAGATAAAAATTGTCACCTTTAGCGAACCGAAATTATTTAGCTTTCGTTTCGTAGTTGGAAAACATATATATTTTTTTTCCTTCGTGGAGGTCAGAATTTCTGAGTGGCTCAAAACTTGTCTTTTGACCTCTCTCGACTGAAAAACAAAAGGTGTTCTGTCATGATCCTCTAAAAGGCATTCTGAAATTCTGAAGGCGATAGTCGGGACCGATATAATATTAGAGTGTGGAGACACATGCAGACTCGACCAGTTGTGTGACATGCAGACACGATCAGGTGTGAGACATGTAGACACGACCAGGTGTGTGGGATACACAACTGTTAGACACTGCCGGGGATGTAGGACACAATAGTAATAAGCACAACTGGATGTATGGGAGAAATAAACCGGATGTGTGAAACAACTGGGTGTTCGGGAGAGACGCAACCGAGTGTGTAAAACACAACTGCCACGAACACAACCGGATGTGTGAAACAATTATCACAGACACAACCAGGTGTGTGAAACACAGCTGCCACGAACACAACAGGGTGTGTGAAACACAACTCACAAACACTACCTGGTGTGTGGGAGAGATACAGTCTGGTGTGTAGGAGACACACAACTGGGTGTGTGAGACAACTGCCACAACCAACTCTGTATGTAGAACACAAGCGTAACAAACACATGGTTGTATGGAACACAACACTTGATGTATGAAACAGAAACATCCTGGAGTGTAGCCCACCAACAGGCCTACTACTTTATTTTATTTTATTAGCTTTGAAAATTTTCCTTCATACAAATGTATAGTTACAAAGGGAAGCAACTTGCGAGAAATACTTTAATTTTTTAATCTTTCAGACGAGACGAAAAAAAATTATTACTGATCAGCTAATGAAAGTATGTTTTACACTGTATACCCAGATGTCTAGCAGTTTCATTAAACGACTTCGCAGTCAATCGAAGCCTTCTTCTGTAGGTGGAAAATAAATTTTAATGGTGTGATTCAGGTCTTGTAAATGCTGATGGTTGGTTTAATAGGTATAAAACCTATTGACTACACGAGGGTCGTTAAGGTTCCATGTAACTTCTTCACCACCAGTCTAGGATATTTTAATCCCTAAA
Organism: Cherax quadricarinatus; assembly: GCF_038502225.1. Lineage (NCBI taxonomy): Eukaryota > Metazoa > Arthropoda > Malacostraca > Decapoda > Parastacidae > Cherax > Cherax quadricarinatus. The sequence goes on along the minus strand of NC_091339.1, from coordinate 18,757,752 downwards.
ATATGGAATAAAGTAAACTCTCAGCATATATGAACTGGGAGATACACACCTGTCGGTGTACAGTATATACCTTTGTAAATGTTAAATAATATCTAAACTATCAGTATCGTTAACTATATTAATCAGTTCTACGGGTAAATGAGAAGTTTGCATTGATCAAGACATTCGTAAAGGAAACATTTTTCCGCAAGTGTCTTCTTCAGTCCTAATACGGAGATAACTATCTTGAGTCTACCTGTAGGATGTTCCGAACTGGAACCACCATCCCTACCTGGGATCAAACCCCAATACCTCCCATTTCCCAGCGCTGCATGACCCCCTACACATCGTAGCAATAATTGGAACCATTAGCTGGCATGAGTGTGGATACGTTTAGTTGGCAAAGATTATTTTGGAATCTTTGAAGCTTTTTTTTTAGCTGAAGGTGAATGTTTGAATAATGGTCTGGAACCTTTAGCTGGAAAATAATTTCTGAATGTGAGTGTTTGGATATGCATAGCAGGAAACCGCAATTAGTGAGTTTCTTGAGGCGCTCGGGAAATCACTTCACGAAAATCTAAGGTTGCGTGTAACCCAGGTTGAGATACTTTTCCTGCGCTAGGCCATCATATATAGTAGCTTACTGGCGTATTTTGATTAAAGCTAAGGTAAAATAGGGCACCCAGAGAATAATAAATATCTTGGTAGTTGAGAAAGAGGGTGAGTGTGTTTGCGTGTGTGTGTGTGTGTGTGTGTGTGTGTGTGTGTGTGTGTGTGTGTGTGTGTGTGTGTGTGTGTGTGTGTGTGTGTGTGTGGGCGTGTGTGGATGAGCTTGGGTGTGGGTGCGTATGTGGGCGTGGGTTTGAGCAACAGTGAATGTAACAAGAAGACATAGAGGAGGATCTAAGGATTGCCAGACTTATTATCCTTCATATCTGGAAAACTAAGTTTTTGATCGGCCTCGTAGTGCTGAAGAAAATGAAATCGAGAAAACTTTCACCACGCCCAATAAGGCAGGCAGGCAGCAGCAGCAGCAGCAGCAGCAGCAGCAGCAGTGGACAGCACCAGCAGACAGCAACAGCAGTGGCAGTAAACAGCAGCAGCAGCAGACAGCATCAAAAGCACCAGCGCGACCGTCACTTGATGCTGGTTTCGTCTGCTCTGGATTGTCTCACTCTGGAACGTAGGTCTGCACAGCCCAGCATGTGGACTCACCATTCCCTTCTCCAGATGTTGTGTTGCTCCTTTACCAGCAAGGCGAGTAGTGAGCAGTGAAGGAAGACGTGGTTATCGGTCCGCCAACGAAGCGCTGGAAATGGCTGGCCTGGAAATTTTGCTTGGAAATTGTTGGTTGAATGTGAATGCTTTTGAGACAGATGGCTGGAAGAGGTTGTGCAGGAATATCTGGCTGGTTATTGGAGGTCGAATGTGAGCGCTTGGAATCGGATTTGGGAAAAATATTGATCTGGAACCTTTAAACCCCGACAAGGGAAATTTTAGGATGCCGCTTGAGGGCTCTTGATCCAAGTAATTGGACATGTCCTCTCCTTCTCTGGATGGAACCTCATTGCCTTCCATTCCCGAAATGCTATATGGCTCCTACGGGGTTAATTTAACCCTCCCCTCCAGGAATGTCATAATAATAATAATTATAATACGATTGCAACCATTGATTTTAATGAGAATGTTTGCATACGAACTGCTGGATCAAGTTGGTTCGTAACCTTCGAGAATTGATAGCTGGAATATGAGTGTTTGGATATGTATACCTGAGAAAGTGTCAGAACGTGTATAGTTGGAAAATGTTACTTTGGAACTTTTTTCACTAGAAGCTGATAGCTGAATGAGAGAATTTCGCTGCATCTAGCCGGAAAAAGAGTTGGGTGGGGCGGATAGCAGGCAGTCATAGTTGAGAAGGAGTGTTTAGACAGCCGAAATCGGAAGTTGAAAGTGAATATATTGAAATGTTTATCTGTAGACGAATTACCGGTTACATACGGCTGGAAAACTGTTAATAGCTGTAATTGGGCGAAAATGGATAACACTGAGTGGCTGGATGCATTACTTTGAAGATACCAATTTCTTTTGACGATACCAATACTGATACTCAATTTTAGACCAATGCAGATACCATTTAGATACCCATCAAAAATTAGCCCATACAAATACTATGGCATCCCACTACGTGGAAGGAATGCGTTCATTCAAGCGGGTGGAAAAAGTAAATACTGTGTATCAGTCTGCGAATATTTTGGAATGAGCAGTTGGGAATGGTGACTAGAGTACAAACATGAGGTATTAGGAGAGAGAAAGAGAGATGTTGCAGGCATTTCCATGGGAGTGATTGGTCAGGTGAGGGTGGATGGAAATTCGTAGTTGGAAATAGATGGCCGAAAATGGGTGAAGGGATGAGAATAGATGAAAACGGGGAGCTGGAAATAGATGGTTGAGAATGGGGCGACTATGGTGAAGATAGATGGAAACGGGTAGTTGGAAATAGATGGTTGGAAATGGGGCGACCGTGGTGAGGATAGATGGAAATGAATAGTTGGAAATAGATTCCAGGAAAAGGGCTGCCGGGGAAAAATGGGGTGGCAGGAAATGAGTGGAAAAAATGGGAGGGGGGTGTAAAAACTGTTGAGGGAAGGTTAGGGATTCTTCACCTTGTGGAGACCGAGTAGGCGAAGACTGGATTATAGGATACAATGAAGAAGAAGAAGAAGAAGGAGGAGAGGGAGAAGACGAAGAACTAACAACAACACCAACAAGCAAACGAAGGTGAGGGGAGAAAAGTATCTTACTCAAGACAGTGATGGCAAATCTGGACGTAATGCGAGGAGGTGCCGGCGTTCACTAGCGTCACCCGAAGTGGTGGAGTCCTTGAAGGCTAGGCGAGGACTAGGAGGAGGAGAAGGCAGGAAGGGGAGAGAAAGAGGGAGAAAAGAGGATGGAAGGAGGGACGGTAGGGAGAGCATAAAAATGAGAGTTCTTTCAGTGACACGTTGCCAAGACGAAATAATGGGTCGAAGTAAGGGAGTCAGAGGGACGAGGGAGGGGAGAGCGATAAAGAGGGGAAAGGGTAAGTTGTACTAGAATGTTAGAGGGGAGAACGAAAGGGAGGAAGAGAGGTTGGAGAGGGAAAAGGAGGGAGAGAGGGGAAAGCAGTTTAGCACTCACATGGCAGTGGTCGCCTCGGGGGGTCGATTATAACATGCTGCAGGAGAGGTTATAATGGTGAAAGAATGTCGCTGCCCCCGGTGTGTGTGTGTGTGTGTGTGTGTGTGTGTGTGTGTGTGTGTGTGTGTGTGTGTGTGTGTGTGTGTGTGTGTGTGTGTGTGTGTGTGTGTGTGTATGTGTGTGTGTGTGTGTGTGCGTGTGTGTGTGTGTGTGCGCGAGTGTGCATACGTGCATGCGTCAGTTAGGTTTGTAATTTTATATATATATATATATACATAAGAAAAATCAAGTATATTTTCAGCGGCATTTCCACTTTTAAAGTATATATTGTTCTACTTGTTGTTAGTTTTTTTAAATATGAGTTTCATGTATTCTGTGTGAAGAAAAAGACACATGTTGCAGTGTAGGACTTTTATCAAAGAACGATGTTTGTCAGCAATGCTCTATTTCATCCAGGTTATCTGTCCTTTTGTATCCTTTTATAATTTATGCTATCAGCCATCGAGGGAGCTTGTGTTTTCGGTCTTTCAACTTAATTTAGGTGTTTAATTTCTGGGAGCAATTTGGTAGCCCGTCTTTCGACGGTTTCTCTAGTGACCGCATTTTTGTTTGTCTGTGTGGACACCACTTCACCCTAGAGAGAACAAGTGATTTCAAGAGTATCATGGGTGTGGAATCACTTGTTTTGAAGCTTGCAGTTATGCAGCCTATCATTTGCCTTGTAATTGTGATAGTGACACTGCTGTGATTCGTAAAGGTATGATCTTCTGACATGATCACTCCAGGGTCTCTCACATTAGTTTTACGCTCTGTTGAATGGTTTCAGATTGCTTTATGCTCCGTTCCAGTCTTCGTTTCGTGCTTTAGTCCCACCTTTGTGGAGTGGAGCTATATCCAGGCTCCTACTCCATGGAATATTCACGGCACTAGATAATGGCTTCTTGCATTTCTTGATGAATATAGAGCTCCATGAGTCAGGAACCTGGGGCAGAGTGCATGGGCATGCGCCATGCAATCTACGGCTTTTTCGGCCGAAAACTTGAGTATCAGTATTGGTATTGGCGAGTATCGGATAATTTTGATGTTACCAGTATCGGCCTTAAACTGAGTATCGGTATCAGGTAACTATAACAATAATAATAATGACAACAGGGTTTTTTCCTCATCAAGTGTTTTATCCACCTCTATGTACTGGTTTTATCCAGTATTTCACAACACGTCAGAGAGACCTAAAGGTCAAAGGTCTTCTCTGTCAACTTTGTTAAATGTCGGCACAATGTCTGCCATTTTTCCATTTGTCTGCAGTTTATCTGCTTGTTTTTGAAACCCACAACAAAAAACCCATTGTAGATAACTTTGCTTTAATACCTACGGGGCTGTCTCGTTCGGCTCCATGTATTTTACTGTGTGTGTGTGTGTGTGTGTGTGTGTGTTGACCACATATTGGTAGTTACAGCAGCAGAGTTATGCTCGTGTCGGCAGGTTAATGTAATACTTCAGATGTATGTCTCTCAGTGTCCATACACTGAGTTTACTTTAATCCTTGTTTTAGGGATTAAAGTATTCTTCACTAGTGGTGAAAAGGTTATGGGCAGCCTTAATGACTCTCGTGTAATCTATAAGGTTTAAGCCTAGTTAACCAACCAAACATGGTGGTGTCCCGTCTTTAGTGTTATGTAGTTACAGCCACAAAGTTACGCTCGTGGTGTCCCGTTTTCAGTGTTGTCAGCGCTTTTTTTTCTCTTAAGATGTCACTTACAACAGGCGACTAGCAACCAACTACCTGTTTACTGGAAGATGATCACCCAAGAGTTTTAGGTGGTACACCGACTCAGTGTAACCACTGAGTGAAGAAGGAAGAGGTGGAGCCGTGGTCCAGGCAGGAGGAGGAGAGGAGCTGTGGTCCAGGAAACGGCTGTAGACAGTGCAAGTAGACAGTGTAAAAGATGACGGAAGATATAGGGTGAAAGGGGTGGGGAAGATATAGGGTGAGAGACAAGTGGAGATACAGGGTGAGAGAGAGGAAGGGAGATACAGGGTAAAGAGAGGAGGGAGATACAGAATGAGGGAGAGGAGGGGACATGGAAGTTGAGGGAGGGCAGGAAAATATAGGATGAAGGAGGGGAGAGATATATAGGGTGATAAGAGAAGAGATAGAGAATGAGGAAGAGGGAACATACAGGGTGAGCGAGGGAACATACAGGGTGAGGGAGAATAGGGGAGATAATTATGAGGGATAGGGTGCAAGGTGAAGGGGAGAGAGATGGTGCGAGAAAGAGGAGTCTAAGAGAATCACAGTTCGCGCTACAGAAAGAGGAATAAAGCTGGGAAAGAGAAGTAAGGGTAAAGAAGAGATAATAAAACAAGGGGAATGCTGCTAAGAAGAGAAAAAGGAGGAATAGGAGCAAGAGGAGAAAGAAGAGAAACAGTAGTCCACAAACTGTTGGGGGATAAGGGTGTCTTTAGGGGGCTAGGCGATAATAAAGGCTGACACTGCTAGTGGGGAGACAGGGTAGGAAGGGGGGGCAGGGAGGGAGGGAGGGAGGAGGAGGAGGAGGAGGATCAACACACTGCAGGTGGGGGAAGAACAGTGGGAGGAAAGGTGGGGTGCGAAAGGTTGATTGAGAGGAGGCAACAAAGAGAGAGAAAGAGAGAGAGAGAGAGAGAGAGGAAATTATGAGAATTAAATCGGGAAACACAAAACTAGTGAAGGGAGAAGTGTGTGTCTGAAACATAATCTTTGTTGACCTTAAGTCTTTGAGAATCATTTTTTTTATAACAATCACACAAGTGGTGCTGAAGAACCTTTATATTTGTGAGCTTTGTAGCTCACTGAGCTACAAAGCTCACAAATATAAAGGTTTATCAGCACCACTTGTGTGATTGTCATAAAAAAAGTGATTCTCAAAGACTTAAGGTCAACAAAGATTATGTTATGCGAGCAGGGTAATATTTTGTGAAGGGATTCATGGAAAGCGGTTAGTCGGACTTGAGTCCTGGAAATGGGAAGTACAATGCCTGCACTTTAAAGGAGGGGTTTAGGCTATTGGCAGTTTGGGGGGACATCTGAACCGTCGTATCTGGGCGCCTCTGCAAAGACATTGCTCACCTAATTGTGGTTGCAGGGGTCGAAACTCAGCTCCTGGCACCGCCTCTGGGTCCTCCCTCTCCCTGCTCCATGAGCTTTATCCTACCTCGTCTTAAACCTGCCTCCACTACATCACTTGCCAGATTATTCCACTTCCTAACAACTCTGTGGCTGAAGAAATACTTCCTAACATCCCTTTGACTCATCTGAGTCTTCAATTTCCAATTGTGACCCCTTGTTTCTGTGTCCCATTTCTGGAACATCCTGTCTCTTATTATTATATATGAGTGATGGTGAAAGTGTTAAATGATGATGGAAATTTTTTTCATTCTTTTTGGATTTTTCTTGGCTTGGTGGGAAACGGTCGACATGTTAATATATATATATTATATATATATATATATATATATATATATATATATATATATATATATATATATATATATATATATATATATATATATATATATATATATATATATATATATATATATATAGGCGTAGTTAACTATGCAAGACAAGCCACGGGGGTGGAAATCATTAGCTCAAGTACTTTCACACTTCTCAGTGCATCATCAGGAGCTATGAAATGTTGAAAGGCAGCAACAGAAGCAGGGGAAGTTTTCTCAGAGTAGCGCAGTGTAGGTGTGTCACTGACCGCAGCTTCTCTCAGAATATGGGCAACGGTCGATGCCAACCCCGCACCATCACCAACCCCTTCTCCCCATATGAGGTAGGAGGGTTTTTGAGTTGCCAAGTATTATGAAATTGGGGCTCGCTATTATATCTTCTAATTTCATAATGCTTGACATCTCAAAAACCCTCCTACCCCATATGGGGAGTAGGGGAATGATGGTTGTGCAGGGCTGGCACCGACCGTTGCCCATATTCTGAGAGAAGCTGCGGCCGGTGACAGACCCACACTGCGCTACTCCGAGAAAACTTCCCCTGCTGCAGTTGCTGCCTTGCAACATTGCATAGCTCCTGATGACGCACTGAGAAGAATGAAAGTACTTGAGCTAAAGATTTCCACCCCCCGTGGCTTGTCTCGAAGAACCTAGAAAACTTACCTAACCTTGTTATAACAAATGCAATTTAATTTAGCCTGATTCAACTAAATATATTTTAGATAAGTTTACAATAATTTAATAATGAACAGACAATGAAATATATTTTTTTCGTTAGGTTAAGAATGATTTTTGCGAAATTATGGCATAAACAAATTTTCGCTTGCCTTATTCGGTAAGAAGAGCGTTGCTATTTAAGCCAAAATAGCAAGTTTTACCTATTCGGCACAGCACACACACTAGGAAGTATTTCTTCAGCCACAGAGTAGTCAGGAAGTGGAATAGTTTGGGAAGCGATGTAGTGGAGGCAGGATTCATACATAGCTTTAAGCATAGGTATGATAAAGCTCACGGTTCAGGGAGAGTGAGCTAGTAGCGACCAGTGAAGAGGCGGGGCCAGGAGCTTGGACTCGACCCCTGCAACCTCAACTAGGTGAGAGTACACACACACACACACACACATTATATATATATATATATATATATATATATATATATATATATATATATATATATATATATATATATATATATATATATATATATATATATATGTCGTGCCGAATATGTAAAACTGGTCAATTAGCAAGAACTCATTTAAAATTAAGTCCTTTCAAAAATTTTCTCCTATACGTTTAAAGATATATTTTTTTTCATTAATGTTAATGTAAAAATTTTAATTTTGCACCAAAAGAATCTTAGAAAACTTACCTAACCTTATTATAACAAGAGCAATTTATTTTAGCCTAACCCAACTAAATATATTTTAGATTTGTTTACAGTAATTTAATACTAAACAAACACAGTGAAATGTATTATTTTCGTTAGGTTCAGAATGATTTTGGCGAAATTATTGCATACACAAATTTTCGCTTGTCCTATATGGCAAGATGAGCGTTGCTATTTAAGCCAAGATCGCAAGTTCTGCCTATTCGGCACGACATATATATATATATATATATATATATATATATATATATATATATATATATATATATATATATATATATATATATATATATATATATATATATATCATATATATCATATATATCATATATATATATATCATACATATATATATGTGTGTGTGCACATAAATATATTTCGTTATGTTCAGAGTGATTTCTGCTTTCTGCTGATTCACGGCAAAAACTCATTTTCACTGCTAATTCGGCTGGTTTCGTTTAATTAGCTAAAGTCGTTCCCTTGAACTAGTCTATCTGGACTTCTTACTCATTTCTGCAACATTGCAGTCTGCTGAAGATGTGTTGATTACAACACAAGAGGCCTAGAGCTATCATTCAACTCTCCCCGCGGTTGTTTTGCATATATATATGTATGTATACAATACATGCATGTTACGGTTTGGTGAATGAAGAATTCGAATTTGAAGGGTGTGAGAGGGTGCGTCTACAATGGAGGAAGAATGTCATGGGTGCACGTAGACTAGAAAAAAAAAAAAGGTTGTGTCAGGGGATATTGACACTGGCATGGGGGAGGGGGTTGATACAAGAAAAAGGGCATTTTATGAGGGAATGATTCTACGATATTGGGTCGAGACTGGAAAAAAAGGCATTAGATGAACTTGCAATTAGGATAGGGAGTTTTTTTTTGTGGGGGGGGGGAGCACTAAGACTGGGCTAGGAAGTTTTAGGCCAATTTAAAATTACGATAAGGAGTGTTGGGGGAAGCAGACTGCAGTACGTTAGAGGAAGTTAGGGGGAACAAACCAGGATGGGGAGTGTTAGGAATGGGGCTCAAACTATACATGTTGGGGAAAACTGAAGCTAGGATAGAGGGGTTGAATTTGAGTTACAGGACGATATAACTGGAAAGGGAGAAATAGGACCAGAGGGCAAATAAGAATCAGTTCAGTTGAAATTTGTGATACCTGACAACATGTGAGTAAGGGGGAGAGGGCAGGCAAAAGATAACGGGTGGGAGGAAATAGTGGAAGTAATTGGGAGGTGGGAGGCACCGGAGGCAAGTCTGGGTTACTAGCTGATTGAAGACTCACCCGCGAAAATAGGTAAAAAAAAAAAACAAAGTGGAAATGACGCTAGTGAAATGGTAAAAAAAAAATGTGAAAATATTAAAGATATCCTAATAAACAGTGCGAGGTCTGGGGATACAAAAATAGAAGGAAAAGAACTTTTATAATGCGGATATCCTAACTGATTGTGAGGTATCGAATACAAATACAGAAACAGAACTATTAGAAATATATTTCGGACATCCTAGTAAATGGTGTGAGGCACGGGATAATAACAACAAAAGTACAGGTAGAAAAAAGCGATCTAACCAGTAAGATATACAGGAATTTGCAATAGAAATTAGGAAGCACGTAAAATTCAGTGGTAAAACAATGGCATCCAATGCACATAAAAATTGGGCCTTTGTTTTAAAATGCGGTACAAATGGTGCGAAACAACTGCCAAATATATCAAATTATGGGAAAATCTGGCGGTAAATAAGTGAGAGATGTGCGGAAACGCAGGAAATGAGTGAGGGATATATGAACACGCGGGATACGGAACGAAAATAAGTGATGATCTGAACGCGGAATACAAACAAGTGAAAAACGAGGAATGAAAACATTGTGAAGATAAGAACGCGGATTGAAAACACGTGAAGATGAGAAAGAGGAATTAAAAACACGTGAAGATCAGAACGCGGAATGGAAACATGAAGATCGGAACTCGGAATGAAAAAAATAATCACAGCGTTGAATGAAAAAGGGACAACGCTAACGAAAGCAGGCACTACGATCACGGAAGACAGGAGAGGGAGAGAGGGAAAGAGAGAGAGAGAGAGAGAATGTGAGCATGAGTGAGGGGCAGGGGAGAGGCACCGATCGACACATGTATCGGAATTCGTGTAATGTAACCCAGACTGGGGAGGCAGAGTTGAGGCTGCAGAGAGAGAGAGAGAGAGAGAGAGAGAGAGAGAGAGAGAGAGGGAGGGAGGGCGCGGCTCTGGCCAAGACTTAGGGGGAAGGCTTGGATCATGAGCCCCATACTGCACTTCCCTGCCTATATTGATCCCCTTGAGCCTTTGTATGGCTGAGTGTATGGTGTGTGACTGAGTGTATGGTGTGTGGCTGAGTGTATGTTGTAGGGCTCAGTGTATGGTGTGTGGCTGAGTGTATGGGGTGTGACTGAGTGTATGGTGTGTGGCTGGGTGTATGGTGCGTGCTGAGTGTATGATGTGTGGCTGAGTGTATGGTGTGTGCTGAGTGTATGGTGTGTAGCTGAGTGTATGTGTGGCTGAGTGTATGGTGTGTCAGTGTATGACGTGTGGCTGAGTGTATAGTGTGTGCTGTGTATGGTGTGTCGCTGAGTGTATGGTGTGTGCTGAGTGTATGGTGTTTGCTGAATGAATGGTGTATGTGGCTGAGTGTATGGTGTGTCGCTGAGTGTATGGTGTGTGCTGAGTGTATGATGTGTGGCTGAGTGTATGGTGTGTCGCAGTGTATGGTGTGTCACAGTGTATGATGTGTAGCTGAGTGTATGGTGTGTGCTAGTGTATGGTGTGTCGCTTAGGGTATGATGTGTGGCTGTGTATGTGTGTCGCTTAGTGTATGATGTGTGCTGAGTGTATGGTGTTTGCTGAGTGTATACTGTGTCGGTGAGTGTATTGTGTGGTTGAGTGTATGATGTGTCGCTGAGGGTATGTGTGCTGAGTATATGGTGTGTGACTGAGTGTATGGTGTGTGGCTGAGTGTATGGTGTGTCGCTGAGTGTATGGTGTGCCGCTGAGTGTATGGTGTGTGTTGAGTGTATGGTGTGTGCTGAATGTATGGTGTTTCGCTGAGTGTATGGTGTGGCTGAGTGAATGGTGGGCCGCTGAGTGTATAGTGTGCTGAGTGTTTGGTGTGTGGCTGAGTGTATGGTGTGTGGCTGAGTGTATGGTGTGTCGCTGAGTGTATGGTGTATGCCGAGTGTATGGTGTGTCGCTGAGTGTATGGTGTGTCGCTGAGTGTATGGTGTGTGGCTGAGTGTATGGTGTACAGTAACTAGGGCAAGAGGCATGCAACTATTAGCATGTGCAGGTGCCCTATGGCCAAAGTTGTAGCCCCCATAACAAAATTCCTGGAATGAGGTTCGATAACTTTGAAAACCCTCTTCTGCTTGGCTTCAAGCGTTTAGAAAAAGGTACCTCCTACTACAATGACGGCTGATAGTGAAATTCAAGTGCCTATACAGGTGCACATTTGGCTGTTTTACGTGTAAAATATTGTGGAATTTTTATTCTCATTAAATTACATTTAAATATATTTCAGTCTGCTTCCTTTGATGCATCTTAAGGAAAGGATAATACATATTCAATTTAGTTTTTGCGTGGGCATATTTTTGTATATATATTAAATTAGTTAAAAAATGAATCGTTAGAAACCTTCCGACAACTGCAGAATGCCTCCTCGGATAGGCTTCAAATTTTTAACCCTGCTGTGTTTTCAAGAAAGCAAGGTTTGCTTGGTATTGGGCTACATAAATCCCTATTTGCCAATTTGATTAAAAAGTGATAGTAATTTATATTCATTAACTAATGATTTCCTCTTCTGACTGGCTTCAGAATATTAACATTGAGGCATTCCAAAAGAAGGTTGACACAGTATAAGTTTAGACTGCGTAGGTGCAAATCTGAAAATTTACGGATTCAAAGCAGTTAGTGGAGAATGCCAGTCAGTGCTGTGAATGTCTGTTGTTGGACGTTATTAAAAGAAAGCTGGGAATACATCTTGAACTTTTAGGTTTTGATTTGCCAGTCTAAATATTATTAAGTAAATTGGTTTCTACGTAATAAATAGAGAATACCTCTTTGATCATTTTCAGACATCAGCCGCTGGTATATGGTAATTGGAAGTTTTTTTTTGTATTAAATTTGGGCTGTGTAAGTGCCAGTATGCCAATTATATAGAAAAATAATTATGTGAAACTGGGCTTTCTTTAAAAAACAAAATCAAATATATTTTACTTTTAGACTTGTAGAGAATTTTAAATAAAACAGAAATTTAACCCTTAAACTTCATGTATTGTATATGCCATCTTTATACCAGCAATATATCTTTTAAATCTTTTGAACAGAACTATGTAAAGAAAAATGAGAAATATTGAAAACTCATGTTTTTATGGCGTTATTAATTTTCAAGAGTTTATTGAGCCCTTAAATATTATATTTTCGTATGACTTTATGGCAGACAGTCATATTGTTAGGTACAGTGTTTTTGTTTTCCACTAATTTTCACCAGTTTCAGAATGCCTCATACGAACGGCTTCAAATTTTCAACCTTTGTGAAATATGACTAAGACATGCCCCATGGAGCAATCGACAAGTGGAAGTGCAATCTGTTCTTCTTTGCATGGATTACTGACGTAATTGTTTCGACTCGATAATTTTATAAATTCTCTTCTGATCAACTTTTAAATTTCAACATTCGTGTCTGCTAATTAGAAGACGGTTGGTGCGGTTATTGAAGTGTGTAGGTGCCATTTCGTCACTTTTAATCTCGAAATGGTATAGTTCTATTTTGCATTAAACAACGGGAGTATATGTATATGCCTCCTCATTAAGATGTCAGATGTTGGTGTAGGGTATTTGATCCAAGACATTGAAAGTATCTTTTTTTTTTCTCTTGCGTTGCTCTTTTATGGGTTTAAGTGTAATTCGTGTAATATTTTATATATTTTTATATTCACGCATTTCTGCTGTTTGTATTAGGAAGGTCGTCACATAATTTGCAAGTACTGTAATATTATGTATTACTCTTCTCTTTACCACCTTAGACAGGATGGATATGAGGTACATACCGAAGATATTAAACTTAGCCACCTCTCCCCTACCATCACCAAGAGCCACCTGTTTCTCTACCACCTCCATGAACCACCTCTTTTCGTACCACCTTCATGACCTACCTCCTCTCTTACCACCTCCATAAACTACCTACTCTCATCCTTCCACTTCCTCTCTTACCACCTCCATGAGCCACCTCCTCCCTTCCTACCACTTTCATGACCCACCTCTTCCTACCACCTCCTGAACAGCACCTCTCTTCCTACCACATACATGAACCACCACCTCTCTTTACCACCTCCATGACCCAGCTCCTCTCTTCCTACCGCCTCCATGACCCACCTCCTCTCTTCCTACCACCTCCATGAATCAACTAGAGTGTTATATAAATTAGAAGGCAGCCCGCGCTAGTACTTTTCACAGAAAATATCATCCAAGATAATTCACGTTATTGTAGTTGTCCCTCCTCAATCATCCAACAGTGTTCTCTGGGGAGTCACATCCCCACGTCACCACCACCAATCATCCTCACCCCCAAGGGTGAGCCCTAGCTCACAAGGGAGAGTTCCTGGTAAGGCACATCTTCATGTCACCACCACCAGCCATATCCTCCAGGGGTAACCCCCCCCCTTGCTTACTGAGGAGAGTTCCCTGAGGGGTACATCCTCACTTCACCATTCATTCCTCTCAGAGGAGTACCCTGGGAAAGTAGATCTCTTCACTACCTCTCATCCCTATATATATATATATATATATATATATATATATATATATATATATATATATATATATATATATATATATAATTGTAACCATGAACGAGTGGTATTAATCAATAACAACACTGCGCTAGCCAAGGATTCGAACCCATGTTGTACTGGCCTGCCTCATTGTAAGCGAGAACCACATGGCGCTTTAAACCACAGGACCACCCAACCCTACAAGAATGGTGCAGCCAGCACACAGCTAGCTGTTGGGCCGCCATCCGAGGACATACGGAGGTGTGGGAGCTTCTAAGCTAATTTCATTCTCATCCCTGTTTGGTGTACTAGCCTCACGAGCAGTATTTATATATTATTGTAACCACGAACGAGTGGTATTGATCAATAACAACACTGCGCTAGCCAAGGATTCGAACCCATGTTGTACTGGCCTGCCTCATGGTAAGCGAGAACCACATGATGCTTTAAACCACAGGACCACCCAACCTTACAAGAATGGCGCAGCCATTAGAAGCTTCCACACCTCCGTATGCCCTCGGATGGCGGCCCAACAGCTAGCTGTGTGCTGGCTGCACCATTCTTGTAGGGTTGGGTGGTCCTGTGGTTTAAAGCGTCATGTGGTTCTCGCTTACCATGAGGCAGGCCAGTATAACATGGGTTCGAATCCTTGGCTAGCGCAGTGTTGTTATTTATAAATATAATATATATATATATATATATATATATATATATATATATATATATATATATATATATATATATATATATATATATTGAGAAGATGGTTAAGTGATACACGCCTCTCTGTGTATATCCACTGATACACACTTCTCATTGTATATATTTTGCACTCAGTGTTGGGAAAGTGTTTGCGTTACTTTAAGAATCAACCTTTCCAAGGAAAATATAATAAATTTGCATAAAAGTTTGATATATCAATGCTTTAACTTTTGCACCGAAACTAACCTAACCTAGTTACCGAACATAGCAACCTAACTACACTAATTCAGCCTAAAAACCTAACCTTAACTAATTCAGCCGAATCTAACGTTGTTAACATTTTCTTAATATAAATATTTTCTCTAAGAATCTGCATAACAGGGGGATGGTTGGATCCATCTATTTTATAAGTCACCAGAATTGGACACAATTCTGCTGACTTACAAAAATTCTTTTGAACGCACCATGATCTTCTAAACCTGTATGAATACGCAGCATGATCTTCTAAAACTATTTAAATACTCATCATGATCTTCTAAACGTGTTGCAATATGCATCATGATCTTTTAAACCTGTATCATTACCCCAAATGACTTTCTAAACCAGTTTCAGTACGCACAACTTCAGGAAACCTCATTTTTTGTTTAAATCTTACCAGCTGTCCTCTGGAACTTTCCTGGCGTAACTATCCTAAACTTCCTAACATATTCTGAATTTTTTCTTTACGCAATCTCCCTGGCCAACTTAATCTCAACACCTGCTTAAACATTCTCAAAACTTCTGGCCGTCTCTCTCCTTTAATCTAAAATGCTGTATGACCCATATGGTTAGGTTAATGGGGCTTAAAGCCTATTGACTGTACGAGGGTCAATAATGTTGCATGTCACCTCTTCACCTGCCAAGAATATTTTAATAAGAATAGGAATTTAAGTAAATTCATTATATATACACTGATACATATGCATCTTATTTTTAAATATAATAATAATAATTTAGTTCAAGCATTTCTACAAATTATTACGTTTATATATAATATAATTTTCGACAAGTATCCTAAATTTGCTTATAACATATCAAATGTGAATTTTGTAAAAATATATTTTCTCAAACGAACTTATGAAAGCCCTTTTAGGGACTAGTTCCTTGGTCATATATGTATTTAGATGCTCATGCCTTCCCTCCACAGGATGGATGTAGGGGTGCACAATAAAGTAGCCGCTACCCTCGACTGAATAGTACTTACAGCAGTGTATCCTTACAAAAATTCCATTCCCTCTCCATTTTGTTGAAACTATGTTTTTATTCACCCAGCATTACATGGGATCAACGTAACATTGTTTTCCGGACCATTAGCAGTAAAATTGTTGTCCGTCAACGAGGCTTTTTTCCCCTACATGGTGGGTAAAAGTGAGCTGTGGTACTGGTGTATCCTGCATGACAAGTGAAGGCGAGGCTGTTTTGGTGGTGTTGGATCCTACATGAAAAGTGAGGGTGAGGTTGTGGTGCTGGTGTTGTTGGATCCTACACGAAAAGTGAAGATGAGGTTGTGGTGCTGGTGTTATTGGATCCTACATGAAAAGTGAGGGTGAGGCTATGGTGGTGGTGTTGGATCCTGAATGACAGGTGAAGGCAAGGCCGTGGTTTTATTGGAATCCTGTATAACAGGTGTAGCTGAGGATGTTGTGGTGTTGGATCATACATGACTAAGTGAAGGTGACGCTGTACATCAATAGCTTGTGTGGTGCTGGTGTCAAGTTTCAAACATAAACAAAAATAAGAGTATAGGAAAAAGCTAACTTCTATGTTTCATCTTCGGTTCACTGTGGAAGCCTGCACTGAGGACATTGCGAAAGGTCTTGAGCTACTATTCAATTCAATTTTCATTTCTTTGCAATGGTTACAATATGTGATTTACATTTTATAAATGTTAAATATAAAGAACTCCACTAACATGCCTGAGCTGAGCATCTCATCACAGCATGTGGAAGAGGGTGAGGTATATTTCGCCTCTAACTGAGAATCTCCTCAGAGTCTCTTCATCCTCCTCCTCCTTAACCATCGTAACCGCAGCCAGGAATTACCATCAGGGAGGCCCCTGCCCCCGCCATGAATGGGTGTGCGAGCGTGTCTGGTGAACCATAATTGCCTCCTTCTGATCCTCCCTTATATCTCCCTATCACCCTCCTTTCCTCCCTTCCTCTCCTCCAATGCCATCCAACCTACCCATCCCTTCATCTATCCCCTCTCCTTCCTACCTTTCGTCTCCTCCACTTCTATTCCCCTTTCCATTTCCCTCTCACCCTTCCTTCCTCCCTCTTCTTCCCCATTCCCTTAGCTCTTGACTTTCTCTCATATCCCCTTCATATAAATTTATCCTTCTTTCCCTCCCACTCTTCCTTTTCTCCCACCTCCCCTCCCACTCAAACTTCCATTTCTTGATCCACAACTCATATTAACTCATAACTCTCCCTTCCCTCACTCACTCTCCCCTATCCTCCCTCTTCTATTCTATCCCATTTTCTTACTCTCCCTCATTTCCTGCCTTCCCCCTTCTCCCCCCCCCCCCCCCGAAAAAACCCAGCTGGCCTAGGACTTGCTGTCGTGTTGCAGATCGACTGCCTCTTAAAGGTTCTCTGCTCTTACTTCTCCTCCCTGAAGGCTGTTGCCGGTTTTATTTTGGTCTACTCTTGTGAAGTCATTCTCCCTCCCTCCCTCCCTCCCCCTCTCTATCTCTCTCTCTCTCTCTGCTTTTCAGTAAAGACATTTGGTTCAAAACTAGTATCAGTAACTAACTAACTATTAAGAAATAGAATGATTGTAAATGGAGAATCATCAGAGTGGCTGGACTTAGCGAGCGCAGTTGAGCGCAGTTCCTTAGGGGGAGCCCTCATGTCTTTTTCAATAATTAGTGTGAGAGCAATTATTGGTTTACAACAAGGATATGTGTGTGTATACACTTAGGGGTCATTTCTTAGTGCATATACACCAAGAGGTGTATATTTCTTAGTGGTATGAACCATGGTAATAAATACCTACAAGTTGGTTTACAAAAACACGTAAGCAAACACTAGGACATATTTATTAGAAAACGTTTCAGTCCTGGGACCTGGGACCTTGAAAGACAGTATACATAAGCGGAGAGTGAGGTGTGAGTGACGCATGGTGACCTGAAGAATGCCATGTTAGGATGAGGACGGGTATGCGATGAGATCATGTGGCTCCTGTGTTGCTGGGTAGGTGGTGCTTTGCCTGGTTGAGTATCATGTATGCTAATGTTTTAGAAATTTTGTGGTTTCCAGTGTTACGTTCTATTGTGTCGGTGACGGCGATTAGCGAGGCTTCTAGACACCGTCGGCGTCTAAGGTCTTGTTCGATGAGAACGAGTTTTGCCTCATCCCAGTTCATCAAATGCCCCATCGAGTCTCTGTGGAGGACACAGGCGTACCTTAAGTCGTCTCTATTACTGGCATTTCCATGCTCGTTCAGGTGGACCGCAAGATCTCTGCCAGTTTTGCCTACATATTTCTTGGGACAGAATCCACAGGGGATGGTGTAGACGCAGGCTGTGGAAGTTAGAGGTGTGGGGCTGCGTCTCGTAGTGACGTCTTTGATAGATGATGTGTTTATGGTGGAAACATTTATGTTACTCTTAGCAAGTGCCTGGCGAATATTCGTGGCAACATCACCACATGGGAGCACTATGAACTGCTTTGAGGGCTGTTCGAAGCTATATTCAACAAGCCGCCCATAGAACCTCTTTAAGTCGTCTCTATTACTGGCATTTCCATGCTCGTTCAGGTGGACCGCAAGATCTCTGCCAGTTTTGCCTACATATTTCTTGGGACAGAATCCACAGGGGATGGTGTAGACGCAGGCTGTGGAAGTTAGAGGTGTGGGGCTGCGTCTCGTAGTGACGTCTTTGATAGATGATGTGTTTATGGTGGAAACATTTATGTTACTCTTAGCAAGTGCCTGGCGAATATTCGTGGCAACATCACCACATGGGAGCACTATGAACTGCTTTGAGGGCTGTTCGAAGCTATATTCAACAAGCCGCCCATAGAACCTCTAAGCAGTTAATAGATTTTAAACCCAGTAAAACCAGCATTCTGCTGTCACACTGAATGCGGAAATTAATGCCAACAAAAACTGGCAGCATAAGAGAGGCACTTAACTCAGCTGTAACATTTTAGCAACACGCACTTTTATGACGAGTCTATGAGCGCTGTAAATACTGTTAATGAAATGGAAGTGTTTGAGGTACAAAGGAAAAATCGAGTACAATCTGTGGCCGCGTGAAATTTGGCTGTGTATACGAGCTTAGCGAAAGTGCGAGCCTAGTGGAAGAGTAGGAACCTTGTGGAGTACGAATCTAGTGGAGGAGTAGAAACCTAGTGGAGGAGTAGGAACCTAGTGGATGAGTACGAACCTAGTGGAGTACGAGCCTAATGGATGAATAGGAACCTTGTGGAGGAGTACGAGCCTAGTGGAAGAGTAGGAACCTTGTGGAGGAGTACGAGCCTAATCGAAGAGTACGAACCTTGTGGAGGAGTACGAGCCTAATCGAATAGTACGAATCTTATGGAGGAGTACGGACCTAATGGAAGAGTATGAAACTTGTGGAGTAGGAATCTAGTGGAGGAGTAGGAGCCTAGTGGAGGAGTAGGAACCTAGTGGAAGAGTACGAACCTAGTGGCGTACGAGCCTAATGGATGAATAGGAACCTTGTGGAGGAGTACGAGCCTAATGAATGAATAGGAACCTTGTGGAGGAGTACGAGCCTAGTGGAAGAGTAGGAACCTTGTGGAGGAGTACGAGCCTAATCGAAGAGTACGAATCTTATGGAGGAGTACGTGCCTAGTCGAAGAGTATGAGCCTAATGGAAGAGTACAAACCTTGAGGAAGAGAACGCGCCTAATGGAAGAGTAGGAACCTTGTGGAGTACGAGCCTAAAAGAGTAGGAAGGAACCTCGTGGAGTACAAGCCTAGTGAAAGAGTAGGAACCTTGTGGAGGAGTACGAGCCTAGTGGAGGGGTACGAGCCTAGTGGAAGAGTACAAACCGAGCCTTGTGGAGTACGAGCCTAGTGAAAGAGCTGGAACCTTGTGGAGTACGAGCCTACCTACCTGCCTGGAGTCTACCTGGAGGTCATTCCTAGGGTCAACGCCCCCGCGGCCCAGTCCTTGACCAGCCCTCCTGGTGGATCAGGGTATAATAACCAGGATGTTAATGCTGGCCGCACGCAATCCAACGTACGAACCATAGCCCGGCTGATCGGGTATTGATTTTAGGTATCTGTCCAGTTCCCTCTTGAAGGCAGTCAGTGGTCTATTGGTAATTCCTCTTATGCATGGTGGAAAGCTGTTGAACAGTCTTGGGCCCCGGACACTTGCTGTGTTTTCTCGTAGTGTTTTCATGGCGTTCCGGTTTTACATTAAATGGGGTATGTAACACCATCTGCCCAGTCTTTAGCTTTCGTAGGAAGTGATTTTTGTGTGCAGATTTGAGACAACTCCCTCTAGGCTTTTCCAGGTGTAAATTATGATGTTTCTTTCTCGCCTGCGTTCCAGGGAGTACAGTAATTAAGGTGCTTGACTAAACTTATTCGTGCAGTGAGGGTTCTCTGTACATTCTCTAGATCTTCGATTTCACCTGCCTTGAATGGGGCTGTTAAGTGTACGGCAGTATTCCAGCCTAGAGAGAATAGGTGACTTAAAAAGGATCATCATTGGCATGACATCCCTTGTTTTGAAAGTTCTCATTATCCATCCTGTCACTTTCGTCCCAGATGTGATAGTGACACTGTTGTGATCCTTGAAGGTGAGATCCTCTGAAATTAACACTCCCAAGTCGTTCACATTACTTTCTCGCTCTGTTGTGTAGAGTTTGTAGCACATATACTCTGTTCTAGTCTAGTGGAAAGATACGAAAACCTTGTGGAGGAGCACGTCTGTCCACAGTTGCTTTTGTCAAATGGTTACTAGCTAACCTCCCATGAAGGTGGTCTCACACCTACTGTGGGTTTGGTTGGCTGATCTGTTTACCGTGGCCCCAGGTTGTCAGCCTGGCCAAGCAAGTATATACTGAACGTGCTGGGTAATGACACCTCCATTTTTATATTGATGTAATTAGGGAAGAAACTCGAGAGAGAAATGAGTATGGGTTGAAGATAATGGGAATTATCGGTATTAACAGCCTAGTTGAATACAATATTTATTACTTAGGGCGGGACATGTACAGTACATCCAGGCATGTAGTACGCTGAAAGAGTATGTATTTGTCAGTGTATATACGCAGAGAGGTTATCAGTGTATACATACAGAGAGCTTTATATCGGTGTATATACACGGACAGGTGTATATCAGTGCATATAATGTAAAAAAGAGTTGTATATATTAGTATGTATACACCGAAAGGTGTATATATCTGTATATTCACCAATTGGAGTATATATTTCAGTGAATATACATCAAGAGGTATATATCTCTGTATATACTCTGAGTTTATTATAATCCTTACATTAGGAATTAAAGCATTCTTTGACTGGTGGTGTGCAGGTTGCCCACATCATGCAGTAGAAAGGCTTTAAACCCAGGCCTCCAACACAGATGCACATACACATCTAATTTACCCTTGCAGTCATCATCTAAATATTGTTACTGTCATATTTCAAATCTCATTTGAATATAAACAAAGATAGGCAGAATGCTTGAAATTTGAGAAATTAGCATATAAATTACCAAACACAATTAATTCAGCATAAATCGTGGAAAGTGAACGTTTGGGTCTCTTATGTTTTATGACATATGCGTTAATAAAAAAAATAATGAAAAAATATAGGGAATAACAAAACATTTTTAAAATAAAGGCATAAAAAGGGTATATATAAAACCTTTATTTGAATGATACAGTAGAACCTATAGTTACACACCGATGAATACAGGAGTTTGGGAATTTATATGCATGCAGACTTGTAAAGATTAAGGAAACTTTTAAATTAAGTTGTAAAGCTCCTGAGTTCTTCAGACGCCGGTTGGGAACCCATGATACAGCAGACGTTCCCTGGGATGCCACACTGACACACTGGAAAAGAGAGATGGCAGACCTCGGGTCTAGTGGCTTCGATGAGTGGAATCCTCCTCTAGGAGAAAGTCCATGGCATCCTTTTTCCAGACGTAAGGAGTCTGATCGTATAGGAATGAAGTGGTACTGGTGGGCCAAGTTCTTATACTTGTTAAGTTTGTGATCTTCCCTTTGATCAGCAGCACCGCCCTGCTGACCAGCACAAATACAATTCCACACCAGTCTACCGTTCATCCAGGGGGATACAATGTGATTCCATGAGGGCGGCTGGTGGGCGTATCTGAGTGTGTACTCACCTAGTTGAGGTTTCAGGGGCCGAGTCCTAGCTCTTGGCCCCGCCTCTTCACTGGTCGCTACTAGGTCACTCTCCCTGAACCGTGAGCTTTATCATACCTCTGCTTAAAGCTATGTATGGATCCTGCCTCCACTACATCGCTTCCCAAACTGTTCCACTTCCTGACTACTCGGTGTGTGTACTCACCTAATTGTGGTTGCAGGGGTCGAGACTCAGCTCCTGGCCCCGCCTCTTCACTGATCGTTACTGGGTCCTCTCTCTCTCTGCTTCCTGAGCTTTGTCATACCTCTTCTTAAAACTATGTATGGTTCCTGCCTCCACTACTTCACTTGCTAGGCTATTCCACTTGCTGACAACTCTATGACTGAAGAAATACTTCCTAACGTCCCTGTGACTCGTCTGAGTCTTCAGCTTCCAGTTGTGACCCCTTGTCCCTGTGTCCCCTCTCTGGAACATCCTATCTCTGTCCACCTTGTCTATTCCCCGCAGTATCTTGTATGTCGTTATCATGTCTCCCCTGACCCTTCTGTCCTCCAGTGTCGTCAGTCCGATTTCCCTTAACCTTTCCTCGTACGACATTCCCTTGAGCTCTGGGACTAGCCTTGTTGCAAACCTTTGTACTTTCTCTAACTTCTTGACGTGCTTGACCAGGTGTGGGTTCCAGACTGGTGCTGCATACTCCAGTATGGGCCTAACATACACAGTGTACAGTGTCTTGAACGATTCCTTATTAAGGTATCGGAACGCTATTCTCAGGTTTGCCAGGCGCCCGTATGCTGCAGCAGTTATTTGGTTGATGTGTGCCTCCGGTGATGTGGTCGGTGTTATGGTCACCCCAAGGTCTTTCTCCCTGAGTGAGGTCTGTAGTCTTTGTCTACCTAGCCTATACTCTGTCTGCGGTCTTCTTTGCCCCTCCCCAATCTTCATGACTTTGCATTTGGCTGGATTGAATTCGAGAAGCCAGTTACTGGACCACATGTCCAGCCTGTCCAGGTCTCTTTGCAGTCCTGCCTCATCCTCGTCCGATTTAATTCTTCTCATCAACTTCATGTCATCTGCGAACAGGGACACTTCAGAGTCTATTCCTTCCATCATGTCGTTCACATATATCAAAAATAGCACTGGTCCTAGAACTGACCCCTGTGGGACCCCGCTCGTAACAGGCGCCCACTGTGATACCTCTTCACGTACCATGACTCGTTGCTGCCTCCCTGTCAGGTATTCCCTTATCCATTGCAGTGCCCTCCCTTTTACATGCGCCTGATCCTCCAGCTTCTGCACTAATCTCTTGTGGGGAACTGTGTCAAAGGCCTTCGTGCAGTCTAGGAAAACGCAATCTACCCACCCCTCTATCTCGTGTCTTACTTCTGTTACCTTGTCATAAAACTCCAGGAGGTTTGTGATACAGGATTTGCCTTCCATGAACCCATGCTGGTTTTCATTTATAATCTTGTTCCTTTCCAGGTGTTCGACCACTCTCCTCCTGATATAATCTTCTCCATGACTTTGCACACAATACATGTCCGAGACACAGGTCTGTAGTTTAGTGCCTCGTTTCTGTTTCCTTTCTTAAATATGGGGACTACATTAGCTGTCTTCCATTTCTCAGGTAGTTGCCCAGTTTCAAGGGATGTGATGAAGATTGTGGTTAGAGGCACGCACAGCATCTCTGCTCCTTCTCTAAGGACCCATGGGGAGATGTTGTCCGGTCCCATCGCCTTTGAGGTGTCAAGGTCACTTAAGAGCTTCTTCACCTCCTCCTCAGTTGTTCGTATGTCATCCAACACTTGTTGGTATATTCCCTCTTGATGTTCCCTTCTGTGCTGTCTTCCCACAGCCCTTCCTGTCTCTGCTGTAAAAACTTCCTTAAATCTCCTGTTCAGCTCCTCACATACCTCCTGATCATTTCTTGTGAGTTCTCCACCTTCTGTCCTTAATCTGATCACCTGGTCTTTGACTGTTGTCTTCCTCCTGATGTGGCTATACAACAGTTTCGGGTCAGTCTTGATTATCGATGCTATGTCATTTTCATACTGTCGCTGGGCCTCCCTCCTTACTTGTGCATACTCATTCCTGGCTCTGCGACTGGTCTCCCTATTTTCGTGTGTTCTCTGCCTTCTGTACTTTTTCCATTCTCTATTGCACTTTGTTTTTGCCTCCTTACACCGTCGGGTAAACCAGGGGCTCGTTCTGGTCTTCCCGTTGTTACTGTTGCCCTTGGGAATAAACTTTTCCACTGCCTCCTTGCATTTTGTTGTTACATATTCCATCATTTCATTTACTGGCTTTCCTGCCAATTCTCTGTCCCACTGGACCTCCCGTGTGTGTGTGTGTGTGTGTGTGTGTGTGTGTGTGTGTGTGTGTGTGTGTGTGTGTGTGTGTGTGTGTGTGTGTGTGTGTGCGTGTATAATATATATATATATATATATATATATATATATATATATATATATATATATTCAACAAGTCGGCCGTCTCCCACCGAGGCAGGGTGACCCAAAAAAGAAAGAAAATCCCCAAAAAGAAAATACTTTCATCATCATTCAACACTTTCACCACACTCACACATTATCACTGTTTTTGCAGAGGTGCTCAGAATACAACAGTTTAGAAGCATATACGTATAAAGATACACAACATATCCCTCCAAACTGCCAATATCCCAAAACCCCTCCTTTAAAGTGCAGGCATTGTACTTCCCATTTCCAGGACTCAAGTCCGACTATATGAAAATAACCGGTTTCCCTGAATCCCTTCACTAAATATTACCCTGCTCACACTCCAACAGATCGTCAGGTCCCAAGTATCATTCGTCTCCATTCACTCCTATCTAACACGCTCATGCACGCTTGCTGGAAGTCCAAGCCCCTCGCCCACAAAACCTCCTTTACCCCCTCTTTCCAACCCTTTCGAGGACGACCCCTACCCCTCCTTCCTTCCCCTATAGATTTATATGCTTTCCATGTCATTCTACTTTGATCCATTCTCTCTAAATGACCAAACCACCTCAACAACCCCTCTTCTGCCCTCTGACTAATGCTTTTATTAACTTCACACCTTCTCCTAATTTCCACATTCCGAATTTTCTGCATAATATTTACACCATACATTGCCCTTAGACAGGACATCTCCACTGCCTCCAACCGTCTCCTCGCTGCTGCATTTACCACCCAAGCTTCACATCCATATAAGAGTGTTGGTACTACTATACTTTCATACATTCCCTTCTTTGCCTCCATAGATAACGTTTTTTGACTTGAGTGGTGCGTTGAGGTATACCTCAACGAACCACTCACCTTTTTTCCCTCATCAATTCTATGATTAACCTCATCCTTCATAAATCCATCCGCCGACACGTCAACTCCCAAATATCTGAAAACATTCACTTCTTCCATACTCCTCCTCCCCAATTTGATATCCAATTTTTCTTTATCTAAATCATTTGATACCCTCATCACCTTACTCTTTTCTATGTTCACTTTCAACTTTCTACCTTTACACACATTCTCAAACTCATCCACTAACCTTTGCAATTTTTCTTTAGAATCTCCCATAAGCACAGTATCATCAGCAAAAAGTAACTGTGTCAATTCCCATTTTGAATTTGATTCCCCATAATTTAACCCCACCCCTCTCCCGAACACCCTAGCATTTACTTCTTTTACAACCCCATCTATAAATATATTAAACAACCATGGTGACATTACACATCCCTGTCTAAGACCTACTTTTACCGGGAAGTATTCTCCCTCTCTTCTACACACCCTAACCTGAGCCTCACTATCCTCATAAACTCTTAACAGCATTTAGTAACTTACCACCTATTCCATATACTTGCAACATCTGCCACATTGCTCCTCTATCCACTCTATCATATGCCTTTTCTAAATCCATAAATGTAATAAAAACTTCCCTACCTTTATCTAAATACTGTTCACATATATGCTTCAATGTAAACACTTGATCTACATATCCCCTACCCACTCTGAAGCCTCCCTGTTCATCCGCAATCCTACGTTCTGTCTTACCTCTAATTCTTTCAATTATAACCCTACCATACACTTTTCCTGGTATACTCAGTAAACTTATTCCTCTATAATTTTTACAATCTCTTTTGTCCCCTTTCCCTTTATATAAAGGGACTATACATGCTCTCCGCCAATCCCTAGGTACCTTCCCCTCTTTCATACATTTATTAAACAAAAGTACCAACCACTCCAACACTATATCCCCCCCTGCTTTTAACATTTCTGTCATGATCCCATCAGTTCCAGCTGCTTTACCCCCTTTCATTCTACGTAATGCCTCACGTACCTCCACTACACTTACATTCTGCTCTTCTTCACTCCTAAAAGATGGTATACCTCCGAACAAGACAAACTAATAATCCTAGCTTAAAAAGCAACGACCGTTTTGTCGGATAAGCAAAATAAAAATTAATTTATGCAATAACTGCTCTCGTGGACCGTAGGTAAGGTTCAGGAATGCTTTCATGCAGATCCGCAGTAACGCCCACGAGATGACATATCTTCGTAATTTGTTAGTCACTGCATCGTGAATTCTCTGGTGAATGTATAAATATATTTACCAAGTACTAACGTATAGTGTATGTGGTGCAGAGACTGTGTCCCACCCTACATGTAGTTGGATACTATTTAAACACAACACTGCACTGATATGCATCGGTAAGAATTTTTTATACCTAGTAACATATACCTTGATAATGATTCATGTCGGTCACAGGTTATATACACCGTGAGGTGTATGTCTCGCAGTGTATACACGCAAAGAGTTTAATTCCTACGTTAGGGATTAGAGCATTTTTGACTGGTGGTGGACAAGTAACAGTCTTAATGACCCTCATATAGTCGATAGGCTCTAAATCCCGTTAACCAACCACGCAAACCATCATCAAGTACTGTTTTTTACCCTTGTGGTTTAACTACATACCCTGTTCATCTGTTCATGACTTTACTGAATAATGCTGAGTGTTGATATTAATGACTTTCGACACACATACGTACAGTGTTGAGTTCTTAACGTATTGAGGGCTTTGTTACCGACTAGTATCCTATTAACAAACCAACACGTCAGTTGGAAAACAGACACAATGGTGGATACATTAAAATGAAATGATTGACATATTTCTAATTGTGGAAAACAAGGGAAGAATAAAAATAGGAACCTGCGAATTTTAAAATGGAGGAACATAAATACGAGACACTCAGAATTTTAAGAGATAATTTGATGAGAGCCGTTTCCGGCGAGACGTGTCATGTCGAGGCTCAAAATGAATTCTGCCGCTTCCAGCAGCAGCCAGGTAATTACTTCGCCAATTATCTAATACCACAAGATTCTCTGAACTGACGCATTTCTTGGGCCCTCTCACTTACTCGGTTGGTTGATTAATGAGGTTTAAAGCCTATCAACTACACGACGTTCATCATCAGTCGCGAATATTTTAATACCTATAACAGTGATTAAACTTTCAGTATAATATATATATATATATATATATATATATATATATATATATATATATATATATATATATATATATATATATATATATATATATATATATATATATATATATATATATATATATATATATATATATATATATATAATATATATATATATATATGTCGTGCCGAATATGTAAAACTGGTCAATTAGCATGCCCACGGCATGCTAGACTTAAAATTAGTAAGCCAGTGTTCTAACCACTAGGACTGGCTTGCCATGGATTCGAGTCCAGCCCGTTTCCTGAGTTGCGCCACCTTTGTTTACATTCCAGTATTACCGTGAGATGCACTGTCTGCTAAATCGCCAATTTTTTTTTTTTTATAAAGTTCGTTTTCTTCTTGGCAGCGTCAAGCTCCCACTGCTCGTTGTCTACTTAATCACTTGCAGCCCAGGAATCATTGCATATCTAGTGGTCTCACCAAGCTTTAAATTGCATAGTATTGCATTTTTGTTTTATGGGACCATTGTGTAATTTGCTACAAGGCCTATTTTCCTTTAAAGATCAAAAGTCAATAAAATCAGTAATCTTCACCTGGGTTGGTTCCAGAGGCAACGTTAACAAATTGGTGGGTGCCGCCAAAGCCAACTTAGAGACACAAACGTACTTAGCCTTTACTAAACAATTTAAAACAGGATCCTATATTTTATAGGTTTACACTATGTGAAGAGACGTTCGGTATGCATGTCCTATTTGTGGAAAAGTGGACGAGTAGTGTCACTTGGTGTAAGCCCGAGTTGAACCAAAATAAAAACGTACCAAATGGTCACACTTGCTAAGTCCACTGGGAAGTTGGAGCCCCAGGGAATATCTTGAGTTCCCAAGGTCCAGCCACTCACCTGCTCTATCACTTAAAACAAATAAATACCATTCGTGTGAAAGACAATCCAAGATGAGTATTCTCACAGAAGTTTTGTAATATTCATACAATTCATCGCAAAACTGATTGAGCTTTTTATGGGGGTGTTTTTTCTGGCCAGAAAGTAAAACATCATACAGGGCGCGTGGCAGAAGTTCGTCTAGTCCAGTCACGTCTCCAACGTTGGATGAGGACCATTTGAATGCCTCTCATTACTCTATCTCCAACAAGAAATATTGTGAGATAACAAGTACATAAAGTCGTCATGCTCACAGAGGAAGAGGACCTGATCATCCGATGAAGTATACACGAGTTATAAGAGAGTAAAAGGGTTTTGTTTTGGTGGTCGCTCGTACGTCCGCCAACAGGTGTGAGTGGCTGCAAGGTACAAGTCGTGCAGGAGCGGTCCACTACCTCCCTCACACCGCAGTCCCCACTCCTCTACACATTAATATCCAGTGCCCGGTGTGCCTCAATTAAGTGTCCTCTGGTGAATTATAATGTGACAGCCGTCTTGTGTGTCCTCAGAGCAGGTGGTGATGTGATTTATAGCAGCTGATGAGCTGATAGAGTGCGAGTGTCAAGCTACGACAGGTGATGAGGTGTGGTGGTGCTCTCAGACACAATCATGAGACACCAGGGAATTATACGTGTGTATAACACATACGTCAGTGTTAAAGTGCCTTAGATGACACTAGTGCCATGGAGGGCAGAACTTAAAGTATAGAGTAAACGTGAAAAACGGCAAACAGGAGTGGGCAGGTAAGCGTTGGTACAATTTTTATATATATGCAAGTTATTTCTAGTTTTTGCAGTGTAGGAATTTATTTAAAAGGCCAATAAATAATGTTAGATACAACATTATTTATTTGGAACGTATTTTGTTCAACCCTTTTAATTGCTTTCCTTCTCGTTCAAAAAAAAAAAAAAAATAAGAATGCAATAATTTGTCTTTCTCTTCACGTCTTTATTTCAGACCTCCCTTTCCCAAAATGTTGTAATATAATAATAATAATAATAATAATAATAATAATAATAAGAATAATATATAATGGTTATGTTGCGGGGAGTGGGAACCACGAACTAAAGGAAGTGTGGGAGCTTGCACACATTACAAACCTAGTAGCACTTCCAAGGCTACACTAGTCAAAAAGAGACATGCAGTATAATGCCATTCTTTAATGACAACTCCCATGGATTACGCGAAACGTCATTAAAGGTCTTTCATCGTGTCGGTATTTTATACTTAATATTAGCTAAACATTGGTGTATACGCCAAGATGTATATATCTCACAATGTATATAAACTGAGAATTTACTTTTATCACTAAAAAAAGTATTAACGTAACTTTGCTGATGTACAGGTGAAATGCAATCTTAACTAATGATCCTCGTGCAGTCAATAGACTTTAAACCTCACACACTAACCAACCAAGGCTAATCCGAATATAACGTTAAGCTCCTATTTTTAATGCAATAATAATAAAATAATAATTATGATCAGTATTTATCATTGCTCATACATCTGTATATTAATCCTGAAAAATCCAACCAACCTATACCACTTGAAAGTTGAAAGACAAGGGCCAGGAGCTGACGCTCGTTGCCAATAAACACAGAGTACAAATTTGACTTCAAAACTCCTTTTGGTATTAGAGACAGGAAGCCCATAGCCTATCAAATCTCTACCAAAAAACGATGTATTCAACCATCCAAACGTATCCCAACACCTCAAACCCATTCTCTTTGCTGATGACACGACTTATGTCATCTCTCACCCTAATCTTGTCACCCTCAACACCATTGTGAATGAGGAGCTGATTAAAATATCGACTTGGATGACAGCCAATAAACTTACGCTTAACACTGACAAAACCTACTATATTATGTTTGGTAGCAGAGCAGGAGATGCACAAATTAACATTAAGATTGACAACACTCTAATTACCAGAAATAATGGGGGAAAATTCCTAGGCTTATACCTTGACAACAACCTGAATTTCAGCACCCATATCCAGCATATAGCCAAAAAAGTATCCAAAACGGTTGGGATCCTCTCCAAGATACGATACTACGTGCCGCAAAATGCCCTTCTCACACTATACCACTCACTTATTTATCCATACCTCACCTATGCTATTTGTGCTTGGGGATCAACTGCAGCAACACACCTAAAGCCAATAATAACCCAACAAAAAGCTGCAGTAAGAATAATCACTAAATCCCATCCCTGGCAACACCCCCCCCCCCACTCTTCATAGATCTAAACTTGCTCCCAGTTCAGTACATCCACACTTACTACTGTGCAATCTATATCTACAGGGCCTTAAACTCTAATATCAACCTTGACGTAAAACGCTTTCTTGATAGTTGTGACAGAACCCACAGGCATAACACCAGACACAAACATCTCTACGACATTCCCCGTGTCCGACTAAACCTTTACAAAAATTCAATGTATGTCAAAGGCCCTAAAATCTGGAATACCCTACCTGAGAACTCTAGAACTGCAGACACATTCATCACCTTCAAAACTACCATTAGAAAACATCTTATCTCCCTGATACACCCCGTCAACTAACTACACGAATACCACCTGGTGGTTCACACTTACACTCACTCACTCATTTGACCATAAACGGAAATATTAATCTCAGTCTTAAAATAATGAATCCTGTGATACTCCAATACTGAAACTATGTACTGTGCCAAAACAAAAGCATTCACATTGCTAAACTCACAAACTAGTATTTAGTCACTTAGCCATAATACCAACTTACCTCATAATTTGTAATATTTTACAATTAAGAATAAAACTAAGTATGCCCGAAATGCCTAGCCATGCTAAGCGTTCTAGTGGTACACTCTGTAATCACTATTTTACTACATGTAAACCAAACAATAACCAAATTTCTGTAAACTCAGCATTGTAATCCTTATAGAGAATAAACTTTGAATCCATATAGTGGCCAGACATCCCCTGTGTACTTATCCAAGCGACGTGAGCATCATCTGGCAAGCTGTATCTTTTTAAAGCTAAAACATTAAAAAAATGATCATTGCGAAGACTGTTGTTAATTTTAATGTATTATGGCAGGCAATTTTTAACATGACAAGTAACATGATAGGTTACAATTCCCTGTCTTCATCGCCAAGATCATCGCTCTCGCTGCGCTGTGTGTAACGACTAATGTTTTCATTCAGCAATGAATTTTATAAACAAAAACGTTTGCAGCATAAAAAGCCCACTTTCTCCACTTCTCTTCAGTTTATATAACAGTAATTTGAAACTCGAATATTACTCACCATCAAACTCGCTAATATGATCTTGTACAGGTATGTGGAAGATATTTTTCACTTGCTGAGATGACTACCAGGGAATTTCGATACTTTCTACACACTAGTCCACCACCTAGTGCCATCTGTAAACCTTAGATTAGAATGGGAAGTTAATAATCAACTTCCTTTAGCAGATGCACTTTATCACAACAATGCCACGATGACAACTGCGAAGAAAATGATAGGATGGATAGTGAGAACGTTCAAAACTAAGAGATGCCAAGCCAGTGATGACTTTTTAAATAACTTGTTCTCTGTAGGCTGAAATACTGCTGTACATTAACATCTCCATTCAAAGTAGGTGAAATTACAGATCTAGAGAATGTACAAAGAACCGTTACTGCACATATAAGTTCCGTCAAACACCTTAACTACTGGGAACGCTTGGAATCACTTGAGTTGTACTCTGGAACGCAGGCGAGAGAGATATATCATAATCTACACCTGGAAAATCCTAGAAGGAATGGTCTCTAGTCTGGACACAAATCACTCTCTACGAAAGCAAAAGACTGGGCAGGTGGTGCAAAATACCCCCAATAAAAAGTAGGGGCGCCATAAGCACACTTAGAGAAAATACAGTAAGTGTCCTGGGCCCAAGACTGTTCAACAGCCTCCCACCATGCATAAGGGGAATTACCAATAGACCCCTGGCTGCCTTCAAGAGGGAGCTGGACAGATATTTGAAGTCGGTGCCGGATCAGCCGGGTTGTGGTTCGTATGTTGGACTACGTGCGGCCAGCAGTAACAGCCTGGTTGATCAGGCCCTGATCCACTTGGAGGTCTGGTCGTGGACTGGGCCGCGGGGGCGTTGATTCCCGGAATACCCTCCAGCTAGGTAGACTCCAGGTTATTAAGATCCAAAGTTGGAATTTAATTTACAGTTTACAAGAAACCAACTCACGAGTCAAACTGCATTCATTACGTCAATCACCATGGTTTCACTTTTGTTTAGAACCTCAGGAATATGAAGCCTGAGTAAATTCAAGTAGGAAAAGAAAAATAACAGCCAGTTCAAACAGTTGGGTGTGCACAAAATGATTTATCTTAAAAATAAAAAAAAGTGTTTCCAAAAAAATAATAAAAAAACGCTTGAAACACTAGTGGTTAACAAGTTTCTTTCAACACTAGTGACTTCACAGGCAATCTGGAAAAGCGGGTAGTAGATATAAAGAAGTCAGTAAGGTACGTACAGTAAAGTTCAGCCCAGTTCTAGCATAAAATCACAACCAAACTATAAATCAGAAAGAAGCAAATATCGCACAAAACCATTTGCCAATTCAAATGGAAAACAATCGAGTCAGCATTGATTGAATCTGGAACAGACTTTACCCTATCAAAAGGGCTATGGAAAACCAGGTGCTATTGCCAAATCTGAATTAAAAAAAAATATTTATCAGTACCCAGCCTCACAAAAATAAGTTAGGGACACATAAAAAAAGAATTCACTCCAGTGACTGTTAAAACACTTTCATCCCAGGGAGCACAACGCCTGATTCAGTGACCACAACACCTAACTATCATCACCATGTCTTAAAATACTAATCTCAAACATCTAACTTCAATCAGTCTCTTTATCCGAATTTCAAACAGCCTGGCATAAAAGGAAATAGAGGAGCACCGCAGTAGGTCTGACCTGTGTTATACGGGGCTTGCATTCAATTCCATTTGTCCAGCTAGACAGCAGGTTTTTGGCGTCAAAAAGTCTTCAGAGCTCCCTAGACGGTAGTATTTGGCAACGAATCCTCGAGTCCCCTGTCTGAGTCACCCTCCACGCAGACATCAAGTCGCTGTTATCAGACATCCTTGAGGCACCTCTGGACGGCAGGTGTTTAATCAGGAATGCGAGTCACCTCAGATTGCGGGTGTGATTGAATCACTACAGACTACAGGTGTGACTCTGTCACTACAGATAGTGGGGTGTAACTCTTTGAATCGCCCCATACTACAGGTGTGACTCCTTGAGTCACCCCAGACAGCGGGCCTCCGATTGTTTGGTGTTCTCTGTTGAATGGAACTTTCGCCTTCATCGAGGAATGTCATCCCTCGGCTTATTGGCAATCATCCTTCACACTCTGTACGCTATACCATTTTGATGGCTCGTGATCTGAGGTATTCAAGGGACCCTCTCCATAGAGCTAGCCTAATTCCTTCTCATTCTCCAGGCGAGTTTCGAATAATAATAATAATAAAGCAGTAAAATAAACTTAAAAACAACGAAAACAAAATAAAAACAACAACATTCAGCACTCGGCTAGATCAAAGCTTGTTTGAGTCCTTTATTTTTCCTGAGCTAGGAAGCTGGCTAAGTGGATGGTTGGTTCATTAGGTTTAAAATCCTATCACAAGGGTCATTACAGCTGCATATCACCTGTACAGCACCAAAAATGCTTTAATCCTTAAAATAGGGACTCTAGTAAACTCTGCGTGTATACGTATATACGCGTCTCAGTATACACACACACACACACATATATATTATATATTAATATATTTTATTAACACACTGGCCGATTCCCACCAAGGCAGGGTGGCCCGAAAAAGAAAAACTTTCACCATCATTCACTCCATCACTGTCTTGCCAGAAGGGTGCTTTACACTACAGTTTTTAAACTGCAACATTAACACCCCTCCTTCAGAGTGCAGGCACTGTACTTCCCATCTCCAGGACTCAAGTCCGGCCTGCCGGTTTCCCTGAATCCCTTCATAAATGTTACTTTGCTCACACTCCAACAGCACGTCAAGTATTAAAAACCATTTGTCTCCATTCACTCCTATCAAACACGCTCACGCATGCCTGCTGGAAGTCCAAGCCCCTCGCACACAAAACCTCCTTTACCCCGTCCCTCCAACCTTTCCTAGACCGACCCCTACTCCGCCTTCCTTCCACCACAGACTGATACACTCTTGAAGTCATTCTGTTTCGCTCCATTCTCTCTACATGTCCGAACCACCTCAACAACCCTTCCTCAGCCCTCTGGACAACAGTTTTGGTAATCCCGCACCTCCTAACTTCCAAACTACGAATTCTCTGCATTATATTCACACCACACATTGCCCTCAGACATGACATCTCCACTGCCTCCATATATATATATATATATATATATATATATTATATATATATATTATATATATATATATATATATATATATATATATATATATATATATATATATATATATATATTATATATATATATTATATATATATATATACGTACATTCCTAAGTGTATATAATGATACACACCTCTCAGTGTATATACCCTTGTACATATGACAGTTGTAGGGTATCTTGACCTAGAGACAACCATACATTGTTAGCCGTTAAGCCCTACACGTAAAAAACGTCGAGTGCGATTCGTTTGGAAGCGCTAAGCCTGTAGTTGTTATGGGAGGTAATCAGGTATAATCCAAGGAAGGGGTCAGTTGTAATTTCTTGATTCAAGATTCCTTCACTAGCATCAAGACCCCCACCGTCCCACTTTAAAGAGATTTTGCAGTCTGTTTTTCTCCATATTGTACAGGAGCGACCACCAAACATCCAGATTGATCGAGCTTTGATTACTTTCAGTGAATTACCCACGCGGGCTTTGCGCTTCACGAAATGCAACAGTTCATAGTGTATAACTACAGAAGTTCCGGAAACAAGGAAAAAAGGGGTGGAAAAACCAGGTATCCTTGAGGTACACCACTGCCTTGGTTAAGACCACGCCCGACGCGGTGGTTAAGGCCGCGACCTACCTGGTGGTTAAGGCCACGACCGACCTGGTAGTTAAGGCCACGACAAACCTGGTGGTTAAGACCACACCCAACCTCGTCATTAAGACCACGTTTAGCCTGGTCATTAAGATCACGCCCGATCTGGTTAAGACCATTCCTGGTCATTAAGACTGCGCCCGACCTGGTGGTTAAGCACACGCGCCATCTGGTGTTTAAAGCGACCCTTGACCTGGTCGTTAAGATCTCACTCGATCTGGTCAAGAAACATTAGCGGGTAAGATTTAAACTGAAGGCTCAATACTCTATTTGTGAATCTTAATTGATGATGAAGATAATAATAATAAACTTCAGTAGTATAATTTTCTAAAACGTATATCTCAGATTAATTTACCGAGAGTTATTTTATGCATTAAAAAGTATTTGCTCCTTGTTCATCGAGTAACTTTAATATTAGCCTCTTCAAGATGGGGGATGTCTCTTAATGCTGATGACGTACTCAATCTATGGAATTGGAGCTGTCCCCACCTTCCTCGAGGCGAACTTGATTACCGACCTCCTACATTCCACCAGGCGCTGTATGATCAACCCCTCTACGGGTTTAGTACTTCCCCGTGAAAGAGTTATGAGGAAGAATGGGTGAGTAGGTTGCAAGCAGGAGCAGATAACTATAGATAATAAACATTTTTCTTAGGTTGTAGAGAGAAATCCTTTAAGGAGGTTCATTGATTCTGGTAAAGGGGACTTTGATCCAAGGAAATGAACCTGACCTACCCTTCCTTGGATCGAACCTGATTGCCTCCAATTTCCCCAGGAGCTGTCTGACCTTTACTGGTTTAGCGCTTTCCCTTGTATGTAATAATACTGTAGAGAGAAGTGAGATGTGAAGAAGCATGAGCAAGGAATATAGATACTAAACACTCATGTCTTTCTTTAGGTTGTAGAGAGAAACGAGGCGTGAAGAAGCATGGGTAAGGAATATAGATAATAAACACGGAATGCCCATCGGGCCGGGGGGTAGCACAGACGGAGGGGGTGTGTGTGATGAGGAGACTAACCCACCGGCCGTTCCCTGCAGACCTCCCCCGCCCCCGCCCCCACGACTCAACACCTGCATCCATGGTCGACCCATCAACACCAATGCCACCAATACTGATCCCAGCAGAGCAGGTAGGCACTCATAACCAATTTTGCTATCACATGCACTGTATATCGTGTAGAGCTAAACCCGTGTGGGTCATTTATTTCAAAGTGGTGGAGGCTCAATCTTTGACGAGTCAGACTCTTGGTGATCCTGTCACTTCTATCCTGTTTATCGGCCTAATATTATTGACAAGTGTAGGTTTAAGATGGTTGTAGTTTATATATAGTCTACTGTTGTAGGTCACACGGAAAATTCTTGCTTGAAATCATATCCTAGCCAGAATGTTGTGTAACGAAATTCCAGTCCTGCTGGTATACAAGTATTCACTGTATTAATGTCCGTGGGTTAAGACTATTTAGTTAAGTTACTAATATATATCAGAAACATTGCCGAAACAAAGGTCGAAAATTTCAGGACGAAACAAACATTTATCTTCTGCAAGTGTCGAATCAGCTGGGTTGTGATGGCTATGTGGCACCGCTGGCCGCTAGCATCAATAGCCTGGATGACCAGTCTGTTAACGGGAGGGTAGAGCAATCCTCAAATCCGGTCAGTTGTCACAGATATTTTGGTTAAAACGTATACGTGTATTGGAAAAATAGACACAAATGCAGTATAATGCGATCCTTTATTGACTACGTTTCGCCCACACACTGAGCTTTATCAAGCCACAAACATAGTCAATAAAGTGTCGCGTTATACTGCATTAGCGTCTTTTTTCCCATCGTGTCAGTATTTTATAAAATTTGTATTCGTATATTGCTGGGTATTTAATTAAAATTTGTATTCGTATATTGCTGAATATTTAATGGTATTAACTAAATTAAAAAAATCTGCTAACATTGAGCATGTCTTCCAGGAGTAATATGAGCTCTTGAGTTTGACTATTGTGGTATTATGCTCCTCATGACGCTAATATTTGTATATTTAAACAACGGCTTATGTTCAACGGCTCTTAGAATAATTAGAGAAACTCAGTTTATTTCTTTTTGACACGAAGGTCAGCTACGTAATGTAAGGAATCACGCAAGCTGTTTTTAATGATAATCCTCTCCGCTCTCCTCTGTTGCCCGTAACGCACTAGACAGATTGTACAACTCAAAACCGAAAGCTCCTGGATTTCATTCCTCATTCTTCGAAATGTATGAGCAAATTTCCGTAC
The DNA here is from genome assembly GCF_038502225.1 of Cherax quadricarinatus. NCBI lineage: Eukaryota > Metazoa > Arthropoda > Malacostraca > Decapoda > Parastacidae > Cherax > Cherax quadricarinatus. Next base: position 18,720,076 of record NC_091339.1, on the reverse strand, counting down.
ATCCCTAAGTCGCGTAGCAATACAAATAGGTACCTGCGTGGCAGTCGACTCTTCTGTCACATTCTAGACAAAAATGTTATGTTAATATGAAAAAACGGCTGTTGCACTGAAAAGCATTACGATAGTAATTGAATAAAATATAATAAAAAGCGTGTATCTGTGTATGTATACGTAAGAGAGCTTACTTTAATCCATATTGTAGAGATTAAGGTATTCTAGCTGTCATTGTCCCAAGGAAAATTGTAGCCATAGTAATCGACTTGCAACAGATAGCCTTTAGATCTACAGGATATATATATATATATATATATATATATATATATATATATATATATATATATATATATATATATATATATATATTTATATATATCTATATATATATATATATATATATATATATATATATATTTTATTATCACACTGGCCGATTCCCACCAAGGCAGGGTGGCCCGAAAAAGAAAAACTTTCACTATCATTCACTCCATCACTGTCTTGCCAGAAGGGTGCTTTACACTACAGTATTTAAACTGCAACATTAACACCCCTCCTTCAGAGTGCAGGCACTGTACTTCCCATCTCCAGGACTCAAGTCCGGCCTGCCGGTTTCCCTGAACCCCTTCATAAATGTTACTTTGCTCACACTCCAACAGCACGTCAAGTATTAAAAACCATTCGTCTCCACTCACTCCTATCAAACACGCTCACGCACGCCTGCTGGAAGTCCAAGCCCCTCGCACACAAAACCTCCTTTACCCCCTCCCTCCAACCTTTCCTAGGCCGACCCCTACCCCGCCTTCCTTCCACTACAGACTGATACACTCTTGAAGTCATTCTGTTTCGCTCCATTCTCTCTACATGTCCGAACCACCTCAACAACCCTTCCTCAGCCCTCTGGACAACAGTTTTGGTAATCCCGCACCTCCTCCTAACTTCCAAACTACGAATTCTCTGCATAATATTCACACCACACATTGCCCTCAGACATGACATCTCCACTGCCTCCAGCCTTCTCCTCGCTGCAACATTCATCACCCATGCTTCACACCCATATAAGAGTGTTGGTAAAACTATACTCTCATACATTCCCCTCTTTGCCTCCAAGGACAAAGTTCTTTGTCTCCACAGACTCCTAAGTGCACCACTCACCCTTTTCCCCTCATCAGTTCTATGATTCACCTCATCCTTCATAGACCCATCCGCTGACACGTCCACTCCCAAATATCTGAATACATTCACCTCCTCCATACTCTCTCCCTCCAATCTGATATCCAATCTTGCATCACCTAATCTTTTTGTTATCCTCATAACCTTACTCTTTCCTGTATTCACTTTTAATTTTCTTCTTTTGCACACCCTACCAAATTCATCCACCAATCTCTGCAACTTCTCTTCAGAATCTCCCAAGAGCACAGTGTCATCAGCAAAGAGCAACTGTGACAACTCTCACTTTATGTGTGATTCTTTATCTTTTAACTCCACGCCTCTTGTCAAAACCCTCGCATTTACTTCTCTTACAACCCCATCTATAAATATATTAAACAACCACGGTGACATCACACATCCTTGTCTAAGGCCTACTTTTACTGGGAAATAATTTCTCTCCTATGTACTCTAACTTGAGCCTCACTATCCTCGTAAAAACTCTTCACTGCTTTCAGTAACCTACCTCCTACACCATACACCTGCAACATCTGCCACATTGCCCCCCTATCCACCCTGTCATACGCCTTTTCCAAATCCATAAATGCCACAAAGACCTCTTTAGCCTTATCTAATACTGTTCACTTATATGTTTCACTGTAAACACCTGGTTCACACACCCCCTACCTTTCCTAAAGCCTCCTTGTTCATCTGCTATCCTATTCTCCGTCTTACTCTTAATTCTTTCAATAATAACTCTACCATACACTTTACCAGGTATACTCAACAGACTTATCCCCCTATAATTTTTGCACTCTCTTTTGTCCCCTTTGCCTTTATACAAAGGAACTATGCATGCTCTCTGCCAATCCCTAGGTACCTTACCCTCTTCCATACATTTATTAAATAATTGCACCAACCACTCCAAAACTATATCCCCACCTGCTTTTAACATTTCTATCTTTATCCCATCAATCCCGGCTGCCTTACCCCCTTTCATTTTACCTACTGCCTCACGAACTTCCCCCACACTCACAACTGGCTCTTCCTCACTCCTACAAGATGTTATTCCTCCTTGTCCTATACACGAAATCACAGCTTCCCTATCTTCATCAACATTTAACAATTCCTCAAAATATTCCCTCCATCTTCCCAATACCTCTAACTCTCCATTTAATAACTCTCCTCTCCTATTTTTAACTGACAAATCCATTTGTTCTCTAGGCTTCCTTAACTTGTTAATCTCACTCCAAAACTTTTTCTTATTTTCAACAAAATTTGTTGATAACATCTCACCCACTCTCTCATTTGCTCTCTTTTTACATTGCTTCACCACTCTCTTAACCTCTCTCTTTTTCTCCATATACTCTTCCCTCCTTGCATCACTTCTACTTTGTAAAAACTTCTCATATGCTAACTTTTTCTCCCTTACTACTCTCTTTACATCATCATTCCACCAATCGCTCCTCTTCCCTCCCGCACCCACTTTCCTGTAACCACAAACTTCTGCTGAACACTCTAACACTACATTTTTAAACCTACCCCATACCTCTTCGACCCCATTGCCTATGCTCTCATTAGCCCATCTATCCTCCAATAGCTGTTTATATCTTTCCCTAACTGCCTCCTCTTTTAGTTTATAAACCTTCACCTCTCTCTTCCCTGATGCTTCTATTCTCCTTGTATCCCATCTACCTTTTACTCTCAGTGTAGCTACAACTAGAAAGTGATCTGATATATCTGTGGCCCCTCTATAAACATGTACATCCTGAAGTCTACTCAACAGTCTTTTATCTACCAATACATAATCCAACAAACTACTGTCATTTCGCCCTACATCATATCTTGCATACTTATTTATCCTCCTTTTCTTAAAATATGTATTACCTATAACTAAACCCCTTTCTATACAAAGTTCAATCAAAGGGCTTCCATTATCATTTACACCTGGCACCCCAAACTTACCTACCACACCCTCTCTAAAAGTTTCTCCTACTTTAGCATTCAGGTCCCCTACCACAATTACTCTCTCACTTGGTTCAAAGGCTCCTATACATTCACTTAACATCTCCCAAAATCTCTCTCTCTCCTCTGCATTCCTCTCTTCTCCAGGTGCATACACGCTTATTATGACCCACTTCTCGCATCCAACCTTTACTTTAATCCACATAATTCTTGCAGGGGTTCAGGGAAACCGGCAGGCCGGACTTGAGTCCTGGAGATGGGAAGTACAGTGCCTGCACTCTGAAGGAGGGGTGTTAATGTTGCAGTTTAAAAACTGTAGTGTAAAGCACCCTTCTGGCAAGACAGTGATGGAGTGAATGATGGTGAAAGTTTTTCTTTTTCGGGCCACCCTGCCTTGGTGGGAATCGGCCAGTGTGATAATAAAAAAAAATACATATATATATATATACATATATATATACATATACATATATACATATACATATATACATATACATATATAGATACATATATATATATACATACACAACTTATGTGTATATACACGTAGAGTTTCCTTATATCTTGGGTGATTCAAAAATTCTTGATGTTAGTACCTAGGTGGAATATGATGCTCGTGTAGTCGATAGGCTTTAAACGTAACTGGTGCCACTTTCAGCGCAGAAATATTGAAGCCATTATGTTGTTATAGAAAAAACTTCCATTTTTGCCTTTCTTTATAGCTCTTTACGATGAGTGAGGAAGCGAGTTACCAGATGTCATTTAGTAAAATGGCATTAGCGGAGGCATTCCAATAACCATTTTCCGTAATTAATAGTGCATGCAGCCGGTGTAGGACGGTCATAGCAGCGTGATTTATACATCTCCAGGTAATTGCTAGTAGGATTATCCTGAATCATTGTTCTGATCTATACCTGTTACTAGTTATTATTATTATTATTATCTGAAGCTCTAAAACCGTAGGGTTCACACAGCGCCTGGGGAATAGGAGGAAATCATTGTGACGGGAAGGACAGTTTCAAATCCTTGGATTAAGAGCCCCTCACCAGCATCAAAAACCTCTCCTGAGGGGTCTGCTTTATACCTAGCTAAGGTAAGTGGACACATACAACTTAATGAGACATTTATTAAGGCAACTTTTCGCCCTCCTGGGCATTTCAAATCAATACGTACATTATATGGACACAGTTTATATGGGGAGGATGGTGAAGTGGTAGTAGGAGGAGGAGGAGGAGGTGTAGGAAGAGTTCTTGCTCACCACGTAATGATACAAAACATGAGTTTATCATATAGCTCGTCAGTGTAAGTTCACACGGAGTTACATAAAATATGGCAGACTAAACATCGTTAGAAGATAATTAAAAGCTGAAAAAAAATATCGTTTTTCATTTTCTCTCGGTTGGTAAGGGGAAAATATTACTGAAAACTTAGCTAGTGCTTCGGTGCAATAAAAAGTTTATTAAAAATTCTGAATATTAATTTTCTCTTTTTATTGTTTTTTTCAGGTAACAAAAGTGAATATTATAGTTCATGTGTTAAGTTCAAGGCATATACGCTACACGTGTGGTATTAATTCCAGAGATAGGCATTGAAATATAGGGTATATGTTTTTAAGTAAATGAATACAGGCTATACAGAGATAAACATTCTCTGTATGGCCTATATTGTAGTTGAGGATATTTTGTTTGTCAGGAAATTTGAAAAAAATTATCTTTACGCAAGTGTTAGTCATCTGGTGAACTACTAGCTTTTGACCATTTGGCCAAGCCTTCCGCTGGCTTACCGGTCCACCACGTTAAAAAATAAAGATCACGGGAGATGTGATGGTAGGTTCTCCATCATATAAAAATGCACCACATTATCGTTCTATGATATTATAGTTGGTGGTGTTGTGTTTGTCAAGAGCATCAGCGTCTCCGACAAGGGTCTCTCCCAGGTAAAGACCGGTTAAGTGGTTAAGAGAGTTGGTCTACCCCAGTTAGGCTTGCAATCAATTTAAAAAAAAGCTGTTTATTGCGGAGTCCTAAGATTTTTTTCTTCGTCCGTTCCATCCACATTCCTTCTTGACGCATTTCCTTGTGTTGTTTCATGAAGCATGTCTTATACAAGCGAGGACTGCGGAGAAGAATTGTTTCGGTTACACCCCCTCCGGGATCTATTTTCCAATTACTGGTCGCATGCTGTTTCTTGATTTCCCCAGACACTAAATAATGGAGGGGGAAATATTATACTAACAGACGGTGTTGTTGTGTTGAGACTGTTTTGAAGAGATGATGAATAGTGGGATAGTTTTTTTTTTTTAAACTAGTACTAGTCTCACAGCTCTCTCAAGTAGTGGAATGTTTGTTAATTCCTCCCATCACCCTACTGAAGGTATGAAATCTTCTACACTGAATAATACCTAATGGCTTAGCCATTCTCAATAATAATAATAATAATAATAATAATAATACAAAAATTACAAAATAATTTTTAAAGGTAGGTTTCAGTTTAGGGAGCGAAACCACATGGTAGAGATATGCCTATATGGAGTTTGTTAGAGGTGACTGATGCCCCAGAAATTGGCACTGTTAGTGTGAACTAGGTAACGTGGTATACATTGTAAACATCGTTAGTATGGGCGTCATAACCAGGCATAGGATATCAATTTGTCCTCTGCTGTTAATTAGGGCTTCGTAATATGTTATATAATAAACAAGTGTATATATATATATATATATATATATATATATATATATATATATATATATATATATATATATATATATATATATATATATATATATATATATAATAGGGTTCACCTCTAGTGCAAATTGTGGGACCAATATATATGACTAAACAGGCGAATAGACGGGACTCGAACCGGGATCCTTGCATGCAGTATTATCATGGAGAGCGCTAAACACGGAGGGATTATGCAGCGCCTGTGGCCATTTCCCTAGATCAAGAGCTCCTCAACAGCATCAAGGAACCTTCCTTGAAGGGGCTTGCATGTAGCAGGCCCAACACTGTTACCACTCAGCCACAGTAGCCTCGGAGTTTACATTAAAATGATTTTGTACCCAGTGCTTCTGTGACTTGGTTGTATCTGCAGCACCAACTGTGACCCTACAGTCATCCCACATCCCCAGAAGCTTTCGTAGTACATCTATTCTCATACCCCTCAAACCATATATGTAATCTATAAACCCAAGTTACGTCGTAATGAATAAACAGAAGAATGGATGGAGACTCCAACCGTGGTCCATGCACATAGCAGGCCCAACCCTGTATGTATGTATATATATATATATATATATATATATATATATATATATATATATATATATATATATATATATATATATATATATATATATATATATATATATGTCTTGCCGAATAGGCAGAACTTGCGATCTTGGTTTAAATAGCAACGCTCATCTTGTCATATAGGACCAGCGAAAATTTGTGTATGCAATAATTTCGCCAAAATCATTCTGAACCTAACGAAAAAAATATATTTCACTGTGTTTGTTTAGTATTAAATTATTGTAAACAAATCTAAAATATATTTAGTTGGGTTAGGCTAAAATAAATTGTTCTTGTTGTAATAAGGTTAGGTAAGTTTTCTAAGATTCTTTTGGAGCAAAATTAAAAATTTTAACATTAACATTAATGAAAAAAATATATCTTTAAACGTATAAGAGAAAATTTTAGAAAGGACTTAATTTTAAATGAGTTCTTGCTAATTGGCCAGTTTTACATATTCGGCACGACATATATATATATATATATATATATATATATATATATATATATATATATATATATATATATATATATATATATATATATATATATATATATGCAATGAGATCACAGTAAACAGGTGATTTCAGAATATGCAAAACAACCACTCTGAAAGAATAGAGAAATTCCAAGTGCTTTCGTGACTACTCACATTATCAAGGAACTATGAAAGTAAAGCATCCAAGGAAGCTATATAAGGGGTCTGGCCAACACCTCACTATCAGATCCCACAACGGTTAAACCTGATGCGCGCCGGCCCAACTGGACAGGTCCTTTGTACAACTCACCAACAAACTATTCTACCCAAGAAAATTTTAAAATTATTATTTGTCCAGTGTATTATTAAATTCTTCCCAAATTCTATTAATTATAAATGGATCTAATTTATATAAACCAAAGGAAATATTCATATTATTGTCAAAACTGCTTTTTATGAAACAAGATTCAATTATATTCCTGTCGACCATGGACTGGCTTGATAATACTTTCTCAACTTTTTGAAAATCAATTGGATGGTTAAAATCTCTTACATGAATAAATAGAGCATTGAAATCTTGTCCAGTTCTAATACTATATTTATGTTGTTTTAATCTTAGTTCGAGATTTTTACCAGTTTGACCGTAATAAACTTTATCGCAAATTTTACAAGGAATCTTATAGACACATCCATCAGCATTTTGGGGGGAATTCTTTATCAAAAGTTTTTTTTACTGTATCAAGATTTTTGAATACAACTTTAATATTAAAAGTCTTAAGAAGAGAAGGCATATCAACCAAGTTTTCATGGTAAGGGAGAACCAACATATTTTTAGTTGAATAAGGCTGGTTGTCCCTTTTTGGATTGTAAAAAGTATTTCTAGCAACTTTAAAAGATTTGTCAATTACATTTCTTGGGTATTTTAAATCATTACCTATTTCATAAATTTTGGATATTTCCTCATCTATGAACTCAGGACTACAAATTCGTAAAGTTCTCAAAAACATTGATGAGAAAACAGACAGTTTGACTCTGTCTTGATGCGAGGAATAATAGTGGACATAGGAACAGTTATTTGTAGGTTTTCTGTAAATTTTAAATTTGAATTCATTATTACCCTTAATAATTAAAACATCTAGAAAAGGCAATGAGTTATTTTCTTCAAACTCAACAGTAAAGTTTATAGAATGGGCTAAGTTATTTAATTTTCCAAGGAAATGGTGTATATCTACATTTTTGGGCATAAGACACAAAATATCATCAACATATCTGAACCATTTAGCTCTATTAGGGAGGATTGTGTTAAGCAACCTTTTTTCAAAAAAATCCATGTAAAGCAGTTTTGACAATAATATGAATATTTCCTTTGGTTTATATCAATTAGATCCATTTATAATTAATAGAATTTGGGAAGAATTTAATAATACACCGGACAAATAATAATTTTTAAATTTTCTTGGGTAGAATAGTTTGTTGGTGAGTTGTGCAAAGGACCTGTCCAGTTGGGCCTGCGCGCGTCAGGTGTTTAACCGTTGTGGGATCTGATAGTGAGGTGTTGGCCAGACCCCTTATATAGCTTCCTTGGATGCTTTACTTTCATAGTTCCTTGATAATGTGAGTAGTCACGAAAGCGCTTGGAATTTCTCTATTCTTTCAGAGTGGTTGTTTTGCATATTCTGAAATCACCTGTTTACTGTGATCTTATTGCATATATATATATATATATATATATATATATATATATATAGGTGTATATATATATATATATATATATATATATATATATATATATATATATATTTTTTTTTTTATTTTTATTATCACACCGGCCGATTCCCACCAAGGCAGGGTGGCCCGAAAAAGAAAAACTTTCACCATCATTCACTCCATCACTGTCTTGCCAGAAGGGTGCTTTACACTACAGTTTTTAAACTGCAACATTAACACCCCTCCTTCAGAGTGCAGGCACTGTACTTCCCATCTCCAGGACTCAAGTCCGGCCTGCCGGTTTCCCTGAATCCCTTCATAAATGTTACTTTGCTCACACTCCAACAGCACGTCAAGTATTAAAAACCATTTGTCTCCATTCACTCCTATCAAACACGCTCACGCATGCCTGCTGGAAGTCCAAGCCCCTCGCACACAAAACCTCCTTTACCCCCTCCCTCCAACCCTTCCTAGGCCGACCCCTACCCCGCCTTCCTTCCACTACAGACTGATATACTCTTGAAGTCATTCTGTTTCGCTCCATTCTCTCTACATGTCCGAACCACCTCAACAACCCTTCCTCAGCCCTCTGGACAACAGTTTTGGTAATCCCGCACCTCCTCCTAACTTCCAAACTACGAATTCTCTGCATTATATTCACACCACACATTGCTCTCAGACATGACATCTCCACTGCCTCCAGCCTTCTCCTCGCTGCAACATTCATCACCCACGCTTCACACCCATATAAGAGCGTTGGTAAAACTATACTCTCATACATTCCCCTCTTTGCCTCCAAGGACAAACTTCTTTGTCTCCACAGACTCCTAAGTGCACCACTCACTCTTTTTCCCTCATCAATTCTATGATTCACCTCATCTTTCATAGACCCATCCGCTGACACGTCCACTCCCAAATATCTGAATACGTTCACCTCCTCCATACTCCCTCCAATCTGATATTCAATCTTTCATCACCTAATCTTTTTGTTATCCTCATAACCTTACTCTTTCCTGTATTCACCTTTAATTTTCTTCTTTTGCACACCCTACCAAATTCATCCACCAATCTCTGCAACTTCTCTTCAGAATCTCCCAAGAGCACAGTGTCATCAGCAAAGAGCAGCTGTGACAACTCCCACTTTGTGTGTGATTCTTTATCTTTTAACTCCACGCCTCTTGCCAAGACCCTCGCATTTACTTCTCTTACAACCCCATCTATAAATATATTAAACAACCACGGTGACATCACACATCCTTGTCTAAGGCCTACTTTTACTGGGAAAAAATTTCCCTCTTTCCTACATACTCTAACTTGAGCCTCACTATCCTCGTAAAAACTCTTCACTGCTTTCAGTAACCTACCTCCTACACCATACACTTGCAACATCTGCCACATTGCCCCCCTATCCACCCTGTCATACGCCTTTTCCAAATCCATAAATGCCACAAAGACCTCTTTAGCCTTATCTAAATACTGTTCACTTATATGTTTCACTGTAAACACCTGGTCCACACACCCCCTACCTTTCCTAAAGCCTCCTTGTTCATCTGCTATCCTATTCTCCGTCTTACTCTTAATTCTTTCAATTATAACTCTACCATACACTTTACCAGGTACACTCAACAGACTTATCCCCCTATAATTTTTGCACTCTCTTTTATCCCCTTTGCCTTTATACAAAGGAACTATGCATGCTCTCTGCCAATCCCTAGGTACCTTACCCTCTTCCATACATTTATTAAATAATTGCACCAACCACTCCAAAACTATATCCCCACCTGCTTTTAACATTTCTATCTTTATCCCATCAATCCCGGCTGCCTTACCCCCTTTCATTTTACCTACTGCCTCACGAACTTCCCCCACACTCACAACTGGCTCTTCCTCACTCCTACAAGATGTTATTCCTCCTTGCCCTATACACGAAATCACAGCTTCCCTATCTTCATCAACATTTAACAATTCCTCAAAATATTCCTTCCATCTTCCCAATACCTCTAACTCTCCATTTAATAACTCTCCTCTCCTATTTTTAACTGACAAATCCATTTGTTCTCTAGGCTTTCTTAACTTGTTAATCTCACTCCAAAACTTTTTCTTATTTTCAACAAAATTTGTTGATAACATCTCACCCACTCTCTCATTTGCTCTCTTTTTACATTGCTTCACCACTCTCTTAACTTCTCTCTTTTTCTCCATATACTCTTCCCTCCTTGCATCACTTCTACTTTGTAAAAACTTCTCATATGCTAACTTTTTCTCCCTTACTACTCTCTTTACATCATCATTCCACCAATCGCTCCTCTTCCCTCCTGCACCCACTTTCCTGTAACCACAAACTTCTGCTGAACACTCTAACACTACATTTTTAAACCTACCCCATACCTCTTCGACCCCATTGCCTATGCTCTCATTAGCCCATCTATCCTCCAATAGCTGTTTATATCTTACCCTAACTGCCTCCTCTTTTAGTTTATAAACCTTCACCTCTCTCTTCCCTGATGCTTCTATTCTCCTTGTATCCCATCTACCTTTTACTCTCAGTGTAGCTACAACTAGAAAGTGATCTGATATATCTGTGGCCCCTCTATAAACATGTACATCCTGAAGTCTACTCAACAGTCTTTTATCTACCAATACATAATCCAACAAACTACTGTCATTTCGCCCTACATCATATCGTGTATACTTATTTATCCTCTTTTTCTTAAAATATGTATTACCTATAACTAAACCCCTTTCTATACAAAGTTCAATCAAAGGGCTCCCATTATCATTTACACCTGGCACCCCAAACTTACCTACCACACCCTCTCTAAAAGTTTCTCCTACTTTAGCATTCAAGTCCCCTACCACAATTACTCTCTCACTTGGTTCAAAGGCTCCTATACATTCACTTAACATCTCCCAAAATCTCTCTCTCTCCTCTGCATTCCTCTCTTCTCCAGGTGCATACACGCTTATTATGACCCACTTCTCGCATCCAACCTTTACTTTAATCCACATAATTCTTGAATTTACACATTCATATTCTCTTTTCTCCTTCCATAACTGATCATTTAACATTACTGCTACCCCTTCCTTTGCTCTAACTCTCTCAGATACTCCAGATTTAATCCCATTTATTTCCCCCCACTGAAACTCTCCTACCCCCTTCAGCTTTGTTTCGCTTAGGGCCAGGACATCCAACTTCTTTTCATTCATAACATCAGCAATCATCTGTTTCTTGTCATCCGCACTGCATCCACGCACATTTAAGCAACCCAGTTTTATAAAGTTTTTCTTCTTCTCTTTTTTAGTAATTGTATACAGGAGAAGGGGTTACTAGCCCATTGCTCCCGGCATTTTAGTCGCCTCATACGACACGCATGGCTTACGGAGGAAAGATTCTTTTCCACTTCCCCATGGACAATAGAAGAAATAAAAAAGAACAAGAGCTATTTAGAAAAAGGAGAAAAACCTAGATGTATGTATATATATATATATGCATGTGCGTGTCTGTGAAGTGTGACCAAAGTGTAAGTAGGAGTAGCAAGATATCCCTGTTATCTTAGCGTGTTTATGAGACAGAAAAAGAAACCAGCAATCCTACCATCATGCAAAACAGTTACAGGTTTTTGTTTCACAGTCATCTGGCAGGACGGTAGTACTTCCCTGGGTGGTTGCTGTCTACCAACCTACTACCTATATATATATATATATATATATATATATATATATATATATATGTGTGTGTGTGTGTCGTGCCGAATATGTAAAACTGGCCAATTAGCAAGAACTCATTTAAAATTAAGTCCACACACACACACACACACACACAAAATAATATGCAAACGTTTGCCACTTTCTGGGCAGCAAAAGACAGGTAGGTGTATGTAGGAGCAAGAGCCGGGGCGGTGAAGGGGACTCCAGGAAGTAATTACACATCTCACTATTTACCCTCCTGCTTTGAAAACACAAGGTCGCTCACCCATATTTACAGTGTGCGTACCTGATGAGTGCTCACTAGACAGCAGTGGAAAAATACTAGTAAATGACGCTGTTGCTCACAGCACAAGATTATATACACTGAAAAACGTATATCTTTCATTATATATGTTCAGAAATATGTATCTTTTACTATATATGCACTGAGAAATGTATATCTTCAGTATATTTACATTGAGTTTACTTTAGTCCCTCCCCATATTAGGAATTTAACTTTCCTTGACTGGTGTACAGGTGATATGTATCCTTTATGATCTTGTGTAGTCAAGCTTTCAGCCTAATAAACCAGTCATTTTCACATAAATTTGAGCATATTCTGAGGATTATTTCTCGGTGTATATGCATTAAGAACAAAAGTTTATTGGCACCGAGAAGGTTGTACGTGTACCTTATGCATAAATTTTTAAGGTTGACTTTGAACTCTTTAATAAGGATTTAAGTATCCTTAACTGGTGGTTTAGATGTGGCATACTAAGATCCTCTCTTGTAGTCAGTAGGCTTTAAATCTAATTAACTTGTCATAAACAGGAAAGGTCATATATACTGCGAGAGGTGTATATATTCCGATGTATATATTGTTTTAATTATGCAGAAGCCATTCTCATATATATCACACAATCAGAGCTACAAATACTCTTCTTGTATATACAGTATTCTTGCAGTAACTACAGTCATAATTCGTGTGTAAAAATCATTTACGTAGCAACTATTCGCACAGTTCTTGTATATACCACACGTATGACAACGATCTGTCAGATAATCACTGTTTAAGGCTCGTTCAACCATCATTTACTTGACTGTCTTTGCAACAGAAATACTATGTTATTAAGAGAAGAGCATAGCCCTTTATATACCGCATTCACATAACTACATATACACCAGTCAGTGGTTTGTGTTACATAATCTTAACTAAAGGTGATCGTTAAAATTTGATGTTGCGCTCCTTTGATATTCACTTGTATGAAGGAGATTGCTTCGCTATTCACTTAAGGACATGAAAAATGTTGAAGCTCTGGTAAACGGAGGACATAATGACATCCGGCTTCTGGCCTCCTCCCATGTGAGCTGAAAATCCCCACGATCATAAATATTTCATCATTGCAGTGTGTACTCACTGAGTTGTATTTGCGAGGGTCGAGTCTCATCTGATCCCCTCCGCTTCTTAAATTACTATCAACGGCAATATTGGTTCCTGGCCACTTGGGCCCAGTCATATCTACTCTAAAAACTATATGTTGGTTTATCGCTTCTCATCTAGCATGTATGTATCATCCTGAAACTGAGTATTTTCCGAACATCCTATGGCTCATCTGTATTTAACTTACACGTATGTGTGCGTGCTTGTTTGTGTGTGTATGTGTGCATTCACCTATTTGTGGTTGCAGGGGTCGATTCTCAGATCCTGTGTGTTAGTTATTTACCATTTTGTCCTAGGCACATGTCGATTATACACTAGGCCTGTTGTATATGCGTGCGTGAATATATGTGTGTACTCGCCTAGTTGTGAATGCAGCTCCTGGCCCCGCCTTTTTCCTGGTCGCTACTAGATCACTCTTCCTGCTCCGTGAGCTTTATCATACCTCCTCTTAAAACTATGTATGGATTCTGCTTCCACTACATCACTTCCCAGACTTCCACTTCCTGACAACTCTGTGACTAAAGAAATACTTCCTAACATCCCTGTGATTCATCTCAGTCCTCATTTTCCAACTTTGACCCCTTATTGTTGTGTCCCATTTCTGGAACATCCTGTCTTTGTCCACCTTGTCGATTCCTCTCAGTATATATGTCGTTATCATATCCCTCCCCCCTCTCTTTCCTGTCTTCTAGTGTCGTCAGGTCGATTTCCCTTAACCTCTCCTCGTAGGACATACCCCTTAGCTCCGGGAATAGTCATGTTGCAAACTTCTGCATTTTCTCTAGTTTCCTTACATGCTTGGCTAGGTGCAGGTTCCAAACTGGTGCTGCATACTCCCATATGGGCCTAATGTACACAGTGTACAGGGTCCTGAACGATTCCTTATTAAGATGTCAGAATGCTGTTCTTAGGTTTGCTAGGTGCCCGTATGCTGCAGCAGTTATTGGGTTGATGTGCGCCTCAGATGTGCCCGGTGTTATACTCACCCCAAGATTTGTTTCCTTGAGTGAGGTTTGTAGTTTCTGACCCCCTAGACTATACTCCGTCTGTGGTTTTCTTTGCCCTTTAACAACTTCATAACTTAGTACTTGGTGGGGTTGAACTTCAGGAGCCGTTGCTGGTGTGTGTGTGTGTGTGTGTGTGTGTGTGTGTGTGTGTGTGTGTGTGTGTGTGTGTGTGTGTATGTATGTATGTATGTATGTATGTATGTTTGTGTGTGTGTGTGTGTGTGTGTGTGTGTGTGTGTGTGTGTGTGTGTGTGTGTGTGTGTGCGTGCGTGTGTGCGTGTGCGTGTGTCGTGCGTGTGTCGCGCACGTGCATGCGTGCTTCCACTCGCGTACCAGATCTCTAAACATGATTGCGCCAGGAATCTTGTTTTTGTAATTATATATTTGCCTTATAGTGTCAGTGGTTTTGGTATCTCCGTGGCAGACAAATGTTCTTCATATATCATAGTCTTAACGGCATCAGCTGATTGGTATCGCTTTACGATTTCGTACTGACGTCAGAGGCAAGGTGGCTGTGGTTGGTGGAAGCAAAATGCTCTCAAGTAAGGCAATAGAAAGACACGTGTAGCAGAATAAGCCATTATTATACAATGTTTCGCTCAGGTGAACTTTTTCAAGTCAATACTTGGGAAACTCACCTAGCATAGGTCAGTACTATAGGCATACTGCATTGCTCCTTTGTTTTTACGGTGGTACATTATTAAACCTGTGAAGGTCATACAATTAACTGGGGAATGGGAAGTAATATGATTCGATCCAAGGAAGGGGAGGTTAGGTTCAGATCCATGGATCTACAGTAGAGCTCCTCACTGGCGTCGAGGAACCTTCCCTGAGGGAGGAAAGTCCTTACAGGACTGCAAAATATATCAATACTTGCCAACCTGGCATTTTTTTAAGTCTATCTTTGGTTCGTTTATAGTTTAGTGAGGGTTTTAATTCTGGTTCAGAGCTTAAAAGTAATCATTAAATACCCTACAATACACGACATTATATAACTTTTCAGCAGAATGATAATGAAGAGGGTTTTGTGCTCAGTCCGATTTACAGTTACTTTTATCTGTACAAATTCGTGAGGCGTCTCATACTTGAATTCGTTATAAATGTGTATTCATTGTTAGTTTATAGGCTATATGTATATTCACTGATATTTTATAGGCTTTCTTATGATAGACATTCTCATGGATATTTCGTTAGTTTTCAAGGCATTAAACCTCGTGCTAATAGTAATATTTTATTTGTCAATAGAAATGGGAACAGTTTTTCTTGACACGGATCAGG
This sequence comes from Cherax quadricarinatus, assembly GCF_038502225.1. NCBI lineage: Eukaryota > Metazoa > Arthropoda > Malacostraca > Decapoda > Parastacidae > Cherax > Cherax quadricarinatus. Next base: position 18,704,076 of record NC_091339.1, on the reverse strand, counting down.
AGAGCTTTTGATCATTTCTTCGACTGAGGCTTTCCTCGGGTTTTCCAGTTCACCCCAAAACAGTTAAATATCACATCAAAGGAAGTGGTACCCATGGTTCTCCACACCACTAAAAAGACAAAGGAACACGTTTGCGTGTCCTACGATAGATTACCTATGCTGGTTAAACACTTGAATACATGCATGAGGCTACAGAGGGTGACCGAGACAGGGGACATCCGCGACACGTTGCTACTAGCCTCATTGTTATTCTGAATATTGTATCTTAATAACAGCACTGTTGAACACCTGGGCCACAGTGTTAGGTCTAGCCGATTGAATATTAGATTACATAAAAAATGTACACAGGAAAATATACTCAAGGCTTCTGCAGTTTTTCTTTTAATTCTGGAGAACAGAAGCCAGTTTAGATTATACTAAAAGTTAAGACAGTTATATTTGTACCACTGAAATACTCCTCATAAGTTGAATATTCTTGCACTTGTGTCTCTTATGTATGCACATAGTGACCACTCTCACACTTAAGGGAGAATGATGAACTGTGTCTGGTTCCTGTATCACTTATGTTTTTATTAAGTGAGCCGCAAGTAGCTGAGTATTAATGCCTGGGCAACTTTTACCTTTGTTATGTTTATTATATACAAAATAACTTCGTTGTTTGGGTTACCCCCTTAACCATCCTAACGTCTGATGACCTTTTACTCAGAAAATCACTTAAACGCTCAGTATGTTTACACTGAGAGACATACACCTCTCTATGTCCTATGCGAATTGTAGCTAGATTATCAGGTTTATAAATGACCGACGACACGAGGATCATTAAGACTGCATATCTCTGGCACATTACCAGTCAGAAATATTTCGGTTCGTAAAGTATAGAGTAAAATGAGCTTTAAATATACAGTACATACATACCGAAACATAGACTCATCCAAGTTTATGTACACCACTGCATGCATGCAAGTTAAGAGAGAGATGCTCTCCAGAGTATGTAAAAAATGCGAATTGTAGTGGAGCCCGGGTATTCAGATATAGTGCAAAGATGCAGCTGCATGCAGGCCAGGTAAAGTGGTGCTCAAACTGGCAAATGAGTGTCCAACAAGAGATAGAGGAAGCCATTAAAGGTGGGTTTGTTGTCTATCTTGTCTCGCTCGATCACGTTTTTCGCGGCGGCCCATCCTCTTCAAAGGGAAAGGGGGTACCTAGTTTCTGCAGGCATTTTGAACCCAGGAATTTGAGCTACCTTTCTCCTTTTCCGGATCATACCTATTTATCTCCCACTCCTTAGGTGCTGTAGAACCCTTACGGATTTTAGCGCTTCCACATGAATATAAGAATATAGTGATGGTTTTCGCGTTCCTACTGTAATCCCTCTTCAAAATATGCCAGTTTCTAGCATGTTCACACGCGTCTACTTCTGAACGTTATTAGGCAAACCACAATAAAATATATTAGTAATATATTAGTTTTTTAAATTTGGTTCTTTCACTGATGTCACATTTCCTCTCTTAGCTCCTTTCCCATAGCGCCGTTGAAGGGCTCTTCATTCGGGGAATTTGGTGCTACTCTCCATTTCCTTGGATCACACCTGATTGTCTCCCACTCATTCGACAGATGTATGATTCCTACGGATTTACCGTTTTTTCATATTCACTAGATATTAAAGATGATATTGTATTTGTATTTTTGGTTGGCGGGACATATTCCAGAAAAAAATTGAGCCGGAGTATTGAATAGGGAAAAGCAGTTTTGCTCGTGCGTAACCTGCTTCAAAATAAAAGAGCGATCCATAGCAGTCCATGGCTGCGCCTTGCAGGTCAAACTTTCGTGATATCAACTCCACCACCCGGGACGTAAATTTTTGTTGTGTTTACTCTTTTCATTGCCATCATATAACTTTACAATACACTGTAGAAGTGACGTGTTGGTTGGTGTTTGTGGTGTCGCTACCTGTGTGGTGTTGGTAGCTGTGTGTAGTGTTGGGAGCTGTGGTACTGGTAGCTGTGTGTAGTGTTGGGAGCTGTGTGGTATTGGTAGCAGCTCTGTGGGGGGAGTTTGTAGTTGTGTGGTGCTGGGTGTTGTGAACAGTGTTGGTAGCTGTGTATAGTGTGGTAGCTGTGCGTGTATGGTGTTAGTAGCTGTATTGTATGGTAGCTGTGTGTGGTTTATAGCTGTGTGTAGTGTTGGTAGCTGTATGTACTGTGGTGAGCTGTATACGTTGATAGCTGCGTGTGTGTTAACAGCCCGTCCTTTTAATCATAGACAGAATCTTACTATTGTAAGGGCAGTCAGCCGAGTGAATGATGGAGGGTGTCTTAAACCCACTTTTAACCTAACCTGAAATAAGGAAAAAATGACATTTTAAAAATTTAGAAAGCGTTGAGAAAATGACTTTGGGCACCACGTAAGAAATTTGGCATAGTAAAAATGAGGACATGTTGGTAATAAAGTTTAACACATTTATGCCTTCCACACATACTGTATTTACCACGTGAGAAAATGGTAAGTGAGGAGGACTGTACGACCGGTTCACACGCGCTGCGCTAAGAACTGTATTTCTTAGTATATACACACAGAACTTTAAAGAATAAAGTATATATGTAGTGGCGGCTGGAAAGGTTCTTTGCGCGTGTAATTATCCTGTTAGTTGAGAGGCCTTATTATATATATATATATATATATATATATATATATATATATATATATATATATATATATATATATATATATACAGTAAGTACTCACTTAACGTTGTCGATAGGCTCTTGGAAACTGCTACTTTGATATAAACAATAGTTAAGTTTATACGGCTTATTTCTGGTCATAAAACCATTATATATATATATATATATATATATATATATATATATATATATATATATATATATATATATATATATATATATATATATGTCGTGCCGAATAGGCAGAACTTGCGATCTTGGCTTAAATAGCAACGCTCATCTTGTCATATAGGACAAGTGAAAATTTGTGTATGCAATAATTTCGCCAAAATCATTCTGAACCTAACGAAAAACATATATTTCATTGTGTTTGTTTAGTATTAAATTATTGTAAACAAATCTAAAATATATTTAGTTGGGTTAGGCTAAAATAAATTGTTCTTGTTATAATAAGGTTAGGTAAGTTTTCTAAGATTCTTTTGGAGCAAAATTAAAAATTTTTAGATTAACATTAATGAAAAAAATATATCTTTAAACGTATAAGAGAAAATTTATAAAAGGACTTAATTTTAAATGAGTTCTTGCTAATTGACCAGTTTTACATATTCGGCACGACATATATATATATATATATATATATATATATATATATATATATATATATATATATATATATATATATATATATATATATTATATATTATATATTATATATCAATTTACCAAATTCCATGACCTGTGAAATATAATTTCAGGCGGGGTGAGACCGTATAGGTAAGTCTTCTTACGTCTGCCCCTGTTCAGTAACAGTAAATAGGGACCCAGCGTTACCTGACCGCTGTGTGTGGCATTTTTAAAAGAAAATAATATACCTCAGACAGGGTTGGGCTTAATTAGACTTCCTTTGATTATTGTTGCACCTCCCTATTCTAACCATTAAATATCTTCGGCAACCTGTACATATGGTTAGCAAGCCAAGCTCATAAATGCCTCAATAATGTATTAAGTAGCTAACTTCCGCTCGAGTTCTGTTACATGCTAAAAGTGTTTTGGCTATACAGTAAGTACTCACTTAACGTTGTCGATAGGCTCTTGGAAACTGCTACTTTGATATAAACAATAGTTAAGTTTCTACGGCTTATTTCTGGTCATAAAACCATCACCAAACTTCTAAATAAAGACCCAAAAACACTTCTAATATTAAACATTGAAATAAAAGTGGGATTATCCCGGCAGAACGGAGCACAAGGCAGGAACGAATCCTGGACAGGAAGCCATTCCATCGAAGGGCGCACTCACACTCATACTGAGACAATTTAGACACGTCAATTAACCTAACGCACACATCTTTAGGATGTGGGAGGAAACCGGAGTACCCAGAGAAAACCCACGCAGACATATATAGTTGGTGCAAACTCCACACAGACAGTGGCCCCGGCCGGGAATCGATTTTTTTCTCATCAGAGTTTTAACGAAACAACGTTATTCGAGGACTTTGCTGTGTATGGGTCAGTAGGTCCATTCTTATGTTCCTATGTAATGCTCTTAAATTTAACATGTGAGAATTGCCAGAATTATTGGCACATAGAATTATTGGCACATAAAAATATATGCACTGAGAGGTGTATTTTGCAGTATTTCGAATATGCTCCAAGAGTTTAATTTATTTAGGATTAAAGTATTTTTAAAGGGGGGGGGGTTGCAAGTAGCATGTAACCTTAATGACTCGTGTGTAGTATACAGGCTTTAAATCTAACAAATCCTCTAATAAGCCGGAATTATATATTATTTAAATATTTCCATGTTTCATGTTATTATAGTTAAAATTAGTGCCGAGTTTTAGTCTGAAATTTGGTTTTAATTTTTTAAAATATATTGTTACGCTCAGACGACAGGCAAATTACACCACTGCAACTAGGCTGTTTCCTGTTTCAAGGTTATTAGTTTACGCTGCCTTTATTCTTGTGGGACTTTTTACATACTGTATATAATTCATTTTAAATGTGCTGAATTATTATTTTTGGGGAAAGACGAATTTAGTAAGGTCATACAGCTTCTGGAGAATGGGAGATAATCAGGTTGGCTCTAAGGAAAGGGTATGTGTAACTGATTCCTTTGAACAAGAGTCCTTCACCGCCATTACGGGATCTCTTGAAGGGGTAGATTATAAGGCGCAGAAGCTTAATTTGAACTCTGTAATTTAAAATGCAAATAGAGGCCTGGTCTAGAACCGGGTCGTGGGAGTGTTGACCCTCGAAGCACTCTCTGGGCATTTAGGCTCTGTCCATACATTACAAAACAAAGTTGCTATATTTTGTTGTGTGATGTAGTATGTCTCTTCAAGGGGGTGCCTTAATGGTGAAGGGCTCTTGATCTAAGGTATGGTAGCTACCTTCTTTGAATGAAACTTGACTGCAGTTCTTTTTCCCGAGGCGCTTTTATGACCCCTATGCGTTTAGGGCCTCACCTCGATGATTATAATACAGTATTCTGTGAGAGAATCTTGCAACATAAGCGTGTTATTACTGTGATTCATAACCTGGCGCAGTATCCTTGCGTGCTGAGACACAATTTACTGAGTAACACAAAGTCAATATCTTATCCTGACGTCATTCCACTAGGATAACCAAGCAACCTGGGGTAGGATGTGAGTTGGAAACTATCCATGACCCTCTATCAGTTTATTTATTGCTTCTGTAAATCTCCTGCTTTGGGAATATATGGGCAATTTTCATCCCTCCTTTTCAGTTTTTGTCAGATTTGTAGTTCACAAGTATTAAGATTTTATTTTTTTTAGCTTATTAGAATCATACGTCATATATGCATTCAGATGTTATGTTCAGTATGTCACGTCCTATTCCAAGCTAAGAATTATATTGTCAAGCAAACCAAAATATTAGTATATATGAACAAGGTCATCTGAAGATTTAACTTAACAGAAAACAGGAAAACAAGCTAGCAAATTTGTGTAAATTCGTAGATAGGTTTGTTAAATTGTTTTGTATATTACGTTAATTTTAGCAGTGTTAGATTAGGTTGTTATGTAAGCTTTGCCGTAAAAAAAAAATGGTATATTAAAAATATGCCAAACTATATTTCACTGTTTTCCTTATGGAGAGGGGACGGTAGAGGGAATCCGTAATTACCTTTTTGACCGTTTTGGTTGCAAGCAGTTAGTAATAAAATTTACTTGTCCCGGGGTTCTTAATGATATTTTTGGGATTCACGTGGACGTCTGAGCATTGCTCAAGCCTCATTAAAATACAGGATGTTTCAGACGTCCATGCTCGTAAGAAAAAATACACAATTTACTATTAATTCTGGAATCCTGTAAGTGAACTAGTTCTACCTTTTATTGATTGATATTTTATTTCTTGAAATATGTAAAACCAACATTAGAAATGTATTTATTTTACTTTAGGAATATAATGCTTACATTTAAACTTTGGGACATCCTGTACAAATCTAGTGGTGAAGTAATCTAAAATCTAAAATTCATATTGCCATTTTTTGAAGCAACTGTCGAAACTTTGTGAAGAATAGATTGCTGCTATAATAACCCAGGCAGTCGATAGGAATTATGTTAAATATCTATTTAACGGAATCCAGCCAGGTTTTCCTACTGGCTAAAAACTATAGACTAAGCTTAGACTTAGGGAGTATAAATCGTCGGTGCTTGACACAGCAATCCAGCTGAGGATACGAACACCGAGTGGTGCATACATTTCATAGTGTACAGATGAATTGCAGCAGTAATAGCCCACGTGTTAAACTATTGGTTTCATTCTGATTTCACAAAGCTCTACATAGAGAGGCGTCTGTAATAAAGTTTTACTATGCATCAAGTGCCGTCGTACAGGCCTTGAACCAAACAGTCTAACGAGACTAGAAAGCACAAGGTATACACACGATAAGGAGTGCATCTCTTGAGCTTTAATACTCTAAAAATTTACTTTATCCCTGTCTTAGGGATTAAAGTGTTCTTGGTTGTTAGTATACAGCTGTCTTGCAGCCTTAATGACCCTCGTGTTTTGATAGGTCTTAAACCAAACAAAGTAATAACAATTCAGAATTCTCAATGTTAATGGTGTAACCCATTCTCCGGGTGAGTCAACCCTACATCAAGGGTTGTGTGCGAACAACCTCTGGGGAAATGAGAATAATGTTTATTTTCGGTCTGACGCTGCTGTAAGTTGTGTGCCAGAGGAGATATGGCCTCCCTAGTGTCTTGGAAGTCGGATAAGATAGTGTATTGCCGACAACTAAAAAAAACAAAGAATAAGCTTTTATTGAAACAACGCTTCGGTGCAAGCAGAGCTCAACATTACATAGAGCTGAACATTTTCTTAACGAAAGCTTTTTCTGCAACTTGTCTGTCTCAGTATCTTGAAAATTATTCACGTAGTGGTTTCAGAATTAAACATAGTAAATGTGGATGAAGGCATAAAACAGAAAGGCAGGAGGCAGACCCCAAGAGCTATAAAAAAATGCAAATTTCACTAGAAAATTTCACGACTATGGTTTAAAACAAATCGATGAATAAAAAAAAATCAAGTTTCGGTGGGCTACTTACAGTATGCAATCTTTTCTTTTCTCGAGGGATGCCTCGATACCGGCGAAGTGCTCCTGATTCAGGGTTTTGGAGCTACCGTCCCCTTCCTCGAAGCAGACCTGATTGTCTCCCATTCTCCAGGTGCTGTATGACTCTTAACCAAGCTTCTCCATGAATATAAAAAATAATACACTGGCTCTGGGAAAAATAAGTTATCATCATTGTGTAGATGTTGAGAGCTAATGGAGGATGCATCCACCGTGGCTGCGGCGCAGTGTGTGACCAACGCTATATAGGGACTAGACTTCCTGCACATTAATGCAACACTGAGACAAACTTGCAGTTCCCTCATCTTGCACGACTAAAGCCTGACTAACACGGCATTAGATGAAGTTTACGCGCGGGCTGTGGCCTCTAATTGCATTCACTAAGTTTACACTAGGCTCAAATTGCTTAAATTAGAAAGGTAATTGTGGAGCATTTCAAGTTTGATTAATGGTGACACAGTATTATTTTTAATTAAGATTTGCAGGAGATAACTTAAATTGCTTATTATTTCATTGCATTAAGGCTATAGCAAATCTAACGCTACCCTAAGATTATTATAGTATTGCCGAGACTTAAATTGTAATTATTTAAATTTGGCTCAACTTAAAATCTTACCATGCATCACAGAGACAGAGTATTGGATTCAAAGCTGAAAGGATATGGATTCGAGTCCTTGGCTGGAGAAATCGTATGGATAAATCCCTACACCCGCAGTCCTTGTTTACGGATACAGGTTAAAGAACAGATGCAACTGATGTGACATTATTTTGTGGCAACATTGCCACAGTAAAGTATCACATTAGTTGTATGTGTCCTTTTACCTAACATTCTGTCGGTAATTCTACCATTATTACCCACTGATATAGTTGTACACAGGTACTTGGGTGTTTGTCGAAGGTTGTGGGTAACAAAAATTCAGCACTACGATACATTCTGTATACAGTATACACCATCATGGGAGGTTCCTTGAAGCCGCTCAGGGGCTTTTAATCCAAGGAATCATAACTGTGCTCCCCTTCCTTGGATCAAACCTGAATGCCTCCCATTCCCCTTAAGTGCTGTATGAGCCTTAAGGGTTTAGTGCTCCATGAATATAATAATAATAATAATATATACAGTATACATGCACGCAAAACACACAAGATACGTACATGAGCATACTACAGAACGCGCATACGGCAAACCCTACACACCAACTACTACAACAAAGTCACACAGAGACCTCTGCCCAGAGAGCTGTTGAGGACTACAAGGATGATGCCAATAAGGAATTTGTAGTCAAGCCTCGACCATCTTTTCCCATGAATAAATTTTGAGGGTGGAAGGAGTGTGGCTTCAGGGAGGCGGGATGGAAGGAATAGGGTAGGAATGGGAGGGGATAGGAAAGGGATTGATGTGTGGGACGCAGGGAAAGGGATAGGAAGGTGGGGATGATGTGAGGTAAGAGGGATGGAATGAAGATGGTTGAAGGTAAGTGTGGGATGGTATTTGGGTTAGTGTAGAAGGGGAAAGGAGGAAGAGGATGAGATATTAAGGAGAAAGTGGGAAGAGATTATAATAGGAAGTGGAAAGAGGCTGTTGAGATTAGAGAGGAGGGGGTGACGAGGATAGGGAAGGGGTAAATAAGTCAGGGAAGGGTGTTCAAGAAATCATGGAAGGGTGATAAAAAAGGTAATAGAAGGGGGCTGAAGAAGTCAGGAAGGGGGCTGAGGAAGTCAGGAAGGGGGCTGAAGAAGTTAGGAAGTGTGGTGAAGGAGTCAGGGAAGGGTGGTGAAGGAGTCAGGGAATGGTAGTGAAGGAGTCAGTGTGGATCCAAATGGCGTACTGCCGATAATAAGGAAGAGAACCAGCTTTTATTTCAACAACGTTTCTCTCTCTCTCTCTAGAGTGAAACGTTGCCCCCATGAAAAACTTGTTCTACAACGTGTGTCTTTTCTTAATTACCCAAGGTGTTACCCACACTAATTTGCAGTTTGTCTTCCACTCACCCCAACCCTGCTGCAAAACAAGTTTTTTTTTTATGTCTTCTCAAAAATAAAACTTATATTTAGGTGGAGACAGACTGGTACATCAGTGGATGAGGTAGACCAGTGGATTAGGTACATCAATGGAATGATGTACCTCATGCACTTCATTACGAAGTACATGAATGGAATGAGGTAGATGGATGTAATGAAGCACATCAGTGGAATGAGGTGGTTCGACGTAGTGAAGTACATCGATGGAATGAAATAAAAGAGGATGTAGCAAGTTCTACAACCATTCGAAATTTTTGAAAATTTATTTAATGAACAAATTAATGAAGACCGGGAACATAACTTTGCTCTCGTGGCTACAAAGAGACAATTACAAAATGGAAATTATTGTTTTCAGTTTTTTCATCCCTATATTAATTATTATTCTTGTTGTTGTTATTGTATTCGCAAGAGCGCGCTAAACCCGTAAGTCATAGACCGAAAGGAACATTAGGGATGAACGTGCTATTAACTGGTGGTGCATCGTTGATATGCAGCTTTAATAATTCTTCGTGTTGTCGATAGGCTTTAAACATAACAGATTATGGTAACTATGACATAGTAACTGTGACGCACGATGCGGGTTGTAGGATGTCATTGTGAAGACGTTTCATTCACCAGGGACTTATTTCGTCCTTAGTGGACGAAACGTTCTCACAGTGAAATGTCATAACCCGCATTACTTGTTTTATTTTACGTAACAAGCTGTCCCCACTGCCAGACCTAAGTTTTCCCGTTTTATAGTTTCATTATCATAATTAACAATAAGCTAATTACTGTTAGACTTGCTGTGCAGAAACTGACGCACTATAACGCTCTGAAAGACGTACTTGCTACTGAAGGCAGTTCTAGCATAAGCCAGACTGGGAGAGTGGCTGCAGTTTCTTAGCATTGTGGGAACTCGGCGTGTCTTAGAAAATGGCACCTGGCACTCTTACTGATTGTTCTTCTCAGGATCTTTGTATGAAGCAGGTGCCGCGGAAACAGGTGCCTCCCGCCCTGTAGGGAAGTTTTCTTTGTGCCTAAACCACTCATGTTTCCTTCACAAGCAAAATTATAGTTGTAATTGTAATAAAAATTACGTCATTACAGTTATAATTTAATATATATATATATATATATATATATATATATATATATATATCTATATATATATATATATATATATATATATATATATGTTGCAGTTTAAAAACTGTAGTGTAAAGCACCCTTCTGGCAAGACAGTGATGGAGTGAATGTTGGTGAAAGTTTTTCTTTTTCGGGCCACCCTTCCTTGGTGGGAATCGGCCAGTGTGATAATAAAAAAAAAATTAAATATATAGTCAGCGGATGGATTTATGAAGGATGAGGTTAATCATAGAATTGATGAAGGAAAAAAAGGTGAGTGGTGCGTTGAGGTATATATGGAGACAAAAAACGTTATCTATGGAGGCAAATAAGGGAATGTATGAAAGTATAGTAGTACCAACACTTGAACGGATGTGAAGCTTGGGTGGTAAATGCTGCAGCGAGGAGGCGGTTGGAGGCAGTGGAGATGTCCTGTCTAAGGGCAATGTGTGGTGTAAATATTATGCAGAAAATTCGGAGTGTGGAAATTAGGACAAGGTGTGGAGTTAATAAAAGTATTAGTCAGAGGGCTGAAGAGGGGTTGTTGAGGTGGTTTGGTCATTTAAAGAGAATGGATCAAAGTAGAATTACATAGAGATCGTATAAATCTGTAGGGGAAGGAAGGCGGGATAGGGGTCGTCCTCGAAAAGGTTGGAGGGAGGGGGTAAAGGAGGTTTTGTGGGCGAGGGGCTTGGACTTCCAGCAAGTGTGCATGAGCGTGTTAGATAGGAGTGAATGGAGACGAATGGTATTTGGGACCTGACGAGCTGTTGGAGTGTGAGCAGGGTAATATTTAGTGAAGGGATTCAGGGAAACCGGTTATTTTTATATAGCTGGACTTGAGTCCTGGAAATGGGAAGTACAATGCCTATTCTTTAAAGGAGGGGTTTGGGATATTGGCAGTTTGGAGGGATATGTTGTGTATCTTTATACGTATATGCTTCTAAACTGTTGTATTCTGAGCACCTCTGCAAAAACAGTGATAATGTGTGAGTGTGGTGAAAGTGTTGAATGATGAAAATATTTTCTTTTTGGGGATTTTGTTTCTTTTTGGGTCACCCTGCCGCGGTGGGAGACGGCCGACCTGTTATATATATATATATATATATATATATATATATATATATATATATATATATATATATATATATAGGTAAAAATTTCGATTTTGGCTTAAATAGCAACGCTCTTCTTGCCAAATAAGGCAAGCAAAAATTTGTGTATGCAATAATTTCATAAAGATCATTCAGAATCTAACGAGAAAAATATATTTCATTGTGTTTGTTACTTATGAAATTATTGTAAACTTATCTAAAATATTTAGTTGGATTAGCGTAAATTAAATTGCCCTTGTTATAATAAGGTTAAGTAAGTTTTCTAAGGTTCTTTTGGTACAAAATTATTAATTTTTATATTAACATAAATGAAAAAAATATATCTTTAAACGTATAAGAGAAAATATTTAGAAAGGACCTAATTTTAAAAGAGTTCTTGCTAATTGGCCAATTTTATCTATTAGGCACATTATATATGTACCTCTCTCTCTCTCTCTCTCTCTCTCTCTCTCTCTCTCTCTCTCTCTCTCTCTCTCTCTCTCTCTCTCTCTCTCTCTCTCTCTCTCTCTCTCTCTGTCTCTCTCTCTTTCTCTCTCACACTTTTTTTTTTTTTTTTTTTTTTTTTTTTTTTTTTTATTTTACACAGGGTTTGACAAGGTTAAGGATCCCTAGCTTTATTGACAGCTATTTACAGGTTAAGGATTCCTAACTTTATTGGCAAGCTAAGAGCTGTTACCTACATCAGGTCATTTGAAAGCATTTTTATTGTTATGAGACATACAAGTAGGGAACAGGATGAAGTTGGAGCCATCTGTGGGCCAGCATTTTCATTTGATCAACTGACTTTATCTCGTTGACATCATTATGCTGTACGAATGTGTTCCATACTCGAGTCATCCTGGGTATATATGATCTCAGATGGAGTGATGTTCTGGAGAAGGGTACAGCCAGAGTTAAGTTGCTGCTTTTTGCCCGTCTTGTGGCATAAAAGCTTGTTTCACGCTGTCCTCGAAGTGTATCCAAGTGTGGTATTTTGACAATATTGGCCTTGTACATAACAGTAAGGCCACCCACATCCCTCCTATGTTGAAGGCTCTGCTGAAATGGCAGATCTATCCAGGATGGGTCCAGGCGAGAGATGAGACGTCTTGCTCTGTTCTCTACTCTGTCAAGCAGTCGCAGATGAGAGGGGGGGGGGGCCGGCAAACCAAGAAAGTGGAGCATACTCAAGGTGTGAGCGTACTTGTGCCTCGTACAGGATCTTGCAACCCCTACTGTCAAGCAGATGCGAGATACGGCGAAGTGCTGTAAGCTTCCTGGCTGCCTTGTTTGCAAGATTTACAACATGGTTCTTCATGGTTAGTTTGGAGTCAAATTTCACCCCAAGGATATCAACTTCTTCTCCAGGTGCCAACATCCTCCCATTCATCCTTACTACTGCACCAGCATTACCATCATGGTGCCTAGAGACGATCATCATTTGCATTTTCTCATGTGCAAATGTTACTTGCCATCTATTTCCCCAAGCTGATATAGCTCTCAGCTGGTGATTGATGTAGCTTAGAGCAGCTGGCATTTCTTCTCTTGGATAAGTGAATGTCAGTGTACAGCTGACTTTGGATTCATCCAGTGACTGGTGCCACTTAATGGAGAGGTTTAACAACAGATCAGTAGCAGAGTAACCTTTCCTGAAGCCATACTGATGATCACAAAGTAGTGAGTGGTAGTCAAAAAACTCTGTCATTTGTCTTGAGATTATTGTCTCAAGGATCTTACCAGTGATTGACAGGAGTGACACTGGTCTGTAGTTGCTGATTTCTGCTCTGCTCTTCTTTTTGTGAACAGGGACTATATTTGCCTCTTTCCATAGAGAGGGCCATTTACACTGTACTAGGCAGTGCTGAAAGATGCGAGTTAGAGGTGCTGCTAGCTGGTCTGCACATCTTCTCAACAATCTTGGGCTCAACTTGTCTTGGCCCACAGCCTTTTCTTGGTCAAGCGATTTAAGAAGGAAATGCACCTCCTCCTGCCTTATTGTCACCACTGACAGTTTTGACACAGTTCTTGCAGCTAGCCAAGGAGGGTCCCTTGCTGGATCAGGAACTTGCATTTTGGTAGCAAAGTGTTCAGCAAAGAGGTCCGCCTTCTCTTGACTACTAGTAGAGGTGGTCCCATCCTGTCGATTTAGAGGTGGAATAAGTTCATCAGGCAGATAACCTTGTCTGTCCTTGACCAGGGACCACCAGGTTTTGGAGCCTACCCTACCTGATGCTAACTTTCTTTTAGTGTCCACCTCCCATTTAGCAATGGTCCACTTTTGAACATCACCCATATGCCTACAGGCTTGCATGTGCAAGTTCCTGTTATAGATGGTAGGATGTCTCTTATACCTTCGCCATGCTTTGTACTTAGCAGTAGCAGCCTCTCTACAACGAAAGCCAAACCAAGGCTGATCTATAGGCTTCGTCACATATTGCCGGTGAGGAATGTGTTCTTGTTGTAGATTAAGGATGTGTCCAGTGAAGGCTTTCACTTGGTTGTCAACATCCCCTTGGAGAAGAGCATTCCAGTCGGTGGTGGCGAGCTCAGAGCAAAGGGCTGGCCAATTACCTCTTTCCCATAGCCAGGTTGTGCGTGTGGACTCCTCACCTCGTTCTGTTGGGATCTTAAGTGTGGTGAAAACAGCCTTGTGGTCAGACGATCCAACGTAGCCGAGGGGTTGACAAGTGACTATGCCTTCTGCCAGATCACTCACTACTGGGTCAAGGGAGGAGCCAGAGATATGAGTAGGGAAATCAACAAAGTTTCTCATGTCAAACACTGCAAGAAGGTCATCAAAGTCCCTCTGTATAAGGTGCTGGTTGAGGTCTCCAACAATTATAATATGTTGACAATTGTGTTGTAGCAGAAGGGAGTCAATATTTTCCATTAGGAAGTTGATAGGGTCTGCATGTTGCCACTGAGGTCTGTACATTGCACATGCTAGTACAGAGGTACTAGTGTTTATACAGAGCTTGAAGAACATCATTTCAAGATGTGTAGGGGTGGCAACATCAATGTGCTGGGCATGAACACTTTTAGAGAAGCACACAGCAATACCTCCTCCTTGCCCTTGCCTGTCTCTTCTCATCCATGAGGTGTAGCCAGCAATTCTTGCAAAATTTTCCGGAGTCCTGTCATCCAAAAATGTTTCAACAACAGCTATCATGTCGGGACGTCTAGTGTTCACAAAACTATGTGTGACCTCTCCAACATTAGTAATGAAACCTCTAATGTTGGCCGACAGGATGCTGATAGACTGGCTCCTCATGATGAAGTGGTCAGCTTGAGGTGGTGGGTGTGTAGGGAATGTAAGGTGCCTGCTCTTGAGAGAGGTAGGGTACTGAGGCAGCTGCAGGGATGTAGGTCTGAGGTCTTGTATAAGGCACAATCCCACCTGCTGGGCTAGGATAGGAGTAGCTAAGTGGGTGACGTGTGAGAGTGTTCACCAATTCAGAGATCCTGCTTGTTTGTTCTGAGAACAGGTCTCTAAACAGGTGGCCCTGTCTGTCAAGTTCCTTTTTCTTCCGACACTGGTCCTCCTGATGCCCTTTCTTGTAGCAGTAATTACACCTGGTATCTCGGAGGCAGTTGTTGGCAGTGTGCCCCTTCCGGTGACAGCGAGAGCACAGCCTAGGTGCCTGGGAGGGTGGACGAGGATTTGTTGCACCTGTGTTTTGCAGATTTGTCCTCAGATTCTGCCGCTGGAGCTGTGCTAGTGGAGGGCGAGACGGCTGTAGATGTCTTCCTCCTCCACGTCCTCTTCCACGTCCTCTGCCCCGTCCTCTACCAGTTCTGACAGATGTGTCCCTGCTGCTCGTACTTTGGCGCAGTAGGTGATCAGGTGCAGTGATAGTTCCCTGATCATTAACTGCACCAATCTCTGGTAGAGAAACTCCTGGCTCAGAACTTGCTGATGAAGCACTGCTACCAGATTCTGGAATAGTGTCGGCAGGTGTGCTGACAGGTGTAGGATCAGAGATGGTATGTGCACTGTCAAGTGGACTGGCAGTGGCTGAAGCAGAGATGTCAGGTGTAGGAGAATTAACAGATCCAAGGCTTCCCTCGTTGCTGGGAAGAGGATTTGTTCCCTCTGTGGTGGTCAGTCTCTTGAGGCAGAAGAATGTGTCGCAGGATCTAATCTCGGCTGGCTGAAGTTTAATAAATGTTTCAATGCCACTTATTTCGTGGCTTCATTACTGTATATATATATATATATATATATATATATATATATATATATATATATATATATATATATATATATATATATATATATATATATATATATATATACAGTCGCAGACCGGCGATCTTAACAATGCAAGACAAGCCTTGGGGGATGGAAATCTTCAGCTCAGGTACTTTCACACATCTCCGTACGTCATCAGGAGCTATTCAATATTGCAAGAGTAGCAACAGAATAATTGAGGGAAAGTTTTTTTTCCGAGTAAGTTTGCGTGGCGACTCCAGGCAGTTTCTTTCACGGAAATATCTTTGTGAGAGAAAAAGACGGGAATTTTACTATACGGACCACTGATCTTGAGGCAGCATGATATAACTGCACAACACATTAAAAAGACGAAATCTCGAGCTCTTACTGAGTTCACCAGGCCTAAATAAAAAAAAACACATTTTTACCAATTGATCCTAATTAGTTTTTTTTATTTTGTTGTATTTCGTGAAATCCTAAACCCGCGGGAGGCATTCATTACCTGGTGCAGGTTCGATCTTCTGTCCGGTAATCGCTGTTCTGTCTAACCAATTAGACTTTAACGGATGACGCTTTTCAATTTGTCTCATCATCCGTCCTATCAGCACAAACTAAAATTTTACATTCGTGAATGTAGCAGTACGGAGAGGAATAAATCATTTTAGTACAAATTGCATTGGAGAAGTAATCAAATGTAGTTTTGGTGTCCAGGTTGGAGTGTTTCGTAACAAGGCAAGCACAGTAGGAGTTCTGTTTCATCTTTTTAATGTGCACCACACAGTAGTAGTATTCTCACGCTCACTGCTCCATTGTTCGCTCTCATATAATTCCTCCCTCCTCGCATTGTAAAATTCACTTCACATTGTTCCACTTACTGTAGTATAAACTTTCACTACATTAATATTTGTATAAAAATAAAAGTGAGAGTATTGAAAGGAAATATATATATATACGAAGTATTCGAGATGTAGCCCTGAGTTACCTATGTTGTTTTACTTTCTGTTGTATCTTAGTGAATGTTTTGTCAATGTATTTTGTCTTTAAATAAAATATGTATTAAATATAGGGGGCGGTAGGAGAAAATTCTCAAATAGCTTCAGGGAGAACCTTGAGTTTTCCCTGAAGCAAGTTTATTCTTTTCTCTGAGGATGAGGGTTCCTAGGACAGTTCTAGAGGTGGTACCTTCCTATATATATATATATATATATATATATATATATATATATATATATATATATATATATATATATATATATATATATATATATATATATAATTTGAGCGTAAAAAATTAATATATGCGAGGTTTGAGAGGAGGAAAGGTTGTGGGGTTGTGTGCCTAACATTGCCGCTTTGGTCCTCTTGGTTCACTGAGGCGGCAAATTAATTGATCACTTAGCTGGTCCCAGTCCCATGTTTGCTGCGTAGGTTATTGGACCGCTTGGCTTCATATTTATGTTTTTTTTCTTGCCGAGGTATGCTATTAATGTTATGATTATACATACAGTGATTTTAATATTATTTTTTTCTTGGTGAAGTATGGCTTTAATGTTAACATGGCACAAACAGCGTTTTTAATTAAGATTATTCTTGGCAACATGTAGCTCTAATTTTAACATGAAAGAAATTATTTTATGTATATGAAAATGATAATGAACACATTTTATAGTCCTAAAATTTTTACATTCAATGTGTGTGTGTGTGTGTGTGTGTGTATGTGTGTTTTGTGACTCAACCGAGTTGTGTTTGCGGGGATCTATACTTACCTCCTGTGCCCGCCTCTTAGACTACTTTGACAAGGGAAAGGGGTTCCAACATTTTTGTTCCTCTGTCCTCTTGGGCATTCTGACAGTTTCCCATCTACCCCTAAAATTTAAGGATAAAAATTGATAAAATTATATTGATTTTATATTATTTTATTGTGAAATCTGTATGTGTAGAGATTATATAAGGATTATATACCATTGATAATATCGATAACTTGAACTCGGTGAATTTATAAAATATCTTGATCTGTCCCATACATATGTTGTATACAGTGATCGTGACTAATGAGTAAAAGTACACAAAACTTGTCAAAATAATATAGTAAAAACTAAACATTAATACTAATTAGATGGTTGAGCCTTTTTTTTTTTTTGGCAACGAGTTCATTAATATGAGGGGAAACTTTAGCAACTGCACAACGAATATCATGTTCCTGTGTTGTGAGATTTGATGTCTTGATTTAATCCCCAACAGCACTGAAAATATTGACTCAAAGCCATGTTGATAGAAATAACAACAGTGCTCGAACGGCAGGTTCAGCAACTCATTTGTATGAGTTTAGTATCCGAAACCACAAACATGAGTGCGTCTTAAATTAAACTTTTTACTCAGGTAGTTTTACTGTTAAATGACAGATACCAATGCACCTCTCACCACTAATGCTTGTGGATAACTGAAGCAAAGAGCTGCGGGCTACCCTCGTATGAGTCTCCTGACTAAACTAGTGTTTTCAAAACACGTTCGGTATGATTTTTACGAGTTTAGTAATTTTGAGGTTCTACATGTATGTAAGTTTGTAACATGAAAGAAAGAGGGAGGAGATCTTGCCTAGTTGACTGTCCTATTTATCAGCTGACTTGAAAACAGGGTGTTCTATAATGCTTATGTTCTACATTACTCATGGTTATACTCTCAGACCCCTTATGTACTCCTGCACTATGATGTCTCGACCCTTTGTGTGTATGTGTTTTCGCGCGCCTATTTGTGCAAACGTGTTTGGGCCTTCGGCCATCTACTCACAGGGAATTACGATTCAAGTGAGTATTCACGAGTCTCTCAAAAACAGACTGCAAAAATGTGATGTAACTGGCAGACATAGCAGGAAAGTACTGAAGATAACGATCACGGCATTCTATAAACGGGAAGAAAAATAATGTATCAATGTAGCTTGAGGTGCCTAAGACGCTGTCAGTGGACCATCACGCTTTATAATAATAATAATAATAATAATAATAATAATAATAATAATAATAATAATAATTTTTTTACACGTACATGAACTTTACCAGGTCATGACAATAAATCTCAACACAGAGCAAAGCATGAGCCCAATAATAGCTTGTTCTTCACCGTGTATATTTTCTTTAATAATGTTGACAGTAAGGTATTTAAATCTAACCTGAGAGGATGACCTTAGAAGTCAGAACCCGGAAAGAAGCTAGGCTAAGCCTAGCGTAGTTGGTTACGTAGCCTTGGTACTCCTTGGACTGTCTTGATATGGGTTTGAATCCCACCCACCTCTTGAGTTATATATAAAAGTTTGTACGACTAACCAGTAAACTGAGATTAGGCTAGACGGTATTTCGGTACATCCTAAACCAATTTCAAGTCTTCATTTGATCGAAATATCGTCTAGTTTCAATACCAATTTGTATAAAGTGTATCCCATTTGTTAAGTAGTTGCATCAAAATGTGTGCTAGTTCTTGATTGCATAAAACGTATCCCAGTTCTTTAGTATAAAAGTATACCCCAGTTCTTAAGCAGCTGTAAAACAATGTATTAAATTTTTTTTTTAAATTGTTAAGGATTGTATCCACGTTCTTTGAGCTGTTGCAAAAAATATATCCCAGATGTTTGAGCAGTTGTAAAAGAATGTAAATGTATTTATATTTTTTGAACAGCTGTAAAAAGGACTTGTGTCCCAGCGCTTTGAGCAATTGTAAAGATATATCCCAATTACTTGAGTAGTGAAATAAATGTAATACCTTTTGATAAAGGGTCTTAAAAGTAATGTAATCAATCTCTTGAAGAGTGGCGTAACCAGTGAAATTGAGGGTGGAACAGAAGTTGGCTAGGTTGCAAGCGGCGTGGGGCAGCCTTGAGCCGCCTCTGATTGATATTTGTTACACAATTGGCTCCAAAGATTGCCAGAGATCGATGGAGTAATCAGGAGGACCGACCTTCCAGTGTGGAGGGAAATGGTGAGAGAGAGAGAGAGAGAGAGAGAGAAAAGGAGGGATGGGTGAGGGAAAGGGATTGGTAGGAGAAAATGGTTGAGAAGGAGGGTAGGTATGAGTGAGTTGGGGGAAGGGAGATAGAATAGTGGGAAGGGGTTGAGTGGGAGGGAGAGAATGTAGGGGAGGATGAGGGAGAGAAAAGAGGAGTCGATGAAGTAGTTTGATTGGACGAGAGAGAAGATAGATGGCTCCAGTTAAAAGTTTGATGGGTTTAACAGGGAGGTAGATAGGGGGTGGCAGACGTAGACGGAACACCACAGCAGGGAGATGGTAGAGGACAAATGGGGCAGGAAGTGAAAAGGGCGAGGTAGAAGAATGAAAACTGTGCAGAGTAGAAGGCAGACGAACAAGTAATGAAGAGGTAGATGGAGAGAGGCAAAGGCAAGGGGTAATAGATTGGTAGAGAAATGAGAAGGTAAAGGAGCTAAGGAGAAAGAATTATCTCTGGTTCTTCACCTCCGATATTGCTCTCTGTCCAATACTTACCGCTGGACCAGCACCTCTCATAGTCCTTTCCTCAGTCGAGGGCACTGCAAATATTGTCTTCCTCAGGTTACTTTTCTCTGGACGAGGGACTGTGGGGCGCTCTCAGTTCCTGAGCAACAGCTGGTGTGTTGGTATAGGGAATCCACACACCTGGTGTGTTGGTACAGAGTATCTATATAGCTGGCGTGTTGGTACAGGGTATGGGCATTAATACAGCTTGTGTACTGGTATAGGGTATCCACACAGCTGGTGTAAGTAACTTTATTTAGGCACAGGCACACATGAGTACAATTATCATATCGTACATGTGTAAATTACCTAGGATAACCCAAAAAAAAGTTAGTGACTTATTTCCATTGGGGTCCTTGTAATATCGTATTTAAACCTTAAAAGCTAAAACAGCTATGTTACTCAACTGTGTGAAGATCAGTTATAATAAAATGAGATATACTAGGAATAAGGTAAATCGAACTATTTACATTAACATTAAAGAGAGGACCAGCTTACAATAATAGGTACATGGTACGAGGTATACACGCAGCTGGTGTGCTTGTATAGGGTATCCACACAGCTGATGTACAGGTGCAGGTTTTCCTCACACTTGGCGTACTAGTACAGGGTATCACCAGTTTCTCATTACCCAGGCGGTGTATGATCCCCACGAATTTAGTGCTTCCCAATAATAATGATAATAAATTTGATTAAGAGTTATTTACCAACATCAAAGCACTTACCAGTACTCACCAACGTGTGGTTTCAGGGGTTGAGTCCGGCTCTTGACCCCGTGTGTTTGTTCCATACCCTTTATAGACCTTATCTCTGAATTACACAAGAATGAAGGAACAGTGCAGCACAGTAGCTCTACTGGCTCATACTAGGCAGGTTCAGCTCACACCCATTCATGTACCAGGCTACCCTATATTTAAAAGTACCCCAAATTCTAGCCTCAGTGACACTCACTACCTGGGAGTTTGTTCCACTCATCTACAACTCCATGATCAAATCGGTACTTCTCCATATCCTTTCTAAATCTGAATTTGTCCAACTTGAATACATTGCCCTGCATATGACACAAACTTAATAACTACAAGTGGTAAAATATGTGTGGGAGGCGAGGTGTAAACAGCTGTTATATTAGGCTAGCCGCCAAATACTTGAACATAGAGATACTGGGAATGGAAGGACGCGCAACCAAGAAGTGTTGGCTGGTGAACTCGATCAACTCTTCAAAGAGATAGGTGCGTTGATGCTAGTGATGGCTCTGGATTCAAAGAATTAAAGCTACTGTCCTCTTGGATCAAGCTTGATTGCCTTCTGTTCCTAACCTCTGTATGACTCCTATGGCTTTAGCACAAAATAATAATAATAATAATAGTAATAGGCAAACTGGTTTTCCTTCAACCGTTGTGCGATCTACATATATAATTTTCGTACACTTTACTAAAGAAATTGAAGGTACCTTCCACTTCCCTAGATCTAACCTGATTACCACCATTCCCTTATGGGTTTAGCGCTTCCCCTAAATTGTTCAAACGTTGTCCTTGGAATATTGTTTTAGAAAATTTATATCGTTATATTGATTTGTATTAGTTAAAAACATTTCTTTTATCAATTGTATTTTTGATTGATTTGAAAATTGTGACCCGACACCGTAGACAGATGACAACACGTAAAATAGCGGTGAAAACCTAGTATGTATCCGTGGTTCGGTTGGTAGCGCACTCAGCTCACACATTAAGGTCCGTGGTTCGATCCCCATGGAAACATTGGGCCTGTTTCCTCAAGCCACCTGCTGTCCCTGTTCACCTAGCAGTAAGTAGGTAGCTGGGTGTTAGCCGACTGGTGTGGGTTGCATCCTGGGGACAAAGTTAACCCAAGTTGCTCGAAATAGTCTGCATAACCAGGGGCTTTCTATATAGTATGCCAGCTAGGTCTGTATAAGTTGTATCATGTACTTGTAGAAGTAAAGGTTATTATTACAAGATAGCTGTGCAACACTAAGATATCTTTATTTAGAATAAGGATACCCGAGTGTTGTAGGTGTGTGTAATTCATCAACTTGTCGGTATTGTATATCATTCATATACTGAAATGTCTTCTTGACTGTTTACTGATATACATCAATAGGCGAGTCTTAGCCCAGCTTTGTTAGTGTATGTGCTTACCTATCCCAGAAAGCTATTTACACCCAGAGATGTGTATTTCTGCACACACACACACACACACACACACACACACACACACACACACACACACACACACACACACACACACACATATATATATATATATATATATATATATATATATATATATATATATATGTGTGTGTGTGTGTGTGTGTGTGTGTGTGTGTGTGTGTGTATGTATGCTGATAGTTTATTTGTATCCCTATTTTGACGCTTAAAGTATTATTTGCTGGTGGTTTAATAAACCGACCTCACCGCTACCAGTACATTGTCGAATGCTTTATATATTTAACACTGGAAATCCCATCACCTCTCTGTGCCCCTCACCTCACTACTGAAGAGTTTTCGTACTGCTGACAATACTGGTTCAGGGCCGACCGAAACGTCGACCAACTTTTATTTATTTTTTTTTAACGTTCTGTGATTTATTACATCCGCGGTATAGTGACACTAGTTGATAAATTAGACACATGTGCAACTCTTGGGTATCTTTATTGAGGAAACGTTTCGCCACATAGTGGCTTCATCAGTCCATACATAGGAGAAACTTGAAGAACAGGAGGAGAATGAGGTAATCAGTCCCTCAACCTTGAGTCGATGTGTTCAGTCCATCAATCTTGAGTAGAATACGGCATATGAGCGGAGAAGCAGCTTATAAACCGTATGGCAGGAGAGGTGCAGCAGTCATAAGTGGTGTCACACTTGATCAATGTGGAAGTAGGTCGTGCCCAAGAATTAGGCAAGCGAAGAATTCCTAAGTATTAAGATCCCAAGAAGTTGCAGTGTCTGACAGGTTTGTAGATGAATGGTTCAGAGAACCGACATGTTGGTAAATTAGACACATGTGCAACTCTTGGGTATCTTTATTGAGGAAACGTTTCGCCACACAGTGGCTTCATCAGTCCATACATAGGAGAAACTTGAAGAACAGAAGAATGAGGTAATCAGTCCCTCAACCTCGAGTCGATGTGTTCAGTCCATCAATCTTGAGTAGAATACGGCATATGAGCGGAGAAGCAGCGGTTTATAAGCTGCTTCTCCGCTCATATGCCGTATTCTACTCAAGATTGATGGACTGAACACAACGACTCAAGGTTGAGGGACTGATTACCTCATTCTCCTCCTGTTCTTCAAGTTTCTCCTATGTATGGACTGATGAAGCCACTGTGTGGCGAAACGTTTCCTCAATAAAGATACCCAAGAGTTGCACATGTGTCTAATTTATCAACATGTCGGTTCTCTGAACCATTCATCTACAAACCTGTCAGACACTGCAACTTCTTGGGATCTTAATACTTAGGAATTCTTCGCTTGCCTAATTCTTGGGCACGACCTACTTCCACATTGAACAAGTGTGATACCACTTATGACTGCTGCACCTCTCCTGCCATACGGTTTATAAGCTGCTTCTCCGCTCATATGCCGTATTCTACTCAAGATTGATGGACAGAACACATCGACTCAAGGTTGAGGGACTGATTACCTCATTCTCCTCCTGTTCTTCAAGTTTCTCCTATGTATGGACTGATGAAGCCACTGTGTGGCGAAACGTTTCCTCAATAAAGATACCCAAATGTTGCACATGTGTCTAATTTATCAACATGTCGGTTCTCTGAACCATTCATCTACAAAGTGACACTAGTAAAACGTGTGACTTACCACAATATCGTCTTTAGTATTCTTGTAAATCATCACGCTTTTGTGTTTAGTAAATCTTGTAAATAAACAATTTGTATTTATAGCGACTCATCATTTCTGGGGATACCAGTATTTGTCAAATTATCAGAAATGTCGTGTAAAGCATATGTAGCTTTTTGTCGACGCGATAATAGACTTAATTGGATGAAGCGACAGGCATTATTGAGGCTATTGGATTTGTGTTGGCTCGCTTGAATAATGGCCTCATCCACACAGCTTCAGTTTCTATGCTGAAAATCCTCAAAATATACCCTTCGTTTATGTGCGTTCATGTGCGTCTGTTTTTCTAAATGGCGTAAGAAACCTGCAAATTTTAACATTCCTAATCGTAGGATCGGTTATTTTTTCAATCAACCTTAACAAAAAATTATGTATTTACCACAGAGAAAGTACACGTATTACATGAACAAAGAAGGGTAATGATGGAAGGAATGGAAGGGGGGGTAAAGGGATACTTAAATCGCTGTAACACAAACGTTGGTAATATATGGTGTGAGGGCAGGATACTTTACCACCCCTCATAATATATTATATTTTATCATTGGGCGACTTGCTCTCTCTCCCAGTTCGTTTTCCTTGACGGGGTAATGGAAACATGTTAAATGAATGTTGGTACGGTAGAACCAAGTCGCTTACGTTTCGTTTACAGGTTTAAAAGCTCTTTCCTGTGAGCCAAACTTTGTCGAAATGAGGGCTTGCTCTGCTATTATTATATTTTATACTATCATATGTCAGTATTTTTTTTTTATCTTTGAAACAAGGTTTATGGGTCTTCTCTTTCTGTCCCGTGAACATGTAAGATGGCAGGTAATGTTTTACAAGCATCTACTTACGTACTATGTACACATCTTTATTCTTCTTTGTTTCGTAATAGTTCATAATCCTGTAGTAGTTCCTTTCCAGTTTAGGTTGCCTGGTCTGAAAGCGGGCCGCGGGGGCAATACTTCACGTAGTAGCTTTGTGTAGAATCCTCCAACCTGCTGTACTGAATTGATAATAAGCTAAAGGTTGATCTGTAAGTTCTTCTCAGGCTATTATACGTTACGTAATGGCTTTAGCCATGCAGTGAGGTGTATAAATGTTCTAAAATATTTGTGTAATATTACCATATTTTATATTTCATATCTGCTATATTTAGCACTAAATATGCTGGCTTTCAGTGTATGTGTGTGTGGTTAAGAAAATGTCAGGAAAGATATGCGGTCTGTGGCCACGGCATCAGCAGAGCATGGATCAAAGTCTACGGTGTATGTCAGCCATATTTCAGGGGAGCGGGAGCACAGACACCGTCAAAGAGAGGATATTATTCCTGATGAAGGGAGAGTGGTGGGGAGGTGTCCGGCTGAATGGCATTATCGGCGCATGCTCTGTGGTGGTGTTGGTGTTGGTGGCAGCGGCAGCGAGCAACCAACAGCAGCAGTACTGGGCGCGCGTCTTCAGAGCTACCATCACTACCACTACCTGTGGTCGCTGCCCTGTGCGTGTCTGGTGCAGCCTACTCTCGCACCGCCAGTGATAATCGTTCAGATTTGAACTTTTTTTGATTGAACTCGGCCACTTCGTTGTCAAACGTATCGCGGCCTCTATTTTTATTAAAATTTGTTCATTTGTGGTTTAATATATATGTTTTTTAAAAGGATTACATTACTTAACCTAACCCAACCTAACATATCTTAAAATAAAGAAAATAGTATCTGTAATTTGTCAAGAAGCATTAAGAGATTGACGTTGATAATTTCGTAAGAAAATAAATGTATTTAGTAAAATGATGAGTGTATGTGTGCGTGCGTGCACGCATGTGTATATATGTGTGTGTGTGTGTGTGTGTGTGTGTGTGTGTGTGTGTGTGTGTGTGTGTGTGTGTGTGTGTGTGTGTGTGTGTGTGTGTGTGTGTGTGCGCGCGCGCGCGTGTATGCGTGTGTATGTGTGTGTGTGTGTGTGTGTGTGTGTGTGTGTGTGTGTGTGTGTGTGTGTGTGTGTGTGTGTGTGTGTGTGTGTGTGTGTGTGTGTGTTTCATGCTTGGCACCTAGCACATACCTCCGAGGTGCCGTCTCAATCAAACACCCAGTATTGCAAATATATTAGTGACTCTTAAGTGCTTCTCTTCAGGAAATTAATGAATTAGTGCATGAAAAAGATAACATAAGGTTTGATTATTACGGCGTTTCGCTCGTGGAGAGCGAAATGTTTTCTATTTGTCTAGGCGCCTAGTTGCCTCTTCTACTAACCGCCGATGAATTAGTGGTTTAATTAGCGACGATAGACGCAATAATTTGTCAGTGAAAGTTCGTGAGTGTGATGTTGAACTTTGGGATCTGGGAATTAATCGCCTGAGATAACGTCAGTGAAAGTAGTGGCTGTTGTTGCTCTGATCTCTGCAAGGAAATATATCCCATATTATTGAATGACATGGAGATAATGTGAAAGATGCTACATTCTAATGATAACTCCTGCTGTTTGTTATTGTGAATTATCGTGTGAGCTGTTCAACACTGTTCATGAGTATATAAACTGTTAAGCACATGGTCATATAAACTGTTAAACCCATGGCCATATAAACTGATAAACATATGACCATGTAAACTTAAATCCATGACCATTTAAACTATTAAACGCATGGTCATATGAACTGCTAAACCCCTGGCCATATAAAATGATAAACACATGGCCATATAAACTGTTAAACCCATGACCATATGAACTGTTAAACACATGATCATGTAAATTATTAAGCACATAATTATATAAACTTTAACACATGGGCATATAAACTGTTACACACATTGTCATGTAAACTGTTAAACTCATGTTCAAACCCATGGCCATAAAAACTGTTACACACATGGTCATATAAACTTTAAAATATGGTCATATAAACTTAAATGGTCGTTTAAATTGTTGAACAGGTCATATAAACTTAAATACATGGCCATATAAACAGTTAAACATGGTCATATAAACAGTTAAACATGGCCATATAAACAGTTAAACATGGCCATATAAAAAGTTAAACATGGCCATATAATCTTTTAAAGACCTTAGAATATACGTATACTGACAAACACATACCATATAACTAATAAACACATGATAATACAATTTGTTAAACACCTGACTACGTATGTGACAATAAAAACTGTTAAACACATAGGCATGTAAACTGATAAACACATGACCATATACACTGTTCAACACCCAACTGCATATACTGTTCAACACCCAACTGCATATACTGTTCAA
Source organism: Cherax quadricarinatus (assembly GCF_038502225.1). Lineage (NCBI taxonomy): Eukaryota > Metazoa > Arthropoda > Malacostraca > Decapoda > Parastacidae > Cherax > Cherax quadricarinatus. The sequence continues at coordinate 18,676,742 of NC_091339.1, read as the reverse complement.
AACCCAACTGCATATACTGTTCAACACCCAACTGCATATACTGTTCAACACCCAACTGCATACACTGTTCAACACCCATCTGCATATACTGTTCAACACCCAACTGCATACACTGTTCAACACCCAACTGCATACACTGTTCAACACCCAACTGCATACACTGTTCAACACCCAACTGCATACACTGTTCAACACCCAACTGCATACACTGTTCAACACCCAACTGCATACACTGTTCAACACCCAACTGCATACACTGTTCAACACCCAACTTCATACACTGTTCAACACCCAACTGCATATACTGTTCAACACCCAACTGCATATACTTTTCAACACCCAACTGCATATACTGTTCAACACCCAACTGCATATACTGTTTAACACCCAACTGCATATACTGTTCAACACCCAACTGCATATACTGTTCAACACCCAACTGCATATACTGTTCAACACCCAACTGCATATACTGTTCAACACCCAACTGCATATACTGTTCAACACCCAACTGCATATACTGTTCAACACCCAACTGCATATACTGTTCAACACCCAACTGCATATACTGTTTAACACCCAACTGCATATACTGTTCAACACCCAACTGTATATACTGTTCAACACCCAACTGCATATACTGTTCAACACCCAACTGCATATACTGTTCAACACCCAACTGCATATACTGTTCAACATCCAACTGCATATACTGTTCAACACCCAGCCATATGAACTGTTGAAAAGTGTAACCCGTTATCTGTCAGTGGTTCTGGGGATTATCTACCCCCGGGCTCGGTCTGAGACCAGGTCTCTTAGGTTGGAGAAAAATATTACAGAATTATAAACTATTAAGAAACACACATGACAGTAAAGGTATTTGTATACTGAATGTAAGTACAAGTTTGTGAGATTCGTTGTCATCTTCCGTTTTCATGAGACAGATATTTACGTGTTATCTTACGTATTCATGAGTCAGAAATATTTCTCTCTCAGAATTATTCACCTGTCATCTTATGTATTCACGAGACAGAAATATTCACCTGTCATTTTATGGGTTCATGTGACAGAAATATTCACCAGTCTTCTTACGTGTTTACGAGACAAATATTCACTTGTTATCCTACGTGATTACGAGACAGAAAATTTCACCTGTCATTTTACGTGTTCCCGAGGCAAATATTCATCTTACGTGTTCATAAGACAAATATTCACTTATCATTTTACGTGTTCACGAGACAGTAATATTAACCTGTCATCTGATACGTTCATTAGACAGTACAAAAAATTAACAGGTTTCCTGACTAGATAGGCGGGGCGGGTAGTACCTCACTGGATGGTTGTTGGCTGCCAACCACTTGACGGGTCGGTAGTACCTGCCCGGATGGTTCATCATATAAACTGTGCGACATTTTTCAGCATCATATAAACGGTTCAGTATTGTTGATGATTGTATATTGTTCATGATGGTATATCGTTCATGATTGCATATTGTTCAACACTACCTGATTATATATTGTTCAACACTTTTCCTGATTATATATTGTTCATGACTGAGTATGGTTATCATTTTTATTTTTCGTGATTACGTATTGTTCAAGATGGTATATTGTTCAACACATTCCATGATTATATATATTGCTTAAGAATGTATATTATTCAGCGTTGTTAATAATTATATACTGTTCACCATTGTTCACAATTACATATGAACTACTGACCACTGTTCCAGTCAACATTAACACTAATGTGAAAATCATTGGCTATGCAGTTTACGAAACACAAATATCAACAACGTTGTAAATTTAAACTTCACGAAGTTATAAAAAAAACTACTCTGAGCGAGCCCAAGCTTTTTTTGAAACATTCGTTTTAAAGCTTTGAAGCTAAAGCGCGTTTGAACTTTGAAACTAACGTGTTTTGTTAAGCTTTGAAACTAACGCGTTTTTTTAAGCTTTGAAACTAAAGCTTTTTTAAGTTTTGAAAGTAATGCGCTTTTTCATCTTTGAAATTAGCGCGTTTTTTAAGCTCTGAAACTAACGCGTTTTTAAGCTTTGAAACTTTTTTTTTAGATTTAAACTAACGCGTTTTTTTAAACTTTGAAATTAACGCTTTTTTTTTTTTGAAGCTAACGCGTTTTTTTACGATTTGAAACTAAGGCGTGTTTTTAAGCTTTGAAACTAAAGCGTTTTTTAAAGCTTACATTCTTTTTTAAGATTTAAAACTTACGTTTTTTTTAGCTTTGAAACTAATGTTTTTTTTTTAAGCTCTAAAACTAAAGCGTTTTCTAAAGCGAATATTTCAATTTTTTTACAGGGTATCCAAAAAGTTATTGTCGCTATTATGGTAAAACCAGTGCGTCATTACCCGGGCGATCACACAGCGTACTGCCGCGATGCCTGCTCTAAATTCTGACATTTTTTTTATATTAATGTGATTCGGTAGAATTTTTTTAATAAGCAATTAAAAAAATTAGCAAATTTACATTTATATTACGTGCGCATAGATGCGCGCACGCGCACACACGCTCGAGCACACACAGGCTCACGCACATGCACACGCGCTCGTAGACATGCACCCACGCAAAGACCACAGACAGCGTATAAGCTAGGTGGCCAAAGTCTGCAAACCTTACTCAAGGAAAAGGATCTTAAGGTGAGTATAATACTGAGCATATCTCCTGAGGTGCACATCAACCAGATAACTTTTGCAGCATATGAACGCCTGGCAAACATGAGAATAGTGTTCCGATACCTCAGTAAGGAATTGTTCAAGACTCTATACACCGTGTACGTCAGACCCATATTGGAGTATGCAGCACGAGTTTGGAAACCACACCTGGTCAAGCACTTCAAGAAATTAGAGGAAGTGCAAAGGTTTGCAGCAAAACTAGTCCCAGAGCTAAGGGGAATGTCCTACGAAGAAAGGTTGAGGGAAATCGGCCTGACAACACAGGAGGACAGGAAGGTTAGGGGAGACATGATAACGACATATAAAATACTTCTAGGAATTGAAAAGGTGGACAAAGACAGGATGTTCCAGAGATGGGACACAGAAACAAGGGGTCACAATTGGAAGTTGAAAATTCAGATGAGTCAGAGGGATGTTAGGAAGTATTTCTTCAGTCATAAAGTTGTCAGGAAGTGGAATAGTCTAGAAAGTGACGTAGTGGAGGCGGGAACCATACATAGTTTTAAGACGAGGTTTGATAAAGCTCATGGAGCAGGGAGAGGGAGGACCTAGTAGCGGTCAGTGAAGAGGCGGGGCCAGGAGCTGTAAATCGACCCCTGCAACCACAAATAGATGAGTACATATAGGTGAGCACGCACGCACACACACACACACACACACACACACACACACACACACACACACACACACACACACACACACACACACACACACACACACACACACACACGGGTCAGAGTTCATTCCCAGCAGTATTCCTTGGTGTTGAAAGTTGAACCCTACTCACTTGTCTATACCCCCTTCCTCCACACCCTACCCCTTCCTTCACAGCCCTCCCCTCCCTCCACACCCTTCCCTTCCCTCCTCACCCCTCCATTCTCTGAGCGTTTTGACCCCTCATTATTTCCCTCACCTATATTTCTGAAGCGTCTACCCCTCTTTCGTGGTGTTTTTTGCTCTTGCAGAATCCCTGCTTCTCCATCTTCCCTCCCTCTTTCTTCTTGTGGTTTCCGCTTTTTAACATCCCTTCCTCCTTCTGTATTGTGGTTTCCATTTTTTTTAATCTCCCTCCCTCTTTCCTGTGGCTTCCATTTTTAACCTCTCTCTCTTCCTCCCTTTTTCATTTGTTTTTGTTTTTATTCATGTAACTCTCCTCTCTCTCTCTCTCTCTCTTTCTTGTGGTTTATATTCTTAACCTCCCTGTCTTCCTCTTGCTTTTTGTTGTTGCTGCTCTTGCATCCTCCTCCCTCTTCATCTTCCTACCCTCCGTCTTCATCTCCCCTCTTGATTCTCTTTTCCTTATCTATTCACCGCTCTCTCGTTTTCTCGTCAGTTTCCTTCACTCCTTCCTGTCCTCTTCACTCCCTCCCTCCCTCCCTCCGTCTTCACCCTTCCCCTTCAGCCTTCCCTCTCGCTACCTTCCCCACCTACTTATCTGGATGATGCTTGAGGTGAGCTCCTCCTCTTCTGTACGTTCTCTCTCTCTCTCTCTCTCTCTCTCTCTCTCTCTCTCTCTCTCTCTCTCTCTCTCTCTCTCTCTCTCTCTCTCTCTCTCTCTCTCTCTCTCTCTCTCTCTCTCTCTCTCTCTCTCTCTCTCTCTCTCTCTCTCTCTCTCTCTTTCGCTTTCATTCGTCATCCTTTTCACATTAGCATTTGTTATTAAGACTAAGAATAGAGACAGGAGTAGCGTGTGTGTGTGTGTGTTTGTTTATTTGTTTGTGTGCATGTGTTGAGTGTGTTGTGTGAGTGTGTGTACAGTAAGAGGTGAAGACACAGGTGTATAAAACACAAGAGTAGATCACTCAAGCTTGTAGCTTCTTTTACTCTTGCTTGTTTTATCTCCTGGGTTATTCTTTCCTAAGTTATCGCTCTTTAAAGTCCCTCCCAGCCACTAAATCCTTAGTTTCGCTTTCCTCTCTCTGCCTCCCTCGCTCCTTCACTCACTTCTCCTTCCTTAGTCCTTCCTCCCCCCCCTCACGTTCTCTTTCCCTCCCTCATCCCTTCCCTTTTCATCCTTCCCTCCTTTACTCATATTCCTTTCTTAATACTATCTTCCTCCCTATTTCTCCCTATTTCTCCCTATTTCTCTCCTTCCTTCCCTCATACCTTTCCCTTCATCCCTCACTCATACCTTTTCCTCCTTCATTCTTCTACCTCCCTCATACCTTTCCCTCCCTCCCTCGTACCTTCTTTCTTGCCTCCATCCCTAGTTGGCCCCTCTTCCGGCCCAGAGGCGCAGCTCAGCAGGGATTGTGGGGTTGAGCAAAGGTCACTACAGTCGCAAATTTTAAAGGTCGGCAACAACGTGTCAGATGATGTGGCCCTTAGTGCCATTATTCTCCCTGCAGCACTAAAGTCATGGTGGCACTCTTAAATGTGTCAGATGATGTTGCTCTCAGTGCCATTATTTTCCCTGCAGCACTAAGGTCATAGTGGCATTCTTAAATATGTTACTTTCACCTTAAAGACTTTTCCCCACTACTTAAAGATTCTCTACCCTATTGACCATTCTGTTAGGTAGGGTTTGTCAGGAAACAGGACAAGTTTTTCCTGACACGAGTGTTAGTCATATGATCCTCAACTGGAGCTTTTGGTCATCTGATCGAGCCCTTCAGCTGGCTTCCCAGTCCACCCTTTTAAAAATTATAGTTAAATCTATACTTGGTATTGTCAGAAACGCTTCTGATATTCTGCCATTTTCGTCGTGGATATTATGATAATGATAATAATTATTATTATTATTTTTATTTTTGTCCTATCATTATGAAATTATCTCAGGAGTGTCACGAGAGATTTTAATTTTGTGAAACCTTGAGATTTTCCACAAGTCTAAGATTTTCTTGGCACTCATTATTTTTTTTGTTGTCATCTTTTAAATTGGTGAGTCACCTTCGAAGCTTCATTGAGATTCTGAGGATTTCCGCCTTTAGACTTTTTTTTTTTAAGCCTTTGATTCGGAGGTTGTTTGGCGTCCCTTGGTATATGAAACTCATCATGTGTGATGGAATACGACAGGGAAACATGACTTGCTTTTGTTTCCGCTTCTTAAATGGCATATAGAGTTTAGGAATATGACAGGGAAACATAGCTAGCTTTTGTTCCCGCTTTGTAACTGTCGTATAGAGTTTTGCAGTGCTACCCTACTCTCTGTGTTAGTTACACAGCGGGAAGAAAAGCTTGCTGTGTAGCTGTTATTCAGAATAAATAGCAATTTGCCAGAGTAGTGTCCAGCTGCCTTACTCTTTATGATAATTTCATAGCTAACTTTCCTTCCCGCCATCTTACTGTCTAAATCTTTTCTTCCCACTGTATTGCTGTCTAAATCTTTCCTTCCCGCCATGTTACTGTCTAAAGCTTTCCTTCCCGCCATGTTACTGTCTAAATCTTTTCTTCCCGCCATGTTACTGTCTAAAGCTTTCCTTCCCGCCATGTTACTGTCTAAATCTTTCCTTCCCGCCATGTTACTGTCTAAAGCTTTCCTTCCCGCCATGTTACTGTCTAAATCTTTTCTTCCCGCCATGTTACTGTCTAAAGCTTTCCTTCCCGCCATGTTACTGTCTAAATCTTTCCTTCCCGCCATGTTACTGTCTAAAGCTTTCCTTCCCGCCATGTTACTGTCTAAACCTTTCCTTCCCGCCATGTTACTGTCTAAACCTTTCCTTCCCGCCATGTTACTGTCTAAACCTTTCCTTCCCGCCATGTTACTGTCTAAACCTTTTCTTCCCGCCATGTTACTGTCTAAACCTTTTCTTCCCGCCATGTTACTGTCTAAACCTTTCCTTCCCGCCATGTTACTGTCTAAACCTTTCCTTCCCGCCATGTTACTGTCTAAACCTTTCCTTCCCTTCCCATGTTACTGTCTAAACCTTTCCTTCCCGCTATGTTACTGTCTAAACCTTTCCTTCCCGCCATGTTACTGTCTAAACCTTCCTTCCCGCCATGTTACTGTCTAAACCTTTCCTTCCCGCCATGTTACTGTTCTAAACCTTTCCTTCCCGCCATGTTAATGTCTAAACCTTTCCTTCCCGCCATGTTACTGTCTAAACCTTTCCTTCCCGCCATGTTAATGTCTAAACCTTTCCTTCCCGCCATGTTACTGTCTAAACCTTTCCTTCCCGCCATGTTAATGTCTAAACCTTTCCTTCCCGCCATGTTACTGTCTAAACCTTTCCTTCCCGCCATGTTACTGTCTAAACCTTTCCTTCCCGCCATGTTAATGTCTAAACCTTTCCTTCCCGCCATGTTACTGTCTAAACCTTTCCTTCCCGCCATGTTAATGTCTAAACCTTTCCTTCCCGCCATGTTACTGTCTAAACCTTTCCTTCCCGCCATGTTACTGTCTAAACCTTTCCTTCCCGCCATGTTACTGTCTAAACCTTTCCTTCCCGCCATGTTACTGTCTAAATCTTTCCTTCCCGCCATGTTACTGTCTAAACCATTCCTTCCCGCCATGTTACTGTCTAAACCTTTCCTTCCCGCCATGTTACTGTCTAAACCTTTCCTTCCCGCCATGTTACTGTCTAAATCTTTCCTTCCCGCCATGTTACTGTCCCAAACCTTTTCCTTCCCGCCATGTTACTGTCTAAACCTTTCCTTCCCTTGCCATGTTACTGTCTAAACCTTTCCTTCCCGCCATGTTACTGTCTAAACCTTTCCTTCCCGCCATGTTACTGTCTAAACCTTTCCTTCCCGCCATGTTACTGTCTAAACCTTTCCTTCCCGCCATGTTACTGTCTAAACCTTTCCTTCCCGCCATGTTACTGTCTAAACCTTTCCTTCCCGCCATGTTACTGTCTAAACCTTTCCTTCCCTTCCATGATACATGTTCAAACCTTTCCTTCCCGCCATGTTACTGTCTAAACCTTTCCTTCCCGCCATGTTACTTTCTAAACCTTTCCTTCCCGCCATGTTACTGTCTAAACCTTTCCTTCCCGCCATGTTACTGTCTAAATCTTTCCGCTTAATTACTGTAAATCTTTTCTTCCCGCTGTGTTACCGTCTAATTTTTTTTCAAGCTATGTTACCGTGTAAGTCTTTTTTTCCCCGCTATGTCACTGTCATATAGAGTAAAGAAGCAGCACATTGCCAGTGCAGACATTTTTGTATAATATAATATAATATAAAAAAAAATTTCGGGCACCATCAAAAAAAAAAAACTTTGAAGTTGAAAGTTTTGCGGTCATTGAGGATTTTTTTTTTCTTTTTTTGTTAATTTTTTCATCATCTTTAGATTTTCGTGAAGCTTTGATGGTGAGTTGTAAATAATGTCTGGTTGCTTGAAACTGTTCTCATGTTCTCATTTCTTCCTGTAACTTTTCATTTTTATTTAGTCGTGATTCGTTCTCTCCTTTGATCATAATTTTTCCCTCTTATTGTTTTGCTCTCTCTCTCTCTCTCTCTCTCTCTCTCTCTCTCTCTCTCTCTCTCTCTCTCTCTCTCTCACACTCTCTCCCTTATTTCTCTCTCTCGCTCTCACTCTATCTGTCTATCTCTATCTATCTGTATATCTCTTTCTCTATGTATCTTTCATTTATTAATGTGATCTTTATCTCCTTTCTCTCGATTTTTCTCCCTCCTCTCCTTGATCTTTCTCCATACTTTCTTTTAACTTTCTCCTTTCTCGGACCTTTGTTCCTATTTTCGCTGATCTTTTTACCTTTTTTCTGCAAATCTTTCTCCTTCATACCACATATCTTTCTCTTGTCTTTTTTCTCATCTTCCTCCTTTCTCAGATCTTTCTCCCTCCTTTCATGATCTTTCCCTCTCCTTTCGCTTATCATTCTTATTTTCGCCTAATCTCTCTCTTCTTTCCCTGAACTCTTCCTACTTTCTTTGATCGTTCTCCTTCCTTTCTTAGACCTTCCTCCCTTTCTCTCTCTTCTTCTTGGTCTCCCTGGCCTCTGTACTTTCATCTTGGCGTCTCCTTGTGTCTTCCTCCATCGTGTTCCTCTCTTGACAGTCGCTGATGCCTCACCTACCTCTGCTCAACAGATCCATCCCCTTAAAAAAGGTGTGAGTGTATGTGTGTGTGTGTGTGTGTGTGTGTGTGTGTGTGTGTGTGTGTGTGTGTGTGTGTGTGTGTGCTCACCTAGTTGTGGTTGCAGGGGTCGAGTCATAGCTCCTGACCCCGCCTCTTCACTGGTCGATACTAAGTCACTCTCTCTGCTCCATGAGCTTTATCAAACCTCTTCTTAAAGCTATGTATGAAACTTGTCTCCACTACATCACTATACAGACTATTCCACTTCTGACAACTCTGTGACTGAAGAAATACATCCTATCATCCCTGTGACTCATATGAGTCTTCAGCTTCCAATTGTGATCCCTTGTTGCTGTGTCCCATCTTTGAAACATCCTGTCCCTATCCACCTTGTCAATTCCTTTCAATATTTTATATGTCGTTATTATATCTCCCCTAACCCTTCTGTCCTCCAGTGTCCTCAGGCCGATTTCCCTTAACCTTTCTTCGTAGGACGTTCCCCTTACCTCTGGGACTAGTCTAGTTGCAAACTTTTGCACTTCCTCTAATTTCTTGACATGTTTGACCAGGTGTGGGTTCTAAACTGGTGCTGTATACTCCAATATGGGCCTGATGTACACGGTGTACAGAGTCTTGAACGATTCCTTACTCAGGTGTCGGAACGCTATTCTTAGGTTTGCCAGGCGCCCAAATCCTGTACTCTGTCTGCGGTCTTCTTTGCCTTTCCCCAATCTTCATGACTTTGCACTTGGGGGAGTTAAACTCCAAGAGCCAGTTGCTGGACCAGGCTTGCAGCCTGTCCGGGTCCCTTTGTAATCTTGCCTGGTCTTCATCAGATTGAATTGTCCTCATTAGCTTCACATCGTCTGCAAACAGGGACATTTCTGAGTCTATCCCTTCCGGCATGCCATTCACATATACCAGAAACAGCATTGGTCCTAGGACTGACCCTTGTGGAACCCCACTCGTCACAGGAGCCCACTTTGACACCTCGACACGAACCATGACTTGTTCTTGCCTTCCTGTCAGGTATTCTCTGATCCATTGCAATGCCTTTCCTGCTATAACTGCCTGATCCTCCAGCTTTTCACAAATCTTTTGTGTGGAACTGTGTCGAAAGCATTCTTGCGGTCCAAGAAAATGCAATATACCCACCCCTCTCTCTTGTCTTACTTCCGTCACCTTGTCGTAAAACTCCAGTAGGTTTGTGACACAGGATTTTCCTTCCGTGAAACTGTGCCTGTTGTCGTGTATAAGCTCATTCCTTTCTAGGTGTTCCAGCACTCTTCTCCTGATAATCTTCTCCATGACTTTGCATACTATGCATGTCAATGACACTGGTCTGTAATTTAATGCTGGGTGTCCGTCTTCTTTCCTAAAAATTGGGACTACATTTGTGTGTGTGTGTATGTATTCACCTATTTGACTCACCTATTTGTGGTTGCAGGGGTCGAGTCATAGCTCCTGGCCCCGCCTCTACGCTGATTGCTACTAGGTCCTCTCTCTCCCTGCCCCATGAGCTTTATCATACCTCGCCTTAAAACTATGTATGGTTCCCGCCTCCACTACGTCACTTTCTAGGCTATTCCACGGCCTGACTACTCTATGACTGAAGAAATACTTCCTAACATCCCTTTGATTCATCTGAGTCTTCAACTTCCAATTGTGACCTCTTGTGTCTGTGTCCCATCTCTGGAACATCCCGTCTTTGTCCACCTTGTCTATTCCGCGCAGTATTTTATATGTCGTTATCATGTCTCCCCTGACCCTCCTGTCCTCCAGTGTCGTGTGTGTGTGTGTGTGTGTGTGTGTGTGTGTGTGTGTGTGTGTGTGTGTGTGTGTGTGAGGGGGAAAATAAGCCCAAAAGAAATTAATTAAGGAATAAGTGAATAAAAAAATAAAGCTAAAAGTAATAAAATACATTATATAGAGACTAGAAGGGGGTGAATAATAAAGATACACGAGACTATGGAAGAGGTAAATAATAAGGTGAAAAAGAGGAACCAGATAAAAAAACCACAAGAGAAGAGTAGAGGGAAAATAAACTAATGGAGTAAAATGGAGAAAAATATCAAATAAAGTTTAGAAAAAAATGCCAGCGTTACTAAAAAAAGAAATAATTGTAAGAAAAATCTTTGATTCGAACAGTGGTAAAAAAAAAAGAAATCAGTTGCGCGAACAATGATAAAAATTGATAATGGAACAGATGTGTATAAAAATTAATGGTAAGAGAGAAACACCTTAATGGTATCAAGCTGTGCTTATTGTTAATAGTTATATAATATTAATGTGACTTAAGCATCAGCTGTTCTCTGTCTCGGTTATTTTATTTCTTTGTTGTGAATATAATTATGTAGATAGGACTTAATCATCTTCTCAGTCGATAGTATACGGGCTTACTTTTTTTTGTGAATCCCTCAGAGATTATTTTTAGAGCGAACAATCTTGCAAAAGTATGCATAATTATCAGCATATTGATGAAAATTCAGTGATTGAATTTTGACCGAATCGTTGATAATTGTGTAACGAAGTACTATGTACATTAATAAAAAATGTCTTTCCTGCTGACCATGATAATAGTTTTGTTATAGAGCTGGCGTTGTGAGCCCCGAGAGTGGTAATCAGTAAGACGCAGAGCAACTTTAAGAAGGAAGGCTGTTGGGCAAACATTATTCTTTCTTTAATGTTGTAACGAGTGGCTGTGTTTGCTCGTCCCGGGGCAGCCTGCCTCAGGTTTCATAAGGTTTAGTTTAGCTTCCTCATAGTTCAGTTTGTTGCCAGTGATAGCACACCTTGAAGTTTATCTTAGGTCGTTGTCAGTGTTAGCACACCTTGAAGCTTGTCTTAGGTCGTTGTCAGTGATAGCACACCTTGAAGCTTGTCTTAGGTCGTTGACAGTGATAGCACACCTTGAAGCTTGTCATAGGTCGTTGTCAGTGTTAGCACACCTTGAAGCTTGTCATAGGTCGTTGTCAGTGTTAGCACACCTTGAAGCTTGTCTTAGGTCGTTGTCAGTGATAGCACACCTCGAAGCTAACAAGTTTTAGGTCGTTGTCAGTGGTAGCACACCTTGAAGCTTGTCCTAGGTCGTTGTCAGTGACAGCACACCTCGAAGCTAACATGTTTTAGGTCGTTGTCAGTGGTAGCACACCTTGAAGCTTGTCTTAGGTCGTTGTCAATGATAGCATACCTCAAAGTTTGTCATAAGTCGTTATCAGTGATAGCACACCTTGAAGCTAACATGTTTTAGGTCGTTGTCAGTGATAGTACACCTTGAAGCTTGCCTTAGGTCGTTGTCAGTGATAGCACACCCCGAACCCTGTCATAGGTCGTGCCTGTGATAGCACACCTCCTCCTCGATGCTTGTTGTTAAGCCTTGTTGCTGGTGCATTTGATCATGTGAGGGAGGCCAAGACGTTCTACACAACACTCGTCAGACACTGTAGTTCCTGATGTTTGCGGCGCGGCGGGCGTGTCGAAAAGCTTTTCCCCTTTCGGACGTTTTCTGAACAAATATTTGAACTTGCGCAGCGTTTAGAATCTCAGACCATAGTCTTGTCTCCCCGTCCAGAAGCCTTTCTTTCTTCTCACACAGAAAGAACTGTGAAAAAAAAGAGACGGTAGGTATAATCTCAGATATTTTCCTCTTGGCTCGCGCATGCGCACGCACACCCTTTCATTTCTATAGTGTCCTCAGCGTACATAAGGAACGTTTACTCTACAACGAATTAAGCCACCAGAGTGTATAATGTGTTTACCCAACCTCCGTTACCCTCCCCGTTTATGTAATTTGCTTATTACGTCAGTTTAGGTTAATTAAAGTTAAACTAACCTAACTAACCCAACTTAAATTTATTAGGCAGAGAGATTTGGCGGACTGTCTCGCGGTGTAGATCCTTCAGGAGTAGATTGACGTAAACTCGTTATAAAACAAACTGTATTATCAAGACAGGTTATCACAGAGGCATATATGCAGCATCACGCAGTGCTGCTAAGTGCAGCATCACGCGGTACTGCATAATGCAGCTTCACGCAGTGCTGCAAAGTGCAGCATCACGCAGTGCTGCATAGTGCAGCATCACTCAGTGCTGCAAAGTGCAGCATCACGCAGTGCTGCAAAGTGCAGCATCACGCAGTGCTGCAAAGTGCAGCATCACGCAGTGTTGCAAAGTGCAGCATCACTCAGTGCTGCAAAGTGCAGCATCACGCAGTGCTGCAAAGTGCAGCATCACGCAGTGTTGCATAGTGCAGCATCACGCAGTGTTGCAAAGTGCAGCATCACTCAGTGCTGCAAAGTGCAGCATCACTCAGTGCTGCAAAGTGCAGCATCACGCAGTGCTGCAAAGTGCAGCATCACGCAGTGTTGCAAAGTGCAGCATCATTCAGTGCTGCAAAGTGCAGCATCACGCAGTGCTGCAAAGTGCAGCATCACGCAGTGTTGCATAGTGCAGCATCACGCAGTGTTGCAAAGTGCAGCATCACGCAGTGCTGCATAGTGCAGCATCACGCAGTGTTGCATAGTGCAGCATCACGCAGTGTTGCATAGTGCAGCATCACGCAGTGTTGCAAAGTGCAGCATCACACAGAGTTGCATAGTGCAGCATCACGCAGTGTTGCAAAGTGCAGCATCACGCAGTGCTGCATAGTGCAGCATCACGCTGTGTTGCATAGTGCAGCATCACGCAGTGTTGCATAGTGCAGCATCACGCAGTGCTGCAAAGTGCAGCATCACGCAGTGTTGCAAAGTGCAGCATCACGCAGTGTTGCATATTGCAGCATCACGCAGTGTTGCATAGTGCAGCATCACGCAGTGCTGCAAAGTGCAGCATCACGCAGTGCTGCAAAGTGCAGTATCACGCAGTGCTGCAAAGTGCAGCATCATGCAGTGTTGCAAAGTGCAGCATCACGCAGTGTTCCAAAGTGCAACATCACTCAGTGCTGCAAAGTGCAGCATCACGCAGTGTTGCAAAGTGCAGCACCACGCAGTGCTGCAAAGTGCAGCATCACGCAGTGTTGCATAGTGCAGCATCACGCAGTGTTGCATAGTGCAGCATCACGCAGTGCTGCAAAGTGCAGCATCACGCAGTGCTGCAAAGTGCAGTATCACGCAGTGCTGCAAAGTGCAGCATCACGCAGTGTTGCAAAGTGCAGCATCACGCAGTGTTGCAAAGTGCAGCATCACGCAGTGTTCCAAAGTGCAGTATCACTCAGTGCTGCAAAGTGCAGCATCACGCAGTGTTGCAAAGTGCAGCATCACGCAGTGCTGCAAAGTGCAGCATCACGCAGTGTTGCATAGTGCAGCATCACGCAGTGTTGCATAGTGCAGCATCACGCAGTGTTGCATAGTGCAGCATCACGCAGTGCTGCAAAGTGCAGCATCACGCAGTGTTGCATAGTGCAGCATCACGCAGTGTTGCATAGTGCAGCATCACGCAGTGTTGCATAGTGCAGCATCACGCAGTGTTGCAAAGTGCAGCTTCACGCAGTGCTGCAAAGTGCAGCATCACGCAGTGTTGCAAAGTGCAGCATCACTCAGTGCTGCGAAGTGCAGCATCACGCAGTGTTGCAAAGTGCAGCATCACGCAGTGCTGCAAAGTGCAGCATCACGCAGTGTTGCATAGTGCAGCATCACGCAGTGTTGCATAGTGCAGCATCACGCAGTGTTGCATAGTGCAGCATCACGCAGTGTTGCAAAGTGCAGCTTCACGCAGTGCTGCAAAGTGCAGCTTCACGCAGTGCTGCAAAGTGCAGCTTCACGCAGTGCTTCATAGAGCAGCATCACGCAGTGCTGCAAAGTGCAGCATCACGCAGTGCTTCATAGAGCAGGATCACGCGGTACTGCATAGTGCAGCATCACGCAGTGTTGCATAGTGCAGCATCACGCAGTGCTGCATAGTGCAGCATCACTCAGTGCTGCATAGTGCAGCATCAGGCAATTGCTGCATAGTGCAGCATCACGCAGTGCTGCATAGTGTAGCATCACGCAATGCTGCATAGTGTAGCATCACGCAGTGCTGTGTGGTGCAGCATCACGGAGTGCTGCATAGTACAACATCACGCAATGGTGCATGGTGCAACATCACGCAGTGCTACATGGTGCAGTATCACGCAGTGCTGCATAGTGCAACATCACGCAGTGCTGCATGATGCATCACGCAGCACTGCATAGTGCCGTATCACACCAGATTGTATATCAAGGTTGATAATCTTGGGACTAAGGCAGGTATCTCAAGGAGAAGGGTACCTTGGTGATGGTGAAGGACGCTAGATCGAAAGAACTGGGGCTACCTTTCCTTTCAGGCTTGACTGCCTTCTCTCTGTCTGTCTGTCTGTCTGTCTGTCTGTCTCTCTCTCTCTCTGTCTCTCTCTCTGTCTCTCTCTCTCTCTGTCTCTCTCTCTCTCTGTCTCTCTCTCTCTCTGTCTCTCTCTCTCTCTCTCTCTCTCTCTCTCTCTCTCTCTCTCTCTCTCTGTGTCTTGTCTCTCTCTCTCTCTCTCTCTCTCTCTCTCTCTCTCTCTCTCTCTCTCTCTCTCTCTCTCTCTCTCTCTCTCTCTCTCTCTCTCTCTCTCTGTCTGTCTGTCTGTCTCTCTCTCTCTCTCTCTCTCTCTCTCTCTCTCTCTCTCTCTCTCTCTCTCTCTCTCTCTCTCTCTCTCTCTCTCTCTCTCTCTCTCTCGTTATAACAGTGTCAGACATGAATATAAATGCTTGGAAGGCTCGTAGCCCTAACATAAGATAAGGCACTATATTTGTCATTAGCAATGATCTAAAGTGTAGTAAACAGTGTCAGCCCGAGAGCAGAAAACTTAACGCTACAGTGCTACCTCCCACTGCTAAAAATGTCACACATAACACCAAAAATATATTGCACTTTATAGTGCAAATGTCAGACCTTGTCATGGTAGTAGACGTATGAGTAGTGATGGTAATATAAGGAAGCAGTAGCATGCGTAGTAGTGGTGGTAGTAGTATAAGTAGTGGTAGTATAAATATTAGTTGTAGTATCAATAGGAGTAGTAAAGTAGGATCTCTACTGCCACCTTTTTACTTAATAAGGATATATACACCGAGATGTGTGTATCTCTTAATGTATATATATAGACTTTAATCCCTATTTTAGGGATTAAAATATTCTTGACTGGGGTTGCTCAGCTTACATGAAGCCTTAACGACTCACGTGTAGTCGACAGCTTTTAAACCCAATTAACCAACCGACTAACGTCTCCCAACATACAGGAGAATCTTTCAATACATCATGGTAACCTTCACCCACATTTTCAGCCACCAGTGTAGTTAGAGGAAGTGGAGGTAGGCAAGAGAGCCTTCTGTCCTATTATCCTAACATACCCTATCAATGTATAAATTATGTGCTTATGTGACGTTTGGAAACGTTGATCAGGCAATTTTTTTTGCTCACCATTAGCCTTGTCAATCCAGTGGATTGAATACGCTTCCATTGAGTGAGACATATCGTCATAGCCCCTGTGGTTAATGTATTCATTTGGAGGTATTACATTCCCTTTATAACTCACCTGTCTAAACAGAAGTTCGGATATCTAAGAGTATAGCTAAAACTCTCTCTCTCTCTCTCTCTCTCTCTCTCTCTCTCTCTCTCTCTCTCTCTCTCTCTCTCTCTCTCTCTCTCTCTCTCTCTCTCTCTCTCTCTCTATCTCTCTCTCTCTATCTATCTATCTATCTATCTATCTCAATTATACACATACGCATATACACACACACTGACTTTATAAGTGTTTAGACTCCATCTCAAGTGTCTTCATTTGACTATGTATTTATCTGCCACCATTGTGGACATGGAGAGAAATCGATGGCAAGTATTCAGTCGGGGCATTAAAGCAAGAAATTGAAGAGCTCACACACTACACAACAGAGAGCCTCAAGTGTGTCGCGATTGGTAAAATAACACAAAAATATGCGCGAGATACACAGACAAATTGACTCCATTAGTTCTATATTACCGAAGTCTACCCTTCAAACTGGAACGGTAAATACGGAGAAGAGTGAGTAAATACGTTTGGATGCCGTGGATGCCTATATTAACCACTACGTTTCATTCACACAGTAGTCTTTATCGAGGCGGTTACTTAATAAATCATGTGCGTATCCCCTTCGTTCAGAGTTGTACATGGTATGGTGATACCGACAAACTGTGGTAAAAGACGTTGCAGGACTTTTATTACTGCAAACGTTTTGCCACGAGTGGCTTCATCAGTGCATTAGGCTTGAAACGTGGCGAAACGTTTCCTTTAATAACTATCTTGAAAACACCACACGAGTGACTTCCCGCTTCGTCCAGTTCACGTTTATATATATATATATATATATATATATATATATATATATATATATATATATATATATATATATATATATATATATATATATATATATATATATATATATATATGTCGTGCCGAATAGGCAGAACTTGCGATCTTGGCTTAAATAGCAACGCTCATCTTGCCATACAGGACAAGCGAAAATTTGTATATGCAATAATTTCGCCAAAAATCATTCTGAACCTAACGAAAAAAATATATTTCACTGTGTTTGTTTAGTATTAAATTACTGTAAACAAATGTAAAATATATTTAGTTGGGTTAGGCTAAAATAAATTGTTCTTGTTATAATAAGGTTAGGTAAGTTTTCTAAGATTCTTTTAGAGCAAAATTAAAAATTTTTACCTTAACATTAATGAAAAAAATATATCTTTAAACGTATAAGAGAAAATTTTAGAAAGGACTTAATTTTAAATGAGTTCTTGCTAATTGACCAGTTTTACATATTCGGCACGACATATATATATATATATATATATATATATATATATATATATATATATATATATATATATATATATATATATATATATATATATATATATATATATATATATATATATATATATATATATATATATATATATATATATATATATATATATATATATATATATACATACATACATACATACATACATACATACATACATACGTACACTTATACACCTGTTCGTTAATGCAAATGCCTAGTCAGCCAGTCATGTGGCAGCACCTTAATTCCTAAAATCATACAGACATAGTTAAGAGGTTCAGTTGTTCACACCAAACATCAGAATGGGGAAGATTGGTGATCTGAGTGACTTTGACCGTGGAATGATTGTTGGTGCCGGACAGGTTGGTTTGATTATCTCATAAACTGCTGATTATTATTTTATTTTTTATTCCCCGGTACTCTCCCGGTCCGGGTGTTTTCCAGATAGTGGTGACCCGGCCTTGGCTCCCTGTCTTGGGAGTGTCTCGAGACCTATATCTCCTATGGGAGGAGGTACAAGTACCTCCTCATCTTCCGGGACCAATTGTCCCCAGGCCTAGCCCCATTCCCCGCCCTCACGGGGCTCGTAGGAAGAACCTAGGCCTCTGGTCTGCCATGTTCCCCGCCCCAAGGAGCCTCGTGGGAATAGCAGTCTTGTGAGCTGCAGGTGGTAGCAAGCTCAGGCTCAAGCGAACTGCAGATCTCCAGGGATTTTCACGTACAACAGTCTCTAGAGTTTACACATAATGGTCTGAAAAACAGAAAATATCCAGTGAGTGGCAGTTCTGTGGGCGAGAACGCCTTAGTAATAAGAGGTCATAGGAGAATGGCGAGATTAGTTAAATCTGACAGGAAGACGAAAGTAACTTAAATAACCACTCGTTAAAACAGTGGCATGCAGGAGGGGATTTCTGAATGCACAACAGGTCGAACCTTGAAGTGGGTGAGCTACAGCAGCAGAAGACCACACCAGGTTCGGCTTCTGTCGGCTAAGAACAAGAAACTGAGGCTACATTGGGCACAGGCTCACCAAAACTGGACAGTTGAATATTGGAAAAACATCGCCTGGTCTGACGAATCCCGATTTCTGCTGCTACATGCAGATGGTGGGTCAGAATTTGGCATAAACATGAATCCATGGATCCATCTTCCCTTGTGGCAACGGTTTAGGGTGATGGTAATAGTGTAATGATGAGGGGAATGTTTTCTTGGCACACATTAGGCCCTATAATACCAAATGAGCATTGTTTAAATGCCACAGCTTACCTGAGTATTGTTTTTGACTTGATCCCGTTAAAGTCACAGTCTACCCATCTTTCAATGGCTGCTTCCAGCAGGATAACGCGCTATCACGAAGCACAGTTGGTTGCAAGAAAAAGACAATGAGTTCATTGTACTCCAATGACCTCCACAATAACCAGATCTAAATCCAGTAGTGATGTGGTGAAACGGGAGATTTGCAGCGTGAATGAGCAGACGACAAATCTGCAGCAACTGCGTGATGTCAACATGGACCAAAATCTCTAAGGAATGTTCCCAGCACCTTGTTGATTCCATGCCACGAAGAATTCAGGCTGTTCTGGGGGTAATGAGAGGCTCTACCCAGTACTAGAAGAGTGTACCTAAATAAGTGACCACCGAGTGTATGTATAAACACATACACACTGAGAAATATACATCTCTTATGTGCATATCCATTGATGCACACTATGTATAGGTTCTGGTGATGATAACGATAATGATGATAGCTTGATTACTTTGCGTAGGAGAGGCAGGAGGGGTGTGACCTCCCTCCATCCTTTCCCTTTCCTTCCTCCATTACCCCCTCCTTTCCCTCCTCCCCTACCTTCCTTTCCCTCCTCCCTTTCCCTTCCCTCCTTCCTTTTCCCTCCCTCCTTTTTCTTCCTTCCCTCCCTCCTTCCTTTTCCCTCCCTCCTTTTCCTTCCTTCCCCTCCTCACAAGCTTTTAATATTTCTGGACCCTTGCCTGCATCTCATTGTTCTCAGCACAGTTATGAAAGGAAAGATAACCAAATGTACCAGTGAGAGAATTACCTTGCAAATGTAGCCAGGTCGTCCAGGCAAGGATATTAAGGTTAGGCTTGTTTCCTTAAATGTCTAACGACTTCCAGGGTCGTCAAGGCTAACAGAGTAAACTCTCGGTCCGTATACACTGAAAAGCAATCTCTGTGTATATTGCCAGGTTTACTGACTATCGACTATAAAAGGGTCATTAAGACAAATAGATCCGTGGTGCATATGTATAGACATACCGGCCTGTTAGTGTATATGCAGAGAGAGAGATACACATCTCTGTGTATACACTCTTTAGTGTATAGACACTGGGAAAAACATACCTTGCGATTTATTTACGTTAAGAGATCAGGTATACAATACGCCTCATTGTATATACACAAATACTTCTCGCTGTATATACACTGAGAAATGCACACCTACATGTATTTACGTTGACAAATAAGGTATGAACCTCACTACATATACACGATGAGAGGCACACCTAGATGTATTGACACTGATGTTACAAACCTTTCGGTATATATACAATGGCATACAAAATTTTCCTGTTCTACGTGGAATATCTTACGTAATCCAAAACCTAACATGCATATGCATCTTCCTATTGTAAAGCAAGAGGACAATATATATATATATATATATATATATATATATATATATATATATATATATATATATATATATATATATATATATATATATATATATATATATATAAATATATATAAGACTACCACATTAAAAATAGAAAATAAAACCTGAGCGCTTTTATTGGTTTGTTTTATTTATTTCTGTGTTGTTAACGTAAGTGCACAGGTGAAAGCAGCCTTAATTAATGACTTTTAGTGTAGTCGATAAGCTTCAATCCCTTTCAACAGTAGGAATATTACACGGTAACCCATTCAAGAATAGGAATAGTTGTAGTCGCTATCTTAGTCTGGCCTTCAAGGAGATGGGGGCGGGGGATGGGAAGGCGCTGGTGCTGGTGAAGGAATCTTGATAAAAGGAATTGAAACCACTCTTCTTTTCCTTGGATCAAATCTGATCTTCAAATTCGCACGGCTTTAGTTCTTCCCCGTGAATATACCGTAATAATAATGATAATAATAATAATAATAATAATAATAATAATAATAATAATAATGTCGGCTCTTGGAAAATGCTATAATTATCAAAGATACTCTGGAACAAAATTTTTATTGCTTAACGACATTATAATGTGGTAATTCTAGGAGAGGAGATTTTTAATGTTACCCGAATTGACTGGAATGCTTTGACTAGAATATTATTAGAGTTTTCAACCGCCTTCTAGAAGTACTTAAGGTTTGCTTTTTAAAGGAGCCCTGACCCAGCCAGAGGGAATAACTAGCTAGACCACCTAGTTTTGGCAAACTAGAAGACCCTAGTAAGCAATATAGAAATTGCTGTCTCCAATGTAGTCATCATCCCTGTAATCGACTGATAAAGCCTGCTGTGCAGGCAACAAGTTTCGTTAATAAAGGTAACTAAATGTTACAAACGTGACTTACTCACCAATTTGTGGTAGTAAAGACACTACTGGTAGCAGCGTATCCTTTTGCTACCGGAATAAAAGCTTCTCTGCTTCCAGCGTCTTTATTCCAACACTTGTCTCTTGCCATTGTGTACCGCCTCAGCTTGTCAGTATTGCAGACCATTTTAATATGATCACTGAAGAACTTGGCGCATGTAATCGAGTGTTGTTGGTGAAGGTTATGGTGATGTACGCGCACCAGTGTTCACCTAGGCTGGAGCAACGTGCGAAACGATGCTATTATCACTTGAGATGGCTTACCGTGCCGCGGGTATGACTTTCCAATACATGCGAGCATCTCACTAGCAGGCGATGTGAAACCAATGTTCACCAGTGGGGGAAAAAAGTCCGGCTATTCCAATATATGCTTATTTTTACTGAAAGGTTTTTGATATTAGAAAAGTCGTATCAAATAAATGAAAATAAAAAATCTACCATAGTCAGATTGATAGCTATAATTACATGAAATAGGTTGGATAAAGAGGAACGATAATAGTTATCAGGCCAGCTTGCAAATTGCCAGGTTGATAATGCTTCGATGCTAAATCGATGATGGCGGTGTAAGCCGCCGGGTAGTGAGAGAAACATTGTGTCAAGAATGCTTGACAAAGTCCGGGCCTTGAGAAAGACAAGATGCGGTTTATGGCATGTTATTGACAAGACGTTTCGCCCACGTGGGATATTTTAACATATATATTTGTCTCTTTTGAGTATGTATATATGCTAACAGTTTACTTAATTCCTGTTACAGGAGTTAAAATGTTTTTAACTGTTGGTGAATACATGCAGTCTTAATAACCCTCGTGTAGTCGATACGCGTTAAACCTCATTATTAAGTAGCTTCTTTGAAGGAGGGGGGGGGGGAGAGGAGTAATCCCACCTTTGATAATTAAAGCAGCATGTGCTTCCCATCTCATTATCGTCGGAGAGACATTTTTATCTCCACATTTCCCTCCTGCTGGTTGTAGTGTTCCCCAACAGTAGCAACTGTGCTGGTGGCACAACTCATTACTACCTGCAAAGTCTCCTAGAAATACAATGTAGGAGAAATCATTGTAGGAGGTACCTGAATCAGTGAGACACATGCCAATACCTGATGATTTCCTCATCTTCTGTTATCTTTGTATATCATTTATGCATTGAATTGAAAAAGGAAAAGCCACGTGTTGGTAAAACGTCTTCAAATAAAGATACCCAGGTGTTGCACATGTATGTAATTCCTCACATGAATATCTTTATAGATACCTGTGTTTCATTCAACTACTTCTCGGTTTTGTGCAGCATAATAAGAAGTGTCTTCATGGCGGTGAAGGGTTCTTGAACTAAAGAACTGGAACTATCTTGTCTTTCCTTGGACGCTGATTACCTCCTAGGTGCTGTTTCACCCTCTACGTACTTCGGGTATGCCAAAGTTTTCCTTCTTTTACTGTTGACAGCAGTATCACAGAATGCTGAATTTATAACATTGCATAGGTGTTCATTTACCTAACTTGATGGTCGGTATAGTTATACCTGTCATGCTTTCACCACGGGATACCTTAGTTAAATTTATTAATTTTTTTAATTAATTATTAAAACAGTTAATCTCCCATTAAAGTAAATCCCAGTATTTGGAGCACCAGCTCAATCACGTATTTAATTTATACAACTGCCATTTAATACAAGCATTATTGATTCAAGGCCGCATTTATTTGAAAAATATTTGGCATCTATGACTTTTCTACATGGTTGTTTTAGCATAGTATTAAACTGATGCAACGGAACATATCTGAAGGATAAACTATGTAAGAGTAGCTGCTATATTTGGCTCTCTGGGAGATGGTACAGACCATTACAATACTAAGATAATATTATAATTGGGAATTGGGACTGTAATAAGCTTCAGGGTAATGAAACAACGGTAGACAGTAGTGAAGGAACACTATACCAGACAGGCAGTAATGAGAGAAGAATATACCAGACAGGCAGTAATGAGGGAACAATATACCAGACAGGCAGTAATGAGGGAACAATATACCAGACAGGCAGTAATGAGGGAACAATATACCAGACAGGCAGTAATGAGGGAACAATATACCAGACAGGCAGTAATGAGGGAACAATATACCAGACAGGCAGTAGTGAAGGAACTGTAGTAGAGCTGTTGTTCGTAAAATACTGTAACTACAGTAGAGCTGTGTTGTTTGTAAAGCATTATAACTACAGTAGAGCTGTAAGTGTGTTGTTTGTGTAACACTGTAACTGCAGTGGAGCTGTGAATGTGTTGTCTGTAACTATAACTGCAGTAGAGTTGTGAGTGTGTCGTCTGTATAACACTATAACTGCAGTAGAGCTGTGAGTGTGTTGCCTAAAAAATAGATTTCCGTGCAATTTCCGTCCTGTAAATATTAGGAGGAAGTCACTTATACGCTTTACTGGGGCAATGTATTGTTTGTTTCCATGTATTGTTTGTTATAGTGTATTGTGTGTCATGATGTATTGTGTGTCATGTTGTATTGTGTGCCATGATGTATTGTATGTTACGGTATATTGTGTTATGATGTGTAAAGGTGTTATGATATATCGTGTGATACAGTGTAATGTGTTATGATATATCGTGTGATACAGTGTAATTTGTTATAATATATCGTGTGATACAGTGTAATGTGTGTTATGATGTGTTACGGTGCATTGTGTGTTATGGTGTATTGTGTGTTACGGTATATTGCGTTACGGGGTATTGTATGTTATGAGGTATTGCATTATGTATTTTTTATGATGTATTGTGTTACGATATCTAGTACTTTAAACATTATGTAGTTACTCGTTATTGTCTCTGTAATTGTTATGTGAGATAAGAGAATCAAGACTACATAGTATGCAACAGTGATGTATAATATGGAATAACAAATTGACCGTAATGAATATTCGTTTAATTTTAGGTTAGATCTGCTTATTGTTTGAGTTTTTTTGTATAATTCTGTTTATTGAAGACTTTAAAGCGTTCCGTGTTTTTTTTTTTTATCCCGTATTCTTATTTTAAGATGGAAGAAAGGGTGTAATGCTGTGTAGGAAGGTAAAAGTTGCAGATCAATGTTTCATAACTTTATAAAGGTCTACACAGAGCGAAACGTTGTCCCAATTAAAACTTGTTCTCCAGCGTGTCTCTTTGTTTTTATTATCATAAAATGTAAATGTAATACGTATTAGAGTTTATCTTTCACGAAGATGTACAATTAATCTGCAATTTGATGGCACAAACGAGCCCACTTGAGGTAAAAAATCGATCCTTAACTATATTTTCTGACAAAACGAACTTACTTGAAGTAAATCAGAGATCCTTACCCATATTTTCTAATGTTTAGATTGGGAATAAAATTTATTTTGTTTTTTTTCTGACATTGTGTAAGTATACAGTAGTTGGATGTTTTTTCGAATCAGCGTCATTGATTAATCTTAATGTGAAACATCATGATGAAATGCGATCATGTTTTAGTTTATTGTATGTTTAAAGGTAATACTAGTGTTTTTTGGTTTAACGAAATCGTAATAACACGGAACGGATGGGGTTGAACCCCATGGCACTGGCCTGAAGTTTTAAAACTCATTCGCCATGGCTTCAAACCCCACCCCTTCATTGGTTTGTTAATACTGCATGTGTTTATTGCAAGATAAATCGTTTACATTTATGGTGGTGATGGGTTTATGTTGAAGATATTGTTAGGCAGGGACTGATGAAACACGTGGTATTGCTGTCTGGCTGTGTTGACACATAACACCTCACAAGTTATTGATGACTGTAACGAGGTTCACGGTTCTTATCTGAATTAAGTCTTCTTCATCTACTCTTTCGTATCTGTGTTAAGATTTTAGCTGTGGTTATCATGTCTTCTTTTTTCATTCTCTCAGTCAGTGTGTGTGTGTCTTGCACACAACAAAAGTTATTCAAAGTTGGACAAATTATGAAGATGGTAAAAATCTGTGTATCGTCTGCTATTTTGCAACATTTCATGAAAAGTTATCCTAATAAACATGGTTTTTAATGTAGCCAGCAGTTCTTTTGTTGCCCTGCTTTGTTTTCAATGCTGTTTTAATTATAAAGTGCATTTACAGTGTTTGTGAAATTGGAATAAGATGAGAGATTATGCAAAGAGGAAATGTGTCGTATCAGAACAAAATGTTGAGGAATTCACAGTGATAATCCAAGCGCTATATGACTTACGGGTTTAGCTCTTATTCATAAATAATATAACACTTCATTAACAAACAAAACATACCCATCGTTCGAAGGTTCGCAGTTACATGATCAATTATTGTTTTTTAAACAATGAATGAATATCTGAACGAAGCTCGTGAAAATGTGAAGACTTTAGTTTCTGAATCTGATGCTCGGGGAAACAGTACTTGACAGTGTTTATGAAACTTGAACGAGGTATTGGAAAGAGATTGTCAGTGTTTTGCTCGTGTAGACATCAGAACCAAGGCACGGCAGGCAGTGTTTGAATGTATTGTATATCAACGCTGGCAACAAATTTCAAAACTGTAGCCGTATACCCAAGAACAATGTAGCTATTGAAAATGTATGTATGTGTATAAGGAAAGTAATGTTTGTATAGACTCGTGTGGTTATTATGACAAGCGGAAAAAGTGAGCATCTCTAACAGAGTGAAGGCGTCCCAGTATGAACCTAGGGCGTCTAACTCCCTTGTACTCGCTGGCTGAGGATAGGGAAGAGACGGTGTATATGTTGGACGAGGAGCCACCAGACGAACAAGGTACTGCACATCTTTGACATTTATAATGCTGTAACAGTAGAGGATATGGTAATACTGACGAGTTGTATATTATCAAGATACAAAAGCAGTAATTGCAAACTTTATTAAACGGATCGCCAATACACATTCTTTCTCAGGTAATTATTGATTTCATCCAGAAAAAGACTGATGTAGAGGCGAAACGTCTTTATAAATTTTAAATTGTTGCTTTTGCATCTTCATCTAAAAGTTACACTGCCTTATAATATACATAAGTATTTATAATTTAAAATATCCCTCACTTAATCATCCTCTATTATAAATTTTGAAATGTTGGGAGACGTGACGATTTGTGTAGGATTCACCACATATAAGATTTTGATATAAATATTGTTTTTTTATGTTTTTCATTATCGGGTTTCAAATATTTGCTCTGCGGTGTAAATTAATTGTGGTTATAGGTTATAGCCCATATTACAGGCACCTTCTCTTCACTGCAGCTTATCCATATATGGATTTGTACATTTCCACCTAGAATGTATGTTTAAGTAATCATCAAGAGTATCTGCAACCATATCTTGAATATCAACTTTAGAGGACTGCTTGCAGTTTTTTATGATATTTTTTATATTTTAGATATTAAAAAAAAATATGCTTACTGGGAATTAATAATATCAATGCATGATAGCAATCAGAAAATTTCAAGCTGTATTAGTATTCTGGATTTTTTTTAATGAAGTTTTAATGGTCTTGGGGCTAAATAGAAAGGACAGAAGACTTTTAACAATGTTCATTAACTTTAGGAATTATGAATATACTCACTTCTCAGCGTTAATTCTGCACATAGATTTGTAGAGTAGCAGAGCCATTAGCTTTCCTGACTATATCACATTTACCTTTGTCTGTCTATCTCTACACACACACACACACACACACACACACACACACACACACACACACACACACACACACACACACACATTTCTTTACCAAGATCTCTGACCGCACCAGAACAACAACACTTGTCACATATATTCTGTGCGCTCCCATTGTTGACTTTGCACCGGGATTTCCTTCCCGAGTTTAATAAAAGTTTTCTTAGCTCCTCCATCCTTTAGAAGCCTCGCTTTCTATTTTTCCTGTGTAACACAACTCTAAAATTACGTGTAAAAGCTTCCTTTCTTTAAATAATGCAGACAGATAAAACTAGGTAAAGTTGTATAAAATTCCTTCAATTGTTGTTGTAGTAGTAGTGATGGTTGTAGTGGTTGTAGTAGTTTTAGTAGTAATTTTAGTAGTAGTAGTTTTAGTAGCAGCAGTAGTAGTAATAATGGTAGCAGACATGATATATGAACCGAGAGGTATATATCTTTGTATGTAGTTTTAGTAGTAATTTTAGTAGTAGTAGTTTTAGTAGCAGCAGTAGTAGTAATAATGGTAGCAGACATGATATATGAACCGAGAGGTATATATCTTTTTATGTAGTTCCATAAATTGCTTAAAAAAACGAAAAGCTGATAAATGAGACACTTGTACAACATTTAGGTATCTTTATTCTGGAAACTTTTCGCCATCAAGTGGCTTCTTCAGACCAATACGGAGAAGAACTGGAGCCTGGAGTCGATGTGTTCGGTCCATAAATCGTGATGGACTGATTACCTCGAACTACTCATCTTCCGCCGTTCTTTGCTTTGTTGGACTAAAGAAATCACTGGCTGGCGAAACGTTTCCGGAATAAAGATACCCAAATGTTTACCTGGAGAGGGTTTCGGGGGTCAACGCCCCCGCGGCTCGGTCAGACACCAGGCCTCATTGTGGATCAGGGTCTGATCAACCAGGTTGTGACTGCTGGCCGCACGCAAGCTGACGTACGAACCACAGCCCGGTTGGTCAGGTACTGACTTTAGGTACCTGTCCAGTGCCTTAAAGGCATCCAGGGGTCTATTGGAAATCCCTCTTGTGTATGCTGGGAGGCAATTGAACAGTTGGGCCCCGGACACGTATTGTGTTCTCTCAATGTACTCGTGGCGCCCCTGCTTTTCATCGGGGGAATGTTGCATCTCCTGCCGAGTCTTTTGCTTTCATAGCGAGTGATTTTCGTGTGCAGGTTTGGTACCTATCCCTCCAGGACCTTCCAAGTATGCATTATCATGTATCTCTCTCGCCTGCGTTCCAGTGAATACAGATCAAGAAGCTTCAACCGTTCCCAGTAACTTAGGTGTTGCACAAGTTTGTCATTTCTCTTTGTATATATGTTGAAAGTTTACTTTAATCCCTACTTTAGGGATTAAAATTGTTCTTGTCAGGTGGTGTACAGGTGATGTACAGCCTTTATGATCCTCGTGTATTCGATAGACTTTTAAGCCCCTTTAACCAACGACCAGTAGTAGTAATAATAATAGTAGTAGTGGTAGTAGTCTAGTAGTAGTTGTAATATAGTAGTAATAATATAGTAGTTGTGTAGTACTATTAATTTTTGTTGCCAGGAGAAATATCAAAATTTCTTCCTGGTAGAAGCTGTCATACGACTTGCCCAACGGAACTTCTGGTACACAGATAACCGTGCGGCTCATAGGAGACTGAAACTTACGACATTTCGGTCCGACTTGGACCATTAACAAGACATTAACTTAGACCATTAACTAATTTCAGTCTCCTGTGTGCGGGCTGTATGTGAATTGTTCCAGTCACGATATTATGCCTTTTTATTCTCCGGAATTTTTGGTCATTTGACTGAGGCCTTCCACTGGCCTGCTAGTCTACTCCGTGAAAAAAATTACGAGAACTACCTTTTTAAGTTGTTCTGTTAGATTACCGTGTGACCATACCAGAGCCCGGTGGCCTGGTGGCTAAAGCTCCCGCTTCACACACGGAGGGCCCGGGTTCGATTCCCGGCGGGTGGAAACATTTCGACACGTTTCCTTACACCTGTTGTCCTGTTCACCTAGCAGCAAATTGGTACCTGGGTGTTAGTCGACTGGTGTGGGTCGCATCTTGGGGGACAAGATTAAGGACCCCAATGGAAATAAGTTAGACAGTCCTCGATGACGCACTGACTTTCTTGGGTTATCCTGGGTGGCTAACCCTCCGGGGTTAAAAATCCGAACGAAATCTTATCTTAACTGAATAAGGTAGAAATCTCACGATAACACTGGCAGAGGATCTTTTTTTTCATAGTCTGGTTTTTCAGTAATGCATTTAGAAATTTTGTCGCAATATACAACACACGTACCAGAGGTTTTATTCTATTTAGGGCGAAACATGTTCTCTTAGGAAAGCCTGGGTTTGCTATGTGTTATCAATGCCTATTCTTTCAGCTGCTCGCAATTCACCCTTTTCAAGTGTGAAATTATTGAAGAATAAAATATATGAGATCAAGAAGTGAATATTAATCAATAAAAGTAAATATAAATCAAGACGGGAATGTAAATCGAGAAGTGGATATAAGCTACAAAGAAATGGATATCAATTATGAAGTATTGAATATAAATGTTCAAAAAATTAAAACATGATAAACGAACGTAAATGGCAAGTGAATATAAATGATCAATAAGAGAATATACATCGACTAATAATGAACAGAAAGTGTATATAAATGATAGTGAAGATAAATCAAAGAATAAATACAGATTATCAAGTAGTATAAATTTTCAAAAAGTAAAAAAAAAATTAGTAATTGAATATATACGATCAAGAAGTAACTACAAATGAACAAGGAAATGTAAAGGATCAAGAAAATATAAATTTAGGTTATTCATAAAGTGGTGCGGACGAGATCTAAGCTGCAGCAATACTAAGCTTAACCACCTTAGATAGTCTGCAGCAACACCCTAACTACCTCAGATATACTACAGCAACACCCTAACTACCTCAGATATACTGCAGCAACACCCTAACCACTTCAGATAGGCTGCACCAACACCTTAACCACCTCAGATAGGCTGCACCAACACCTTAACCACCTCAGATAGGCTGCACCAACACCTTAACCACCTCAGATAGGCTGCACCAACACCTTAACCACCTCAGACAGGCTCCACCAACACCTTAACCACCTCAGACAGGCTGCACCAACACCTTAACCGCCTCAGACAGGCTGCACCAACACCTTAACCGCCTCAGACAGGCTGCACCAACACCTTAACCGCCTCAGACAGGCTGCACTGTCAGTGGAACGCTTTCCAACTGAACAAAAGAAATTAATGGAAAAATAAATAAATAAAGAAATAACTTAGGAAAAATGAGAATAATGATTTTTGAGAATTTTACTTAAAATTTAAATATAATAAAAAAAATGGCCTTCAGTTCTTTTAGTTGGGCAGGAGTAGGTATGGCCCTGGATAGTTCCTCTGATGTTATTTATGTAGGTTATCCTGGGCAGATGGTAATAATCCGATGTTCTGGAATCTCCTACCACTTGGATGGAGCACAAGTAGAATAGGTAAGGGCCGGTAGTAGTAGAATAATGTTAATAAGTATTATTAACACATGTCTTGCTCCTTTATCTGGCGTCTATCCTGGAAGACCACGCCAGGAACAGAGCTGGTAATAAGAAAAAATAAACTGGTTACCCATAGTCATGATAATATAACATTTAAGAATTGAAAAGAATGATAAATGCCAAAATCATTACTGGTAACCAGCGAACAAAAGAAAAGAACAAACAGTAATACTCCTGGTAGATCACCCTACCTGATTAGGAGAAGAGTGGAGGTGAAGTGACTCTCCAAACTTCAACCCACACCAGGTAAGGTCAATATTACCAGGAGTAGAAACTTTAACAAATCGGACACCAGGAACTAGTTTTGCCCCAGCCCGCCAGAGGGGGGGGGGTGCGCGCGACGTAACTCTCTAATGGTTCCTGGTTGCCCGAACAACCTTAACCCCACTTACACCTACTTTTCCCTCACAATACCCCCTTCCAAAACTTATGGACGGAGTCAATAAGTCAACGAACAGAGGGAAAAGAACTAAATACAACCTCGGCTCAGCCAATCTGAAAAGTGGTTTTCAGAGCCAGAAATATAAACGACTTTAAACTTATAGGGCTGAATAGCCAGAGCCCATCTCAAGAGTCTGCTATTTGACCCTTTAAAGTTTTCCAAGTACATCAGTGGCTTGTGATCTGTTTCAAGCACAAAGGGTTTACCGTATAGGTAGTATTTAAATCTACTTATACCCCATACTAAAGCATAACATTCTTTCTCCACAGTGGAATATCTTTCTTCTCTGGGCAGAAGCTTCTTACTGGCGAAAGATACTGGGAAAGGTGTCTCCTCATAATATTGAAGTAGTACAGCCCCGAGTCCAGAATGGGAGGCATCTGTTCGGAGACAAAATATTTTATTAATATCTGGTAATTTTAGGACAGGGGGGTTTGAAAATATCCTCTTAATTTCTTCGAAGCTTTGGATGGCTTCCTCAGAACAACTAAGAGGTTCCTTGACACCCTTTTTCAAATAGTCTGTAAGAACTGAAGTTAAGCTACTTAGATTTGGTACGAAATTTCTATAGAAGTTTACAGATCCAAGGAAACTTCTTAATAACTTTTTGGTAGCAGGGAACGTACTTTCTAAAACAGCTTTGGTCTTATTAGGAAGTGGTGAAAAGTTGTTATCAGAGATAATGAACCCAAGGTATTGTACCTTATGATAGCCAAGAAAGCACTTTTGTGGTTTAACTGTAAGGCCATGAGTTCTTAGTCTTTTCAAAACAAGCGCTAGTGTATTTAGATGGTCTTCCCAGACATTTGTCATGATATAAATATTATCAAAATACACTGATACATTCTTTAGATCAGAAAGAACTATTCTCATAAGCCTAATATACGTGGCACATGCGGTAACCAAGCCGAAAGGCATTGTGCGATATTGCATTAGACCTCTATGAGTAGGGAAAGCAGTGTATGGTTTCGAGTCTGGGTGTAATGGCACTTGATGGTATGCTTGTGAGATGTCTAATTCCGAGAAGAATTTGCAGTCATGGAATTTATACAAGTCATGATCAATTACTGGCATGGGTTCTGCATCCCATTTAGTTATAGTATTCAAATAACGAAAATCTTGTGCCAGTCGGTAAGAATTATCGGGTTTCTTAACCATAACAACTGGTGAACAGAAAGCTGATTTCGAAGGTTCTATGATGTTTAAGTTAAATAGTTTGTCAACCTCATTATCAAAAGTTTTCCGTAAGTGAACGGGAACAGGGTAGATTTTCCGCCTTACTGGTTCATGATCCGACAATTCAATCTTGTGTACAATAGTGGTGGTAAGTCCTGGTACCTCTGTGAATACGTCAGAAAATGTGTTTACTAAGGCACTTACTTGAGACTTTTGTTTATTCGACAAGTCGTTGTTAATGTTGACATTTGACTTCTTTGGTGAGGGATCATGCGTTAAGATATCCAGTAGTTCCTTCGATTCTGTAAAAGACTCGTCATCTATAATACAAACTCTACATTCGTACGAATCACCACTTGTACCCAAGCCGAAAGAAGAAGTATCTTCGTCAAAGGAATTTACGCAAAGATTAACTTCTCTTCGATGGTACCGTTTCAAAATATTGACGTGATACATTCTTTCTCTACCCTTGACATCCAAGATATAATCTACCTTATTGCAGACCTTCACTACTTTATACGGTCCGCGCCAGGTAATTAGCAATTTGTTGGATTTGTCAGGTAGGAGAACTAAAACTTCATCACCAACATTAAACGTACGCTTGGAGCTTTTATGGTCAAAATAGGTCTTGTACGTTTCCATAGACATCTCTAGGTTTTTACCGACCAAATCGGCGGTTTCTTCCAACCTTTCCCTTAGATCTAAAAGAAACTGATAGCTGTTTTGAACCTCAGGTTTGATATCTTTGGACCAAAGTTCATTCAAAATAGATAGTGGTCCACGAGCTTGTCTCCCATAAAGCAATTCAAAAGGGGAATAACCAAGGGAATCACTTGGAATCTCGCGCATTGCGAAAAGAGCACATGGTAAAAATCTATGCCAGTCCGTTGGTTTAAGAATACATAGTTTTTTTAGTATTGACTTTAGGATGGCATGTTGTCGCTCCACTCTTCCGTTACACATCGGATGGTAAGGTGTAGTGAAAAGAGGTTTAACACCCACAAGTTGATAAACGTGTTCCATTAATTCTGAAGTGAATTGTGCCCCTTTATCCGACAGAATTTCACGAGGTATACCTACACGTGAAAAAATAGAAAATAAGGCTTCTGCGACTTCTATGGACGTAATGGATTTTAAGGGTACCGCCTCTGGGAAGCTGGACGCATAGTCAATCATAGTTAAAATATATTTATGACCTCCTGATGAGCGAGGTGTGATAGGACCAACTATATCTACTGCAACCCTTGCAAAAGGGACTGAGAAAATTGGCATCTTTACCATAGGAACTCTCCTAGTTCTACCCTTCTGCGTGGAAAGTTGACATACGTGACATGATCTGCAGTACTTATAGATGTCAGAGGACATGCTAGGCCAGAAATATAGGTCCTTGATTTTATTATAGGTCTTCCTATGTGAAAAATGGCCAGAGACTGGCAAGTCATGAGAAATCTTTAAAATGGTTTCACGGCAATCCTGCGGAATGACTAACAGGCTTCGACCAACGTCATTGGGTTTGTCCGCAGACACTATAGTCTTGTACAAAAGATCGTGTTTGAACTCAAACTTGTAAGAAAATTTCTTTCTCTGGGTCACCTTGCCATTTAAAGCTAACTTCCGAGATTCCTCTAAGGAAGGACAAGTCTTTTGAAGACCCTCTAAATCTATATGAGACAGCTCGATTGGCTTTCCTTTGGAAAGAACTAATGGGTGGATAGGTTTTACCTTAGACTGAGCTCTGGTAAGGACGTTAATTGAGTCTAGTTGTTGTATAGATTGTGCCACACGTAGTTTTCCACTGGTGTCTGCGTTGTCCAGTTCAAGTGACTGACTTACTAAAGGTGTTACCGGAGTTTTGTAACCATCAGCTCTCTGATTTAGGTTATCCAACTGAATCTCATCTGGAACTATCTGTGAAGAAACAGAGATATTAGGTTCCAACCCTTCCTTGGAAACTCCAAATTCCAAACAGTCCTTCTCAGATGGGAAAGCAGCCCCTTGTATGTTCCCAACCAAAACAGAACACGAGGTTATCGGGGCAACTACGGCATCTACCCATCCTGAGAACCATTTGCACCTAACGAAACATCTGACTGTTGGAAAAGAATCGCTTCTTCCTAAATAGTCAGTTAATTTAGTGGACTTATAACGTGAAGAATCTAGGTTAGGGAAAAGCTTACTTGAGATAACAATACAGGAACATCCAGTGTCTCTAAGAATGGTTGACACATTCATACCATTGACTGTACCTTCACTAAAAGGTGCGTTTATGTTTGATTCAGTGAAACATTTACCGACATTTTCACCTTTTTTTCTAGGACAGTCGGGCCGTCTATGACCCCACTCATTACAGTTGAAACACTTTACTGTGAAGGCCGTGGAATTCTTAGGTACGGAGGGTTTGGATCCCTCAGATTGCTTAGGCACAACAGGCTTATATCTGCTACGCTCTTTAGGGTAGTTATTATGAGCGCACGCATATATATCAGCAGCTTGTGCCATTTCCGCAGCCGTATGAATGTTTCTTTCTTTAATGAATATTCGTAAGTCAGAGTTTACAGAAGAAAGGAATTGATCTCTTACCATCAGGTCTCGTAAAGATTCGAAATCGTGGTCAACCTCAGCACTATCAATCCACGAATCAAATAATCTGAAAAGTGTTGTTAAGAATTGCATGTAATTTTGATTAGGAGTTATTTTAATGTGTCTAAACTCCGACCTGTAATGATGAGTAGTTTTTTTGAAAGCCTGAAGTATAGCTTTCTTCAGCAGGCTATAACTAGAAATAACATCAGAGGGTAGAGTGGAATAGACGTTTAATGCTGAACCTGACAGTAGTAAGCCAAGCCTAGTAGCCCAAGAATCTACTGGCCAGTCACAGAGAGTAGCAGTACTCTCGAATCTAGTAATATATGCCGCTATGTCATCTTGTTCTGAGAAAGGTGGTATTTGTGGCATCCTAATATTAGGTTCTTGGGAAGGGTATTCTAGAACCCCTTCATCTATTTTCTGCTTAGATAGTTCTATCTTCTTGGCTTCTAATTCCAACCTTGATTGTTCTAACTCAATTTCCTTCATTTTGAAGGCTACCTCTCTTGCCTGAACTCTGTCTTCTCTAGCTATCCTTTCCTGTTCGATTTTATCCTCCCGAGCTAGTCTTTCCTGTTCCTTTTTCTCTTCTCGAGCTAGTCTTTCCTGTTCCTTTTTCTCTTCTCGAGCTAGTCTTTCCTGTTCCTTTTTCTCTTCTCGAGCTAGTCTTTCCTGTTCCTTTTTCTCTTCAATAGCCATTTTAATAGCCATTTTAGCAGTAATGTAATTATCAAGGCTTTGTCCAGTAAATCCCATTTCCTTTCCAGCTTTCAACCAGAAATCTAAAGAATCCATCTTGTAAAAAGAAATATTACGCACCCAACTTCAACTGACTTAATTAAAATTAACAGTAACGTCTGTTACAAAAGAGGGACACAGTCCGCACACTTTAAACTTCCCAAAGTAGAAAATGAAATAAATATTTCTCCCTGGAAGAATACACTTGTGGGCTCAATAGCCTTCACTAAGCAAAATACACACGGTTCACACAGGAGGGGTTATCATCAAAGTTCCCCAGGTCCAACAAATAGGTAAACTTCTAAACCGAACCTTAGAACCAAACAACGGTAAGTCAACCAGACTACCAGTAATGACTTGACACCTCAACTAACTCACCCTTTTCTATCTTAAATGTTATACTCACAACCAGTTGAACCATCAGGACGATGTTGCTTCAAGAGTCGGATCCTGGCAAGGTCGCCATTGTCAGTGGAACGCCTTCCAACTGAACAAAAGAAATTAATGGAAAAATAAATAAATAAAGAAATAACTTAGGAAAAATGAGAATAATGATTTTTGAGAATTTTACTTAAAATTTAAATATAATAAAAAAAAATGGCCTTCAGTTCTTTTAGTTGGGCAGGAGTAGGTATGGCCCTGGATAGTTCCTCTGATGTTATTTATGTAGGTTATCCTGGGCAGATGGTAATAATCCGATGTTCTGGAATCTCCTACCACTTGGATGGAGCACAAGTAGAATAGGTAAGGGCCGGTAGTAGTAGAATAATGTTAATAAGTATTATTAACACATGTCTTGCTCCTTTATCTGGCGTCTATCCTGGAAGACCACGCCAGGAACAGAGCTGGTAATAAGAAAAAATAAACTGGTTACCCATAGTCATGATAATATAACATTTAAGAATTGAAAAGAATGATAAATGCCAAAATCATTACTGGTAACCAGCAAACAAAAGAAAAGAACAAACAGTAATACTCCTGGTAGATCACCCTACCTGATTAGGAGAAGAGTGGAGGTGAAGTGACTCTCCAAACTTCAACCCACACCAGGTAAGGTCAATATTACCAGGAGTAGAAACTTTAACAAATCGGACACCAGGAACTAGTTTTGCCCCAGCCCGCCAGAGAGGGGGGGGGGGGGTGTGCGCGCGAAACGTAACTCGCTAATGGTTCCTGGTTGCCCGAACAACCTTAACCCCACTTACACCTACTTTTCCCTCACAGCACCAACACCTTAACCGCCTCAGACAGGCTGCACCAACACCTTAACCGCCTCAGACAGGCTGCACCGGCACCTTAACCGCCTCACCCAGGCTGCACCGGCACCTTAACCGCCTCAGACAGGCTGCACCGGCACCTTAACCGCCTCAGACAGGCTGCACCGGCACCTTAACAGCCTCAGACAGGCTGCACCGGCACCTTAACCGCCTCAGACAGGCTGCACCGGCACCTTAACAGCCTCAGACAGGCTGCACCGGCACCTTAACCGCCTCAGACTGGCTGCACCGGCACCTTTACCACCTCAGACAGGCTGCACCGGCACCTTAACCGCCTCAGACAGGCTGCACCGGCACCTTAACCGCCTCAGACAGGCTGCACCGGCACGTTAACCGCCTCAGACAGGCTGCACCGGCACCTTAACCGCCTCAGACAGGCTGCACCGGCACCTTAACCGCCTCAGACAGGCTGCACCGGCACCTTAACCGCCTCAGACAGGCTGCACCGGCACCTTAACCGCCTCAGACAGGCTGCACCGGCACCTTAACCGCCTCAGACAGGCTGCACCGGCACCTTAACCGCCTCAGACAGGCTGCACCGGCACCTTAACCGCCTCAGACAGGCTGCACCAGGACCTTAACCACCTCAGATAGGCTGCATCAACACCTTAACCACCTTTACATAAGTTGCACCACCCGTCCGCCCCCTGGCATTTTGCCGCCACGTTCACAAATATAATAAAGTTTGCTTTAATCTCGCTCCTACGCTTTTATCTTCCTCAGTTTTTCATTTCGTATTTTGTACTCTTTTATTTCTTTCGCCATATTGCCAGGTGGCGCAATATGTTTCCACGCTGCTTGCCCCTGCTGCTGTGTCCCATAAACACACCGAGAGGGGATGGGGGGGGGGCTCGATGCTAGTGTAGGGTTCTTGATTCAAAGAATTCGAAGTGCCTTCCCCTTCCTTGGGTCGAACCTGGTTGCCTCCCCCGCTCCAGACACACGCGCACACACACACACACGCAAAAGTAGTCTCTAGTCCCATTCCCAGTATCACACCTGCAGCTTTCCACATACATCCTGTTTATTTTTTTTCATTTTGTTATGGGTTGGTACAACGTGCAATACTTGCTTCTTTTATTTTCACCGCCACCTTGGCAGATCTCACGGTTCTCTCCTTAATCCTCCTCCCTCCAGTGACACACACACAGGTGTGGGGTCAGTGCTGTGTTGTGTGCGACCACCACCTTGTGCTGTGACTCCACTAACACAGGTGTGGGGTCAATGCAGTGTTGTGTGCGACCACCACCTTGTGCTGTGACTCCACTAACACAGGTGTGGGGTCAATGCAGTGTTGTGTACGACCACCACCTTGTGTTGTGAGTGATTCCATTACTAACACAGGTGTGGGGTCAATGCAGTGTTGTGTACGACCACCACCTTGTGTTGTGAGTGACTCCATCACTCCATCTAATCCATCATCCTGTTGGTTCTCTTAACCATTTATCTACAACAGGGGTCGGCAACCTACGGCCCAAATGATGTTAAATATATGTCAAAGTTTAGTATGTATTATTAACTCTTATTTATTAACTATGGCGATAGGTGTGCCCCGCCATGCGTTCCCAGACATGGACCCTGAACAACGTTGCCAACCCCTGATCTACAACGTATGGTAAGAAGGCAAATAACTGTCGACAGTTTGAGGAATATGAGCTAGAATATATTCAATTAAGACATCTTGAATGAAGATATTGCTGTTCTGGGACCTTGAATACTTCAGTTACGTATATTTGGAGAGATCAAGATCCAAGAACCGAAGCGGTTTCAATAAAGGCGTCCTAAGTGAATGCATTTAGGCACATTTCTCTTGAGCAACAAGTACAAACTGGTACTTTCAGTTTATAATTAAACAAGCTGGCATTAGCACTCCCAGTGAAGACGTCTCGCACTCCCCACTGATGACGTCTCGCACTCCCCAGTAATGATATCTCGCAGTCCTCTGTGATGTCTCTCACTCCCAGTAATGACATCTCCCACGCCCCTTGATGACATCTCTCACACCCAGTGATGACATCTCGCACTCCCAGTGTGTATAAGTCAGCTCTCTGAGCTGTGATTGAAAAAGAACATCCAAAACTAACCGGCACGTGGAAAGGTCTTCATACTACGTACTATTCAATTTTGTATACACTTCTTCAGTTGTATTTGTCAAAAAAAAAAAAATTCTCACTATATACTGTAGAATAGCCGTAAGATAGCCGACTATATAGCCTCTGTGTATATATCCTGTGTGGTAAAGACTCGATCCTCTGTCTGCTCAGACACACATTTGCTATCTGTCCTTCATGGTTAATGTCAGATTTATTCGAGAGGGGAAGGCGTCAGTCCTCAGTCTTTAAGGGAACGCTTGGCAAAACAAGCTTCAAGGAGGGTTGCCTTGAAAGGTGAAGAACTCTCTTAATTTAGGGAAGTGGAACTTCTCCCCTCTTCCTCGGATCAAACCTGATTACTTCCAGACACAGACACTATGTACCTTGCAGGAATAGCACTTCTCAGATTATACTAATAATTATAATAATAATATAATAACAGGGGGTAATAACCCCCTCCTCCTGTATAAATTACTAAATTTAAAAAGAAAAACTTGCGTTTTTCTTTTTAGGTCACCCTGACTAAGTGGGATATGGCCCGTTCGTTGAAGTAATAATAATTAATAATAATAGCAATAATTGTATTTCAGATCGTTCCCGTCCCTGGTGGAAGAGCTGGAACAGGAAGTACGTTTTGCTGTGTGGCACTTGTGGCACCTCGGCCGTCCTGCTGGGTACTTTCTACCTCATCATCTACTTCGTGCTTAGGTCGTACACCTCGTCTCTGCAGTACTTCGAGACTATACCCACCTACGTACCTGCTGCCGTGGTAAGTACCCTGACAGTGTACGAGCAAGACACATATGCGACACTTAGGTATCTTTGTCTTTAAGACACATGTGCAACGTTTAGGTATATTTAATTTCTTTCAGACACTTTGGTATCTTTATTTGCCTTATTCATCAACTTGTCTGTACTGTATATTCCACTGCATGGAATAACCCATGCAACTTTTGCGCTTTATGGCAGTATGATATTATTAAACTTTGTGTTTTTTTTTTCCAACCAAGTATAGTACCTGCACTTTGATGGATGGGTGGGGATGTTGTGGTTCTAGAATTGAGGAAGTACAGTGTTTGCACTCTGATGGGTGGATGGGGATGTTATGGTTCTAGAGGTGGGGAAGTACAGTGTTTGCACTCTGATGGGTGGATGGGGATGTTATGGTTCTAGAGGTGGGGAAGTACAGTGTTTGCACTTTGATGGATGGGTGGGGATGTTGTGGTTCTGGAGGTGGGGAAGTACAGTGTTTTCACTGATGGATAGGTGGCGATGTTGTGGTTCTAGGGGTGGGGAAGTACAGAGTTTGCACTCTGCTGGATGGGTGGGGATGTTGTTTTAGAGGTGGGGAAGTACAATGTTTTCACTGATGGTTGAGTGGGGGTGTTGTGGTTCTAGTGGGGGAAGTACAGTACTTACACTCTGAACGATGGGTTGAAATGTTTTGGTTCTAAAGGTGGGAAATGCAGTGTCTTCAGCCCCAACAGCTGAACTCAAACTACGTAAACCGAACTAAATAACTAGGCAATAACAGACCAAAACATGCAACAACGAGATTGGTGCCGTAAATGAAAGGGATTTCGAGAGACATCACTAGAAGATAGGACCAGGGAAATATGATCATGACATAC
Source organism: Cherax quadricarinatus (assembly GCF_038502225.1). Classification (NCBI taxonomy): domain Eukaryota; kingdom Metazoa; phylum Arthropoda; class Malacostraca; order Decapoda; family Parastacidae; genus Cherax; species Cherax quadricarinatus. The sequence continues at coordinate 18,636,479 of NC_091339.1, read as the reverse complement.
AAAATACTCCTTGGATTAAATATAGATACAGACTGTGAAGAGAGGAGAGGGAAATATGATCATGACATACAAAATACTCCTTGGATGGCAGTTAATGAGGCGGATGAGCTAAAGTTCCAGAAGTTAAGGTTTTACTATTTCATTGTCAGGGTGGTAAGTGGAAGCTAAACATCATTGAAGTTTGAGGCAGGGTCAGGAGCTGTGTCTCGACACCTACAAAAACAATTAGGCAAGCACAAAACTAGGTGAGTAAATAAAACACACAATGCTGGTTATGGCATTTTATTGAAAATGGTATAAAATACCGAACAGTTGATGATTAAGACACATGTGCAACAGTTGGGTATCTTTATTGTTGAAACGTTTCACCCACAGAGTAGGCTTCTTCAGTCAAAATGAAGATGATTCAATCAGTACGCCATCCCTGGAGAAATAATATTTGAGGTGGTCAGTCCCTCAGCCTGGAGCAGAGTTCAGATCCATGAGCTGTATTTGACTGAAAAAGCCTACTGTGTAGGCGAAATGTTTCAACAATAAAGATACCTAACTATTGTACATGTCTTAATCACCATGGCATATTATGGTGACGTTTCGTCCACCAAGGACTACTAATTCACATCTTCCCGTAACTAATGGAAACCTTTTATGTGCCCGTGCCCTTTCTGTACCTGTGCCTTTTCTTCATTACTTTTGGGCAATCCGCCTATGTCCCCCAGTTAACCACATTACCCTAATAATTGCGAAATAAACCACAATTTGTGGAAAGTCGGTGGAACCACCAGCTTAAAGCATTGTTGGGCAAACTAAAACTTTTTTTGTCTGTCGCACTTGTAAAGCTTTTATGAGCTGCCAATTAATATTATTCACACTCTGCTGCTCAGTTATAAATATGAAATGTTTTTTTGATGCAATACTTCAGTAGGATTCTTTTTTTTTACTTATTTGTTGTAGTAAAATTTTAGTGTTGAGATATAATTGAGGTTAATAATGTATCCCCTTGTCTGTCAACAGCATGGCAGTTTTATTTAAACGATTCACCAGCCGACCAACTAATTTGCCAAAGATATACACGGAGAAGTTTATATTCACCTTTCCGTGTGTATATCCTTGCTGTGCACCAGCTACTAGGGTAAGGAATACTCCAGGCTTGGCGAAGCCATGGATATGTACACCCTTCGGTGTGTATATCCTTGTGCACCAGCTACTAGGGTAAGGAATACTCCAGGCCTGGCGAAGCCATGGATATGTACACCCTTCGGTGTGTATATCCTTGTGCACCAGCTACTAGGGTAAGGAATACTCCAGGCCTGGCGAAGCCATGGATATGTACACCCTTCGGTGTGTATATCCTTGTGCACCAGCTACTAGGGTAAGGAATACTCCAGGCCTGGCGAAGCCATGGATATGTACACCCTTCGGTGTGTATATCCTTGTGCACCAGCTACTAGGGTAAGGAATACTCCAGGCCTGGCGAAGCCATGGATATGTACACCCTTCGGTGTGTATATCCTTGTGCACCAGCTACTAGGGTAAGGAATACTCCAGGCCTGGCGAAGCCATGGATATGTACACCCTTCGGTGTGTATATCCTTGTGCACCAGCTACTAGGCTAGGGAATACTCCAGGCCTGGCGAAGCCATGGATATGTACACCCTTCGGTGTGTATATCCTTGTGCACCAGCTACTAGGCTAGGGAATACGCCAGGCCTGTGAAGTCATTGTTCGCAATACCCATTCAAATTCAATTTTTTATTTCTTTGCATAGTATACAGTGTGTGACTTACATGTTCTTCAATATTGTTAAGCACAAAAAAAGCCACTAACATGCCCGAGCATTTCGATAACAGAAAGTAAACTTGTCTATTATGTATGTGTATATACACATGATCATTTTATTGAACCATTGATTGAGAGAGAAAATTATATTTATTGGCTAAGCTTCATATGTCCTGAATGACCCTCTGTTTCCAGCACATCCTCCTAAATATTATTTTCCTGTTGCAAAGACAGTCGGGTGGGTGACCGTTACATGAAGCTTTAACAGTGATTATCAAATTCAACACTTTAGTACTAATACACCGATTGTGATGAAACACTTCAGAATATACTTACTGTGATGAAACACTTCAATATTCACTTACATTTGACATAAGGCAGTGTTGATTGTGTCATTTTTCTAGTTTTTGCCCCAACATGTAAAACTGTTTACCTGGCCCTCCCTCGCTAGGCTTCTCTCCACTTTACGAGACTCAACCTCTCATATTTCTGGGCTGTAAACCCGCCGAGCCACCCTAACATCGACCCTGTGTCTGTATCGGAAAATAATCGTCAGGATGAGCGTTTAGGTCTTGGCCCAGGTGGTGCTGTGGAAGCTAGGAGCTGGCAGGCAAGCCTTTTGTTGCTGTTGGTGTTCCTTGTGGCAGTGGCACTCTGCTGCCACCTCTCACACTGGAATATACCTAAAGGGTGTTTCGGGGGGTCAACGCCCCCGCGGCCAGGTCCCAACCAGAGATCAGGGCCTTATTAACCAGGTTATTACTGCTGGCCGCATGCAAACCGACGTACGAACCACAGCCCGGGTGATCAGGAACTGACTTTAGGTCCTTGTCTGGTTCCCTCTTGAAGACAGCCAGGTAGCACCACTTCCTTGTTTCAAGAGCATTATTGCCCCTCATCAGGTCTACCCCACTTCCTCTCTCTTGACGGATTTTTATCAAAAGTGTTCTACGCAATATTTTTGTTGACTTTCGTTTGGTATTCTTCTGCTCTGTTCTTAAACTCTTACTATGATTTCGAACTAACTGACATTCTAGTCGTATTCCATTCTTGTCATCACTGTTTCACTCTGGCATTATTCCATCGTGGCATGGCACTCTTGCATTCAGATTGTCCACTTTATCACCAGCATAACTAATTTAGCAATAGTGAGGCAAATAAAGTGGAGGATAAGAAAGCAATAATGATATTAATGATAAATAATGATGCTAATAGAATGATTATTATATAAATAATAAAGTTAAGAGTAACAGTGTTGTAAATAGTATCGAGAAAAACTACAACACGAGCAGCAGCAGCAACAACAGCTGCAGCAGAGCAGCAGTAATACCAGCAGCAACAACAATACCAGCAGCAACAACAATACTAGTAACAAACACAACACAAATACCAGCAAGAACAGCAGAAGCTGCAGTACCACCACCACCACAACAAGAAATTCAACAACAGCTGAAGCAGCAATATTAAAACTAGCAACAGCACTACCGACAACAACCACACAGTAACAACCAACAACATCAGCAGCAACAATAGCAACAGCAGCAACAAAAAGAACAATAATAACAATAACAGTAAATTTGCGACCAGCACAATTTAGCAACATGTGTGTATACAGGAATGTGTCGTGTATAAATACCAGAATTATGAGGGAAAACAATGTGCAGCAGTAGAGGAGGTTAAGCTGTGAAATGTACCGTGTGTGTGTGTGTGTGTGTGCGCGCGCGTGTGTGTGCGCGCGCGTGTGTGTGCTTCTTTGTGTATTTCAGTGCATGTGTATGTGTTTGTGTACTTTTATGTATGTGTTGTGTTGTATGTGTTGTGTTCCGAGTTGTGAGTTGACTTCCATCACATCATTCTACTTTTCATCCATCCTTCACTGAGTGGCCTTGTAACTATGTGGAAGGAAATTGTCAGATTTACCGAGTGCTTGATGATGAAGGACTCTTGATCTAAAGAATTCGGGCTACCTCCCTCTTCTTGGATCAAAAATGATTACCTCCCATTCCGCAGGTGTACGACTCTACGGTTTTAGCGTGATGGTTGTTGTTAGCTGAATCAGTGATGGGTGTTGTGTTGGCAGGATGAGTGATGGGTGTTTCAGCACACGGTGCAAAATACTCTTAATGAATTGCCTAAGTGCAATATGTACACTAAGGGATACTCAATAAGTGTGAAGGGACCAAGACTTTTCAACACCCTCCCTTCATACATAAGGGGATTGCCAACAGACCCCTAGCTGTCTTCAAGAGGGAGCCTGGCTAGTTCCTAGTTCAAGTCAGTATCTTGATCAGCCGGGCTGTGCATACGTTGGACTTCGTACGACTAACA